>NW_015386408.1:2312365-2396923 GCF_001527695.2 Protobothrops mucrosquamatus
TGGAAAAAGGGGGAAAAATGGTGGACAGCCTTGCTTGGCGACCCCTGTGAAATGGTCGATCGACCCCAAATGTGGTTGCAACCCATAAGTTGAGAACCGCTGCTCTAAAAGCTTGAGTTTAGTGATGCTTATTAACTAAAAGGACACCTGCCGCACCCTTTTCCAGGCTCAAGCTTTTCCAGTGTGTTGAGTGGCAATTCCCATCCTTTGATCAGCGTGACATTTCAACTGTTGACTTATTGTACCAATGGCACCCTTTGTGAGATGGATGGGCGATATAAACATTGTTAAATAAATAAATAAACCTTTCAACTGCTGCTTAGGAATTACGGGAGTTGTCCACAGCTGGAGAGTAATAGATTGAGGAAGGCTGAGGTACAGAATTGGGTTTTCAGACAAAAGAGCCCAGGATCCCTGTCAGCGCCCGATGAAGTCACCTGTGCATTGGCTCCATTGATCAATGTGAATAATGTTATCATCTCTTTTACATAAGGTTTGCGTACTCGGGATTCTTTTTTGTATAAGAAAAACCACATTGGGTTTTTAAAACATTATTCCAGTAGTGGTTTTGACTGTGGTTCAAAGTGGTATAGTATCCATACAGTTTCTGTATCTCCAGAACATGTTAAAGGGACATCTACAGCAAATAAAAAAAGGAATTGCTCTTTGAATAAACCTGGTTAAGTGATCTGAATTGTTTTAACCTAAAAAAAGTCTGACCCATAATTGACCTCACATACAGTATACAAGGGAAAACCATGCAGGTAGTCTTCGACTTATGATCACAATTGAGTCCCAAATTCCTGTTGCTATGCAAGACAATTGTTAAGTAAGTTTGCCTTATTTTATGACCTTTCTTGTTACAGTTGTTAAGTTGGTAACACAGTTGTTAAGTGAATCTAGCGTCCCCCATTGATTTTGCTTCTCAGAAGGTTGCAAAAGGGGATCACGCGACCCTGGTCACGTGATCAAAATTCGGCCGTTTGGAAACTGGCATGTATTTATGATGCATAAATAATGCTACCATGGTCGTAAGTGTGAAAAACAATCCTAATTCACTTTTTCCAGTGCTGTTGTAACTGCAAATGGTCACTAAACAAACAGTTACAATTTGAGGACTATCTGTCAAAAGTACAGAAAAAAAAGAACAGCTATCTGAATTTGACTGATCTAAGAAGCTAGTTAGGGTTGGACCTGCTTAGTAGAGTAGGCCAGAATCAAAATCTTCCTATATAGCAACAGGCAAATTCCACATTTTGCTCTCTACCCATCTAATTATCTTTGTGTCTTGAGCTGCTGGATCAGCCTTGTGTCTGAACCAAAGCTTTAAGCATCTTACATGCATCTGTTCCATCTAATCCCCAATAACTGGGGCCTGTGTTACAGAAGAATGGGGGGAGGGAAAATGCTGGTAGCATTTAGGCTGCCTTCTAACAAAAGGGAAATCTATGCCATAAAAATTCTTCGTATACCCATTTAAAATTACAGGATTTCTCATAGACATGGTCGGCAGTGATATACTATGGAAAATTCACATGGATCTGTAGTAATTTTATAGGACGAGGGTGTGGAGAGCTGGAACAACCAGAAGCCCAAGCTGCAGAAACTCTGAGGAGCCTCAGTGTGGCCCTGGAGTGGCCACACCGTAATTTTTAATGTATAACAGAGGAAGGAAATCATAAAATCCTATGGTAGCAATCATACTTACCATATTTAATTGTGTTTTTAAATAAGAGCAAGTTTAGACTGCAATCTTTTGCCTTCTGTTCAGTGGATTCATTCTCAGGAAGAAAATGCATGATTGTAGTCTTAGAGTGGAGCTTAATAAAATAAAGGTGTATTTATTTGGCTCCAAAGAAAAGAGTGAGACTTACCAACAAATATGCAGAGTAGTAGAATTATAGGCAGTGAAAAGAGATCAAAGCTTCTCTTCATGTTTTATCTCTAATTCAGTTAAAGTAAAGGGAAGACTTGGGTTTAAATTTCTTAGTTGCTTTAAACTCCAGTGTCATCTTTGCTATAATCCTGACTTTGGTATTAAGAAAAATCTTTTGAGAACAATTAAGTCTCAGAAGAAAATGCTTGCAAATTGTTTGTGTCATTTAGAACATTTTTAGGAACAAGCCATTCAAGAGACTGAGCACCAGTGAAGAATTCAAGGGAAATGTTTTCTGAATATAAGGAAATAGGGTAGGAATGTTCAGAGAGTTCTCTAACAGTGGGAGAAATCTAATGTATGCTTGCCAGTACGGTGACACATCTGGAATTTCTTCAGAGTAATATTGGTTTTCTTATGTGCTAGTGATTTAAGCTGCTGTGTTTTGATACAGGAATTAAGATGGAGAGATCCTAGACTAAGAAAGGTACATCATGTTGACTTTCAGGCAGATCCCCCATAGATTCCCCACTATATGGGGAAAAGGAGTATACCCCCTTATATTACCTTACCCCATATAATGTTCGGATGTGCTATAATTCAGTTCCATCATTTCTTAGTTTTTGTAGGTTTGGTTGTGGCATAGTTGTTTGCAGCACTAGTTGAAATCTTAATCCAGATTTTGAGTGGTACTCAATAGGATAGCGGTGGCGAACCTATGGCACGGGTGCCAGAGGCGGCACTCAGAGCCCTCTCTGTGGGCACACGTGCCGTTGCCTCAGCCCCACCTCCCCCCATGGCCCCCTCACCAGCAGACCCCCCGGAGGAGAATCACCCCCGAGTGCAGCCCACGCAGAGCAGCGCAGCCAAGGACATGGCAGCCGGGCAGCAGGGACAAGACTCCGCCCTCGCGCCCCGTTGTGCGCAGCTGATGCTGTGGGGCATGGGTGGACGGTGTGGCCGCCATGCACTGCTGGGCCGCCTGGGCAATCTGTGGCGAGCCATGGAGGCAGTGAGTGGTCCTGTGGGTGGGCAGGGGTGGGGCCGGTGGCATGCAGGCAGGCGGTGGGGCCGGGTTTCGGGCACTCAGTCTCTAAAAGGTTCGCCATCACTGCAATAGGAGATCAGTCTATCACTCTATAAGCAGTAAAATGATGCATCCAAGCAGGTCCAATAACATTTCGGACAGAGACTAATGGCAGGTCCCCACCAGAACCCAAAGTTCAAATAGCTTCCCCTGTCTGGGTCCCCATTAATCAGCATCAGCAAAGCACAGTATTTTTCAAGGCTCTCCCTTTGAAAAAGACCAACTGATTCAACTCCTTAAGCAAGGAGATTTTCTCTGGGCTGTGAAGCCAGTATCCAAAATGAGTGGAAAGGGGGCAGCTCAGGAAATCTTTATTCCTCAAAAGATTGTGAGCTCTCCACCCCCAAAGGGAGCTTGCTTTTATCTGGTATCTGTCAGTCCTAGTCAATACATCAAAACACCACAGTTCCCAATTCTTTCAACAACAATTGCATATCTAGGATGGATAAGCATGATCAGATTCAGCAGCTTTGATCCCTAAGGCTCTGAGCAAGAGACAAACAGCAAATTTATCACAACCAAAGAAAAAATGGGGACTGATGGAAGAGTTCCCCCCGCATTCTGCCTAGTTTCAATCTATCGCATATTAATCTCAAACCAAAAGGAATTCCTAGCTGCAGCTTAAGCCGGTGCTAAACATTGGATCTGAAAGTTTCTTTGTATTGCTTTCCTTTCCATGTTGAGGAATAAATTCCATGGTGTAAAATGATGTTTTAGGCAAGTTAATAGGATTGCAGCCTTACTCACTGCAGCAGACGTGATGCTATCAGAGAGAATTAGAGAGATAACTAGACAACCCATGCCCTGTTGGATCATTGTTTCAGAGATATTTCCTTTCTTAAACAGGGAAAACAAATGATCGGGGGAGGAGGGGAGAGCAGTGGGACCATTGAATTCCCCATTGAATTTCCTTGTTGGAATCTGGCAAGGAGCACCAGAAATCTGCTTGCCTTCCCTGCCTGCCCCTTTCTTGCCCTGGTAAGTGGCTGCTGCTGGATGGGGGTGGGAATGAGTATTGTGAGATTGGCTAGGAAACTGTCACAGAACATTGAAAATGAAGATCACATGACGACAGCAGCAGCCCAGCAGCAGTCAGTAGCACTGAAGCAGTCACAACACGTTTCCAAATTTCATTCCCTTAGTAATCAAGGGTCCCTGATTTTGGACACGTTGTGTAAGTTAGTTCATGTAAGATACCTTGGTTCAAAAATTGTCACCCTATGATGCAGTTTTCCCCAGTTAAAGGTCATGACAACAAGAGACTGGAATCATATATTGCAGTACACCGCAGTAGGTTTCGATTACTTGCAGCTAAGCACAAGGTATGAACCCAGTTTATGGCTGAGTGCTGAAGTGCAGAATTTCTCCTAATAGGACATCTTCAATAGGTTTTGTGCAACTTGTCTCGGGCCACATTTCAAAAAAAGAAATACTAGATCGGAACTTTTTTTTAATGGGGGAGGGCGTTGATTGGGGCCCTGTCCAAATCCTATTTTCCAAAAAGTGCAGAAGCAAGTAAATCTGGTCAAAATGTTAAAACAGAGGATTATGATCTATAAATTGTATTTTACAGTGTAGAGTGATTTTGAAAGCAGCCAATTGTGGTTTATTCCACAAGTGTGACTAAATCATAGTTTTGCCATGTGTAAACCCAGACTTTCTCTCTCTCTCTCCATCTGTCTATTACTTTCAAGACTCCCATCTATTCTGTCAGCCTTTCCTCCGAGGCCCTTTGTCTTGGACCTCTGTTACTCTCCACACACTCTTATGTACACTCGAGCAATGGAAAATATAAATAGGATGAAAATTATATGACCTACAATTAATTTTCCAAATGCATTTAAGTGTAGAATTTGAGCCGTCATGGTACAACATTCTTTCTTCCATTCTATTTTTCTATTAAAAACCTGCCTACATCTGTTGAATCCAGGAAACTTAAGAGTTCTTGCCCAGGCCCAGCACGTCATTCACAATGAGGTTGAATTTATGAGCAATGCAGCTGATGCTCACAAATCTGACCTCAGGAACAGCCTTCAACATAGCTTACTCCCATCTGTGAGTATGAAACTGTATGAGCTGCTGCTGCCAAGCCAACCATCTGTCTGCCATCCATTTAATGGCAGCTCTGCGTATCAAAGATCAGTTAAAGGGAAAGAAAACAGAACCGACTGAAAAAACTGGACAGGTAGTTTTAAGGCTCACATCTTTTTGCTTATGGCTTTTTAGTCTCGCAAGGCCTCTGTTTCTGGACGAGAAGCTGCTCTTACTATCCACTCAAGCATAGGCATACATACATGGATGAAAAATATAAGAAGAATTAAACAATGCAACCCTGACAATATAGATGGTTTATTTTAAGAAGAGAATTTGCTTGTCCTGATTGCAAAATGATTTTTTTCCTTTAAATAGCAGCCAATCTGTGGAGTTGACTAACTTTAAATCAGCTTGTGAAGTGGAAATCTGCTTATTAAATCTTTACTAAATGGTGAGAAACAGTATAATAATAATAATAATAATAATAATAATAATAATAATAATAATTATTATTATTATTATTATTATTATTATTATTATTATTATTATTATTATTATTATTATTATTATTATTATTATTGTAGAAGCAGGTTATTGTTCTTTATCTAGTTAGAAACAAATCCACCTTGGACCAGTAATTTAAGCTAATAAAATATTTGATGTATCATAAAGATACTATTCAAAAGTACACTGTTGCAAATGAAGACATGTGATGGCTTTTAAGTCTGTCACAGGAAGGAAATAAGGAACATAGCAATTCATGTTTGCTTTATGGAGCAAGGCCCTTAAGATGAGAAGGAAGCAAAACAATAACTTGATTGTATGCCACAATTAAACATCCAAGAGCTGGTGGAAGTTTCTTCCTCTGAATTCATAAAGCCTGTTGATTTTTCTGAGTTTCCTTCTTGAAAGTAACTGCTTTATCCTTTTAGACAGAATCTTATTATAAAGGGCAGAGACAGAACTGCTTCTCTGTTAAATTATGTGCCAAGAAAAATGAATTCTGAGACTAATTTAAATTATACACACTGAACAGATTTCACTTTACTTTCAAAATATACGGAGTCTTTCCCCCAAAAAATGGATTTCAGTATTACCGGTATATACAAACAGAAAAGTTCACAACAATAAAATTAATACAATTCATAAAAATAGGAGTAACGCAAGTCTTAATCCTAATAGAAAATGTAGAATAGTAATAAATAATATTAATACAGATGAAGAAGAAAAAAGGCATTGGAAGAATATTTGAAGGATAGGGAAGAAGATACATTGAAGCTAGTATGCCATGACCTACAAGAAATACTAAATGAAGAACAGAAAAGAGACATGGTAAGCCAAAGTATTACATAGCATGTACACTAAAAAATAAAAAAATAGCCAGCTAAGCAGACAACAAAAAGAGCTGGCAATGGTTAAATGCAGGAAAGTTGAACAAAGACACGGGCTAATTCTGGCTATATAAGAAAAAGCCTTAAGAACAAATGCATACAAAATCAGAATTGAGAAGACATCAACAGAGAGCAAATGCCACCTCTGCAAAGAAACTGAAGCAACAGTGAATCTTCTAGCTAGCTGCAAACAAATTGCACAGATGGGCAATAAATAGCATGATAAAGTAGCAACAATGCTTCATTGAAATATCTGCAAGCAAGAAAAGCTGAGACCACAAAATAGACAAAGTTATATAAAATGAAGAAGCTAAAGTGCTCTAGGATTGTAGAATTCAAAGAGGCAAGGATTTGCCGTACAACAGTCCAGATTTAACAGTTGTCCATAAGATAAGACAAAAGAGCCTGTATAGTGAACGCGGCAGTACCTGGAGATAACATAACAGAAGAGAAAGAACTAGAGAAAATCACAAAATACAATGACCTGCAAATAGAAGTAGAACGACTATAGCAAAAAAAAAAAGCAAATATAGTATCGATAGTGATAGGTGCCTTGGGTGCAATCCCAAAACATCTGGAGGGACCACTTGCATTGACAAAATCACCATCAGTCAATTGCAAAAGGCAGTTTTTCTTGGAACAGCTTACATTCTCTGACGATACCTATTACACCATCAACCAACAATCTCAACAATATAATCCAATTTGTAAATGTTGAACGTAAAAGAAAACGTCATAATGTTACTATCTAACAAATATCCTTGGAAAGAGATTTAGGAGATAAGATTACCACAGAAAAGATTATTGTCTTGGCCTTCATAAGATGCAATTTTTACCCAAAGTATCTGAAGACCTCAACCTCTGATCTTAACTTACACAGGTAAGTCTATTTAAGGGGAGATGCTGCTTGAGTTATTTAAATGATCGGGTCCATATTCATGTCACTGTATTATATAATGTATGAATTAGAATTAGATCAGTGCAGGAACTCCCCATTGTAGGTGGCCATTCAGCCACATTTGAAAGCTTCCAGTCAGGGAGAGTCCACCATTAATGTAGGCAGGCAGATCCACTGCTTAACAGCTATTATAGTCATGAAATTCCTTGTAATGTACAGCCCATATCTCTTTTTCTTTTCAAGTATTGGTCCTTGTCCTGCTCGTGGTTTCAACAAAAAATGCTACAGGACAGTCTGTTTTTAGACCACATTCACCTTTCCCATTAGTCTTCTCTTTTGCAAGCCAAATTGTTTCCAGTTCCCATGTCCTTCATATATTTGGTTTCCAGAAGTAGCTCTTCTCTGAAGTCACAGCAGTATCTCTGTGTTCCTTTTAAAGGGCATTGCCCAATACTCAAAATTATTTATTTTATTTATTAGATTCCCCCCCCTTTTATTATTTTTATAAATAACTCAAGACAGCTAACATACCTAATATTCCTTCGTCCTCTGATTTTCCTACAACTACCCTGTGAGGTGGGTTGGGCTGAGAAACAGTGACTGGCCCAAGGTCACCCAGTTAGCTTTCACAATCTCCTGGTTTTCTAGGCCAGCACCTTAACCACTACACCAAACAGATCCCAATTGGTGGGGGCTACCCTTATACGTTTGCAAATATACCTTCTTTGGCTGAAAACTGGTTCACTGAGGTGTATGCATGATAATGCAAGTAGGTTTGGGAATGTTAAACTTCAGCAAACTGACAACAGTGAGCAAGCTTTGAGTTAAGGTACTGACTGGGAGTTCACATCTGCTGTGCTAAATACAGTAGTGGCCAAAATTGTGGAAACCTTTTGGGAAAAGTGTATTTTTGAGGTTTGATAGCTAATAACACCCCTTGTTTTTGGAGTAGTACCATAAAATTATATATCAATAGAAAGATAATTTAATCAAGAATGTAATGCAACAAAGTTTGTTCAATTATCTGTACTGTATTCTATGAAAGGTTATAGCCAAATAACCAGAAAAAGGAAGCACAACTTGCTGAGGTTGATATCAGGTAGCTTTCCTTCATCTGATTGTAGCCAATGAGCATGAGTGTTTAGAGACCCAATCAGGTGTCATCTTCTTTTGGCAATGAGCCAATCAGATCACAGTAGGATTCAGTTATTGATGTCATGTATTGAAGCTGAGAGGAGGACATTTGTCTCTGTGTTATGTGATCCCTGTCAAGTTGGTTGGGGTTTTTTGTGTTCTTTCATTTAGTGAGCTTGTAAAACCTAATAAAATTAAAGTAACGGTGCAAAGAGTTGACTGGTTGCCCAGAAAGTGATGTAAAATAGTATTATTAAGTGAACAAGGCTACAGTTATAAAGAAATTAGAAGAAAAATTGGTGGAAATGTAACCAAAGGTGGCATTTCTACTGTACACTTTTCCCAAAAGGTTTCCACAATTTTGGCCACTACTGTAGAACGGTGATCTCTTGTGACTGGCAAGTTTGTGCTAAGAATTGTTTTTAATATACAACACAGAGTGTATTCAACTTCAGACAGCTGGAGTCATGATGACTTGGCTCTTCAACCAGGCCTTTGATTAGGGACAACAAGACTTCATCACACTTGGCATTTTTTATCTTTTTTTGTGTTTTATTGGTTTCGTTGTAATTTCTTTGATTGGTGTGATCCACCCAAGAATCATTGAGAGCTGAGCAGCATACACATTTAATAAACTATTAATATGTACTGTTAAATACAACTATAAACATTCTCTTGTTTTCAAAAAATGGTAAATGCCCACGCTTGTAAAGATGGACTGCAAATGGCCTCCAAGTCCAGAAAGTTTTAGCCCTTTCCCCCACGTACTCAACCAACCTCTAAGCAGGCCCCAGCAAAACTATTTTCATCTCCTGGGTCTGTGTGGTGTCGTCTTCATGTTATCCCCAGCCCATGAGTGAGAAAGGTTTATGTCATCTTTAGCTATGCCTGCACTACAAATCCTATTTTTTTCTCTTACTCTGGCAGCCACTAATGGCAAATTGAAGGGGTGAAAAATCTGTTACGCTTTTATCACTCATTGTTCTGGAAGGAAGGCAGTCAACTCCAGTAGAGGCGGGAGGCGGACTGACATCCAATTTCATGCCAGGACAATTTTTTGCCAACTCCAGGATGGGTGGGGAGCTCTTTTCAGCAATGGGGAAAGGCTCTTAAAAGAACAAAGAGCTGTATAAACAGTTTTCAAATTTTTAGTGAAGAACAAAAGGGCAATTGATTTATCTGCACTTATCTTAACGGAGAGTCCCAGACACTGGATTATTATGTTTTGATGTTTTGGA
This sequence comes from Protobothrops mucrosquamatus, assembly GCF_001527695.2. NCBI lineage: Eukaryota > Metazoa > Chordata > Lepidosauria > Squamata > Viperidae > Protobothrops > Protobothrops mucrosquamatus. The sequence continues at coordinate 2,322,024 of NW_015386408.1, forward strand.
GGTTAACCCAGTGTTTGTTAATGAATGGCAAAGTGATATCCTGACTGCATTAGAATGCAGGGAGATTTGCCACCGGAGAGCTTCTTAATTCAACGGATGTAAAATCAGGGATGCTCCTGAGGATGGAGACAAGTCCTGCAGGTATATTTTGTCCCGGCTCGCCAGATTTTGCCAAGTAGTCTTCACAGACAAGATGGAGAGTGAAAAGCAACAACGGAATGTGTGGGACAAAAGATTGGCAGACTCAGTTCTCTAAGAACAGCATTTTGCATTCCAGTTGACAGTGCACATGCCCAAAATAAAACATGGTATTTTGGGTTATTCAAGAGGAATGATTCACAATGATTTATTGGGGATTAAAGAAGATAGACGCTGGGTATACGGTAAGAGAAGACCAACTATGGTGCCATCTATAGAAGGGGTTATCATCACATTACCTGGATGGCAGGAAAGATTTCTGCATCTCTTTTTTGCCCTCTAAATGACTATCTGGATTTGTGCAACCCAGAAATTGTAGCCCTACATACATGCACACTAAACCTACTTGGATGTTCATTTACACTTCAAGGAATGATTGGGTCCCCCCTTTTAGTTTTCACTCACTCCTGTCTTTATGATTGTCAGTAAATTGGATCTATTTTGAGATTACGACCAGAGATGACCCAGTCCCTCCGCAGATGATGCTTGAATTTGTCAAGCTGGGCTTCTCTGTAACTTCAATATCACTAGAGGATATTTTCAGCTTATGATCTTCTCACTCTGGAAAAAAAAATACAACTCTTAGAAGAATGGCAGGAGCAGGTGCCTGATTAATTCAGCAACTGCCTTTCATTTGAGTCGGGGGAAAAACAGGCTGGGAACTCCACTGTGTCTGATGGCTTTGCTAGAACATCCCATCCACGTTACTCAGCCGGTTGCACAATTTAATTATCACTTTGCAAACCATGCAATAAGGGACAGATGACTCCACCAGGGAGTGAGCCAGCAGTTCTGAGAAATGCTTTCGTTTAGTGAAAGGTCGAGGAAACCTCCTCTTCCTCATGAAGCAGCCTGAAGGATGAGCTGTTCCACTCAGCATTTATCAACCACAGAGATGGGAACCACTCAGTTTATCAGGGCTATGTCAGGGCTTCCTGTCAAACAGGAAACCGTCAGAATCCTGTATCAGGGGACCCATTCTACAGGTGAAGTTACAGACTCACACTAAAATATGGCTGTGTTTCCTAAAGCTTAGCTTGAAGCTCAACTGCGCTTCTTATAAACAGGGGAAGGGGAAACAGGGTCAGGAGCCAGGTCTAATCATATATCCCAAGAGATGCCAATTTTGGGGATGCATGCAAGATCTCAACTTGTACTGTTCGGCAGATGTTGAGGGATAAAAGAGTCTGTTTGGGGGAGAAATGTAGAAGGGACAGTCTTCTTTTTTCAGTCCTGTGATTCTGTGCATTGACATTCTGTGCCCTCCTGTACAATATGTTAACTCTTTGGTTGATATCCATGTATTTAACCACAGCCCTTGGTCCTTGGAATAAATACAGTGTACATTTCAGAGGAGGGTCTGTGAGCACCTTCACTCGTTAAACAAATCTACTTCCCTGCCTGCTTGCAAACTGCTTCTTTGCGTTCTTTGAAGAGAAAGGTGGTTAGAAATGTAATCATAAAACAATATTTGATAACCAGCATAGGCAGTGATGCATTTAGATTGTCACCACACCCATCGGCCGTTTCAAGCATTCCAGCCGCTTGGAAACCAGTTTAGATAAGCCCCAAGCAAACATTACACAGCAGTGTTGCTAAGGAATTTAAAAAAAAGAAAAAAAGATACATCAAGGTTCAAAGCCTATTGGAAAGTCACACTCTCTAGCCTGCAAAGATTTCAGTCCTGTGGGCCAGCAATAACAAACCAGTGAAAGGAGCACTCTGCACATGGGCATGCCAAACAGATTATTCACCGTATGTGAAGTGCAGTACGGATTGCAGAAGGCCATCCTCGGATACTGAACAAGGCACAATAAGAATATGATTCAGCTGCAACTTTTGAAGATCTGCAGGCCTTTTTTTGGGGGGGATTGGTACGATGCGTAGCTTTGGAGTGCCAGTTGTGGCAGCCTGTTATATACTCTTGGCCATATCCTAAGATCATCTTCAGAAACCCTCTAATTTCATTGGGTATCTGCCGTCCAACAACACAACTGATGACATAGAGCAGCTCCTTCCTGATGGTAGGGCCACATATATGGAATATTCTCCCTAGAGAAACTTAATCTGATGCCTTGTTGTTGTTTTTTGTTATTTTTTTATTTTGTTTTATTTTTATTTATTTGTAACCCGCCTTCATTATTTTTACAAATAACTCAAGCCAATGAACAATTATTATTATTAGGGTTTGTAGATGTTCAGATGTGATTTGGCGTTTTTATCCACCTAGTGAGTCCTTCCGAAGGACCCGAGATAGGCAGATGTGGATGTTTGATAGTGTTACAGATATTGTCTAATATTACTTTAACACCATCAAACATCCATATCTGCAGATCACAGGTCCTTGGAAAGGACTTGATAGGTGGATAAAAATGCCAAATCCAGTCTGCACATCTGGCTGACTGTGCAACAAACCATAACAATACTATTATATATTATTATAACATTAGTACTACATATTAGGTAAAGACCTTTTCATTTTCCAAGATCTAAACTCCCCTTTCAATCTGTGCTGTTTTATATTATTCTTAACAATTTGCTCTCTGAATTGGATTGTCTGATTTATAATTCACCCTATGAAAGGGAGGCATCTACAGTAATTCCTTTTCTCAGAAGTAAAACTACCCAGTCAAAATTCTTTAGTGCAGATCCATAGGGATGCTTAATTGGGAGAGGAATGGTCTGGTCTGTTGTTTATACGGCCTCTGGCATATGCTGTCTTGAAATGCTTTTGTATACAACTTGTCTATGAAATTGGGCTCTTCCAGGGATCACATTTTGAGACAACAAGGTCGAGTCTGAATGCTTAGGAATCCAGCCCAGGAGCAGACAGGGATGACATCCATTCAATTAACCAGAAGCAGAGCTAGATTGCAGAGGGTCCAGGTTAAGACCTGACCAATAAAGCTCCCTGAAAGTCAAAAAACATGCAGCCACACCAAAGCTTTAACAGCCATTTTTACTGCAGTTACAGTAATAATCTTGATAGCCGACAACTCAATTTAAACACTTTTATCAGGGAATAAAGTCTGAGTTCAATTGGATGCAATTCTGCTTAGGAGTAAATTATGAGAGTGGGGTGAGAGAGTCACTCCGTGATCTCAGGAGATAGGAGCATCCGCTGTGTGTAAAAAAATCTAGATAGCAGCTGCAACCGTGTCATCAAGGCCACATTTCTTTTTTGCCTGTGTTACGTGCAATGTATATATAAAAAAATAAACCTGGGCTTCAGCTTACTTGTTCCAGCCACCATGACTTTTTTGATCTGCTCCTTTGCTGGTGCCCTACCACAAAAGGATATAAAGTGATTTTATAATGCACCTTGATATCACTCATCCCTTTGTATGTGCACGTTGCAAATCATGGCATCCTTCCAAAAGCTGCCACCAGAAGAGACAATGTATTACATTTATGAGGATTAATTACTTAACTATTTAACTAGATCTAATTGGCGCACAGGTAGTCTTTGACTTGTGACAATTGGGACCAGAATTTCCATTGCTAAACAAGGCAATTAAGTGAGTCGCACCCAATTTTATGACTTTTTTTTTGGCCTGGCTGTTAAGGGAATTGCTGCAGTTGTTAAGTGAATCGTGTGGTTGTTAAATGAACCCGGCTTCCCCCGTTGACCTCGCTTGTTGGGAAGGTCACAAAGGGTGATTGCACAACCCATAAATACATGCCGATTGCCAAGCACCTGATTTCTGATCACATGGTCATGGGGATGCTGCAACAGTCGTAAGTGCAAGGATTGGCTGTAAGTCATTTTTCAGTGCTGTCATAACTTTGAATGGTTGCTAAACTAATGGTTGTAAGAACTCAAGGACTACTTGAACTGGTTAAGTTGCTGGCCTGGAAACCAGAAGACTATGATTGTTAGCCCTGCCTTAGGATGAAATCCAGCTAGGTGACTTTGGCCAGTTATTTTTTCTCAGCCCAATTCACCTCACAAAACTGTTGTGGTGCAAACAGGAGGAGGAGGAGGAGGAGGACAAGGAGGAAGTAATATGCACGTTCGTCACCTTAAACTACTTATAAAGTAATAAAGGCAATATTAAAAAAAAATCAAAATCAAAATCTAACTGATTTCAGTTTTAATTACATGTGAATTATATAACATATAACTGAATTTGGTCCTATGCCTGCCCATTTCTGGCATTCCACTCAAAGGCCAAGTATGCTTCTAAGTCTGAAAAAAATGTACTCTTGCCATATGCTGAGAATTCATTGTTTGCATGAGGAAATAAATCATTGACAAAGAGGAGGCATTGCCAGGTCCCAAACTATTTAGAAAAAAAGAAGCTTAAGGCAAAAACAATTCAACACCCCAACAAGGAGGACTAAAAATATTTGGCAGCCACAGAATATAAACCAGCATGTGTGGAAAATTGGGAGTGGATTATAACTTTGAAGAACAGGCCTATCTGTTTCTTTGGGGTTTTAAGAAAGTGCTGGGATGATCACTTAGGGAGTAATCTTGCCCAGTGCCCACTTGCCTCTGGGCCCCGTCATGAAAATGGATGCTTTTGTTTGAAGAATTCTGAAATTCCAAAAGTGACCTGGCGAACTTTGGATTTGCTATGTAGAAAAGAGTTAAGTGTGGAAATACATCTCTTCTTTAGAAAAGAAATGCTAGCTCCCCCCTGCACTGCTGATTTTGCAGTTTTAGCAATCAAATCCTTATATAAATCAATTATAATTAGTATTTACTTCAAGGATATCTAGGGTGTGTTATTGCCGCCAAAACAGGATCCAAAGGGATGCAAAGGTATTAACATATCTATACAACTGCACCTCATAAAACCATTTTAGAGCTCTGACAACAGCTGTTAAACATAGTCATAAAAGTATGCTTATTAAAGCAATCATGACAGAAGTGGTAGAAAAGGAAACCAAATCATAACCAACATCTAGGCGGTAACACTACTCAAAACACTAATTTTTAATCCTTGAAACACCAAGAGAGAGGGCTACATACACAATTGCAGAAATTTTCTATACCATGTGGCCTATTTGGAGATGGCCCTTCCATGCCTCTTAAAATGGCCCTCCATTTTTTTCTTTTGTAATACTCATTTTTATAAGAGTCAGGCACAAAGGAGTCCATTTTCCCAGTCATAAGTGTCGAGGGAAAGACTACTCTGAACAGGAGGTTATTTACCCAAAGTGGGCAACATATGCCTCAAAAGTACAGGAAGCCATCAAACCAGCACTACTGGTCGTCCCCCGTATTGAAACAAAAAATACACAAAAATGATTCTATAGGTAGTCCTCGACTTACAACAGTTCATTTAGTGACCATTCAAAGTTACACTGAAAAAAGTGACTTATGACTGTTTTTCACAGTTACAACCTTTGAAGCATCCCCATGATCATGTAATCAAAATTCAACTGCTTGGCAACTGGTTCATATTTATGGACCGTTGCTGTGCCCCAAGGTCATGTGATCACCTTTTGCAACCTTCTGACAAGCAAAGTCAATGGGGAAGCCAGATTCACGTAACAACCAGATTACTAACTTATCAGCTGCAGTGAGTCACTTAACAACTGTGGCAAGAAAGGTCGTAAAATGAGGCAAAACTCACTTAACCAATGTCTCACTTAACAACAGAAATGTTGGCTTCAAATGTGCACAGTCTGAACAAAGTAAACCTCCCAAAACACAGGAGGGAAAAAGAGAGAGAAAATGCTGTCCTTGCTTTTAAGCAAGGCACATCCGCTTGGCATTATGCCTCCATGCACTAGAGCACTCATCCCTCATTTTTTTTTTTAAAAAAAATGTGGCCTTTGGCCACCACATGATTTTCTGCCTTGACATCAGCCCATCACTGAAGGTAATAACCACCCAGCTCTTTGAGAATCAATTCACTTCCTTCCTCAATGCTACCATCTCCCACCACGTTTGTGGAGGAGATCAGGGCTTGTTGAAAAGAGCTACCTGTCACAAGAACAATGGTTATTCAATCAGGGTTGAACAAAGGTTGGCCTCACCAGCCATGTTGTGCCGTTGACAGAGCACAATTGCCTGGAACTGGGAACTCACAGGATCTGAAAACAGGCTGCAGCCATTTCTTTTAAATATGCTGATTGGCCATTGTAAAATGCCCTTAAGGCACAGATCCTCTCCCCCATCCCCCCCCACCCCTCCATGACTGTCTCTGAGATGATTACAGACAGATGGTCAGGCGATAAGATATTTAAAAATTGACTAGGTCACCCACCAAGCTGTACATCTCTGGGTATCCCGGCCAACGGCATTCCTCTAAAGTCAGAACTGGCTTTTCCAGATAGGGCAGATGTAGATAGCTTTGCGGGATACTTCTACATGATGCAGAGAAGGAAAAAAAGGGCAGGATGATGCTGAGGAAAAAGATGGTCAAGGAAATGAAAAAGGAGCCCTAGAAGAGAACCCCAATACATTTTGTCCCCCTCTATCCCATCGCCAACGTTTAAGGAGGGTCTTCATCTTGGGCTAACCCAGTCTTCCTCTTGGGGTCTGAAGTTCACCATGGGGAGAGCACTAGCAGTTAGAGGTCCTTTTACATACTGACAGTGAAATGGGAGAAATGTGCCTGTGGAACAGATCTTTGTCCGCCTTGCTGTACATGGGATAGCGTTCTCTCTTTGAGCCAAAGGTGTGATAGAGCCCAGAGTGCTGCACAGCTAGGAGCCTCTCAATAAAAATCCTATTTTTTCCTTTCCCAGACCCTCTCTAAAAGGCGATTTTTCCATCACGGTTCACGTGGCAGACTTTGAAACCATTTAGCTATCTCTGTCCCCCTAGTAAATCAGTCTACAAGGCCACGTTAATGTTCGTTACCAAGCATGCCTTGGCCAACACCTGCTTTTCACATCACCCTCCAGTATGCACAACTCTCTCCAATGGGTCACATAAGGGCAGGGGTTGATCACACAGCATCACAAGAGCTGCCCTGTTCTCAGATCGGCCTCGCAATACACTTTCCAGAATATCCTAAAGCAGACGGCCTCAGCCTCGCATCCTTCAAATGTGTTGGATTATATGACCCATTGTCCCAAAACAGCACAGCCTTGGTCAGGGAGGATGCCATTTTGATCTGACATGTAATAGGGAGGTGCCAAGGTTGGACAAAGCTGAAATAGAGTGCAATTTGCAGCACTGGGAAGGAGAGGGCAAAGAAGTTTCAGATGGGAGGGGGGGGGAAATTCACAACACCTAGGCCTGCTCGTAGAAATGTTTAAAATTTACCGGTAGTTAGGGATTTAATCTACATTTTGCTGCATTTGTTACAACAGCAACAATGCACCTTGAGACAATTGTAGAAGTGTTTATTAAAGCAGGTCTGAAAGCAATTCCAGCATTGCTTAGATTTCACAAATCCCATTTCAGAATCTCAGGGAAATCTCACAACACCCCTAGGAGGTAGGCTGAGATTAATTCTATTAGCATCCACCACATATCAGTTACAAGTATGCTGAGGCTGAGAAAACAGGTGGAGGCCATCTGGAGAATTTGGGATAGATGCAATAAGGTCTTTGTGACCCGTCAGTCATATTTTTAAGCACTGCATACTGCTTTTTGCTCTTTCTTCTGCTCAAAGGAATTTGTAAGCCTTGTATGAATCCTTATAATTCAGTTACACCTATTATGAATAACAACAATTATTTAGGGCTACAAAAAGAGGTAGAAAAATTAAAATAAACACATCAGCACACATTTGCCAGAATTCTGGGGTCTGCTGAGTAATCATCACATATGTTCTGAACTTTTGCTGACTTTCCCTAATTGTAAGTAAACTCTTTGACTTTCTTTTAAACGATTGCCAGTTTGGTATAGTGGTTAGGGGGCTGACCTAGAACGCAGGGGATTGTGAGTTCTAGCCTCACCCAAGACATGAAAGCCAGCTGGGTGACTCTGGGCCAATCATTTTCTCTCAGCCCAACCCACCTCAAAGGATTGTTGTTAGGGGGGGGAAGTGGAGGAGGAAGGTTTATTATGTATGTTCGTTACCTTGAGTTACTTATAAAGTAATTAAAATTGAGCTACACAAAGTAATAAAGCACAAGAATCTAATAAATAATAAATTACCTTTCACTCAAGCCCATCTTAAATTCAATCCAGAGCACCAACCAGATACAGAATGTGGAGGAAGACACTCCATATAGAGCAGGGAAATTAGTGGGACCAAAGGGTTTAGCTCAGGGGTCTTCAATCTTGGCCCTTTTATGACTTGTGGACTTCAACTCCCAGAATTCCTCAGCCAGGAACGCTGACTGAGGAATTCTGGGAGTTGAAGTCCACAAGTCATAAAAGGGCCAAGTATGAAGACCCCCCTGGTTTAGCTGATGCTGCTGGGAATTGTGATCCCCTCCTCTCTGGGGGTTACCAGCTAATTCTCTCCAAGCTCTGCAGGCCTTGTCAAAAGGAGGTGGGCAATCAGAATATCCCTTTGCTTGTATACTTTTTTGGGTGCAATCCAAGAGGTTAGGACCACCATTTAAGGCCCACAGTTCTTTTGGAGCATAGTTATTCCTAAAATGTTAATTCCCCTCAGCGCCCAGCCAACTAGCTCAGCTCTGCTCTGCTCAGCTCAACTTGTAGGCATGTGCTGTCAGTAACAGCATTTCTCACCCCTCGGCATGGATTTACCTCTGAAGACATGGGCCTTCACAGTTTGCTCTTTTGGCTGACAGCCAGTCCTTGAGGGGAGTGACCTTAAGAACACACCGTGCAGGTCCCATTCATGTAGTTAGCATCTGATTAACTTTGGGGTTTTTGATTTAATCCCTAGTGCAGCGGTTCTCAACCTATGGGTTGCGACCCCATTTGGGGTCGATCGACCATTTCACGGGGGTCGCCAAGCAAGGCTGTCTGCCATTTTTTCCCCCTTTTCCGGCGGGTGCCTTACCTCCCTTGGGCTGGGCCAGCTGGTGGTCGGCCTGCTCCGTCTCTGCCGCTTGCCAGCTATGCCTCGGCCGGCGCAGGGGGCGGAACCATGCATGCGCAGCGCTCCCGGGCAGGGAAAGTCCTCGACTTATGACTGGTTGGGTAGTCCTCGACTTACGACCGGTTTAGTCCTTGACTTACGACCGGTTGGGGGTCGCGGCATTAAAAAGGTTGAGAACACACTGCCCTAGTGTGTTCTTGCCGCAGAAATACAGAGAAGCTTGCTTCACGCTATGCCTCCTCAAGCGGCAAAGCAGCTATTGGGTCTCTGTGTCCTTGACTCCTGGCATGATACTTTGGGATTTTATCAGTGGATCAAGCAAAGCAGCCCACAATATTTTAGCCTTTATGGGATACCCAAGCCAACAGGATTAATGCAACCTTTCCAAGAGATTTCACTGGCACTGAGCACAGAACTGGTATTTTTGCAATGGCATAGTAATGGCCATGGAGGAATGGTGGGAATACACTCTGAAGGCTGAGCATTGCATCAGACAGAGCTGAATTCTCCCATGTCCAACGTTTCACTCCCCCTCCAGATGGTGCAGAAAGATCGGGTGCTGGAAGGCTTGGTAGAAGAGCACTCTATGCTTGCCATAAAGGCTCCCACTATCTGTAGCTTTACAAATGTAGACATGCATGCCATTTAGCCTTTATTTCCATGTATGTGCAAGCTGGATCAGGATCTTGCACAGCGGTTAGGGAGATTTTAAATCAGAGGTGTCTGACCAGATTCCCACTTCTTCTCCCCCCCCCCCCCCGTGGGTTTCTGAAACTTTGGATCTGTTAAAATTTCCTGACAGTTAGAACAATTAATCAGTGGAACGGCTTGCCTCCAGAAGTTGTGTGGGTGCCCCAACACTGGAGGTTTTTAAGAAGAAATTGGACAATCATATGTCTAAAATGGTACAGGATTTTTTTTGCTTGAGCAGGGAGTTGGACTAGTCCAGGGGTAGGCAACCTTGGCTCTTTTATGACTCGTGGACTTCAACTCCCAGAATTCCTGAGCCAGCCATGGCTGGCTCAGGAATTCTGGGAGTTGAAGTCCACGAGTCATAAAAGAGCCAAGGTTGCCTACCCCTGGACTAGAAGGTCCCTTCCAATTCTTGTTATTCTGTTATTCTTCCAAAAATGTTCATTCATTCTCTAGGTTTTAAGGGCAGAAAATTACCAAATGCCGGGCAAGAAATCATCCCAACAGTATGTAATTAACTGAACTTCATTTTAATTGCGCTTATACTGATATGAATTCGGTTTGATTTTTGTCGTGGCCCCACCTTTATGTTTTTGGAGATTGACTCTGAACCAAAAAAATGACTCAGAGGCCAGCACAGCCCTCAGTCCTGGAACATTTTTGGTTTTCTAATGCAGATTGACCCCTTGTGCTTATTATTTGCATTGCCAAGGAGTGATCTTTTGAAGTAACTACTGGTATGCAAAGCATCTGTCCTACTCTCAAATTGCAGCCCTTCCCCAGGGGGTTAACTGAGGCACCTCTCTTCTATTCCCCACCCACCCACCCGTGGGGGGCTCAAACCACTGTCTCCAACTTCCCCACCCTGTGCAATGAACCAAAGGCGCCTACTGACCTTGTCGCTGTAATAGGTCTTCAGTTGATGGAATGTGAAACTTGCTGCTGAGAGGGAGATGCTGGGTACAAGGATAGCATTATTCGCCACTTTTAGTTTTTATTAAGGAGGATGCATATGTCAGACCTTGAAAGCACAGCTATATTTCATTTGAAGAACTATACCAGGGGATGCACCAGAAAATGAAAGGGTTGAAAATGCGGATGGCTTCTAATTACAATTTACTAAAGGGCCTTACCGAAGCAGAGTGTTGTACTAGGCATTGCTAAACTACTATTAAATGCAGTACATCTCTGCAACATTTGTGCAATCACATTCAAGACACAGAGAAAAGAGCTGCATTTTCCCAAGGCCAGCTTTCAGAAATTATAACACTTCTATAAATTATATGCATATGGATCTATGAAGAGGGGGGATAGCAAAAGCTAAGTTAATGTCTGGCAGTTCACAGCTTACATTTATGCAAAATAAGTGCAATGTCCTTTCGTAGTAGCAGGCAATCATTTCAGCATTGCAAAGAAAATTAACATCTGTCGTGAGAAAGAACAGCATGGCCTCTATTGATAGCCAGAAGAACAGACTGAAGCCTCAGTATTAGATTTAATTCATGAACTAAAAACATCATGGCCTTTGAAGATGATGACATTAAGCTGTTAATCATCTCGGCTGGAGTGGTGGAAGCAAACAGGATGGCCACCAACAGCAAAAAGGGAAGCCCAGAAACACAAGGCCGGAAGCAGATAACCAGGCAAGATACTCAGAGTGGACATTAACTTATCCAGATTAAGGTATCCAAGATAGGGACCAGGAACTTAGGAATTGAGAAAAGCTACAGGATGAGAGGATCAGCAGTGAATAAATCAAGAAGCCCAACTGTATTTGAATGCAAAAGTCAGTTTAGAGAGCTAGTTTTAATTTTCCCCCTTCAGTGACATTGTACTGGAGCTAAATGTATTTATATCTATTTTAAGGGAACTGATTAAAATAAGTGGAAGTTCAAGATATCCCTTCTTTTCGTTCTCTATCTTTTTAGTGTAAGAAGAATGAATTTCTCACTTCTCCAACTTTGGAGAAATAAGCAGATGAGAAGACTACATTTGCAATTTCCATTCAGTGGAGAGAAAAAGAGAAGAAATAAAGAACTGCTGGATTAAAAGTCCTCCAATCTTCTGTATGGACCTCACATGGTAGGAGGTAGCACCAGACTGACTTTGGCTGGATTCCAAAACTAAGTAGGGGCAGATTTAGCTAATGTATGAATAAGGGCCTAGTAGGAATGCTAGATGAAGAATTTGGAAACTATCCCAGAAGAAAGCAGTGATAAACTGACATTTGGGCTGCTCCCAAGATTGCACGGTTATCTTACGTTTGAGCTTTTCCTTGGAGAGTTTACCTTCACCTTATAAAATACTTTCCTCAAACGATGGAGTAGGTAGCTTATTTATTTTTGTTCTAATGTCTTCAATATTTCTAGAGATTTATTTCTCAAATGATTAACGTGTAACAAGTTTGGGTTAGTACAAGTTCTTCAAGTTCTTCTTTCAGATGCCTAGTTAAAGAAAGCCCCACGAGCATGTTCAGTTCTTGTCTGAAACTTATCTCAACAAAAGCTAACTAAGAAGGGCATCGGGCCCGGTCTGGCTTGCCAAATAGACTTAAGGAGTTAGCCTAACAAAAGAGCAGGACTTTTATTGGGCAGCCACAGCTGCCATCTTGACTTTTTTGATCCTCGTAGACACGTCTGCTAGCATGACCACTTCAAAACAAGAGTGCCACCCAGATAATGTTGAAATTTAGTGATGCAATCTTCTGGTAGCATTTTCAAAAGAAAGAGGAAATTTTTTAAAAGTGAGCTAAGCCTAAGATGTTTAGTTTACTTCAGTAAACAAATGTACTTTCACCTCACTCTATCTAAGCTAGGAAAAATCTACACCTTCTAGATCTAGCCTGTTCAGTAACATCATCATACTTCTGTTGCATATACTACAACCCCCTTGACCGCCAAAAAAGAAATTTATTTTAGAAAGAAAATCTTTAATATAATGATGTTGCCATTAGTTATCTGGTCACAATCTTCTCCATTACGGTGGCAAGTATTGCATTTCCGTTTAAATCATTATTTCAGTTCTGAAATAATGTAACATATAAACTAGCACACACACACACACGTTATGCAGATTGGTACTATATGTGACATTGGGGTAATATTTTTCTTCTTCTTTTGTCAGTTCTCTTGTCAAAATTATCTTAATGGCACAGAAATGCTGTCCTCTTTTGCCATGGGTAAACCCCTCCCCCAGCTGACACATTCTTCTTAGCCCATACATGTGTAAAAGTGTATGGGCTGCATTAGTTTATTTTTAATGGCCCAAACATGAGCCAGCCACTTTAAAAATAAAGGATCATTTAATCAAATTCAAGCATGTCAACAGTTCAGCTAACCAGGCCATTTCCACTTGAAAAAACTGCTCCTATTACTACTACTTTCCTTGCTGGGCCAAAAGGGTTCCTATGAGACATTCAAGCTAAAAGTCAATTGCTGTTAAATGCTGTTAAATTGGTCAGTTTATTACGATATAACTAAAATCTTGGGAGAATGCTGTCCAAATGATCAAAATACAGAGAGTATGTTTTATGAGGGTTTTTTTTGGGGGGGGTGTATCTTCAAGTCAGCATTGACTCCTGGTGACTGCCTGCACTAGAGCCTGCAGTTGTCTCAGCAAGATTTTTCAGAAGTTGTTTGCCGTTACCTTCTTCCTAGGCCTAGGGAGAAAGGCAATGAGAGTGTGACTAGCCCAAAGTCACCCAGCTGGTTTTGTGCCTAAGGCAAGACTAGAACTCATGATCTCCCAGTTTCTAGCCTGGTGCCTTAATCACTATACCAAACTGGCTTAATACAGTTGTTTAAATTAGTATAAAGAACAGGTGATCTCTGGCATGAACACCTGGCCCACCTTGATTCATTTAAAAATGAAATTTGAGTACAGCAATGAAAAACAGTATTACACTATATAGGTGGGAGATTAATCTGCAATTTGTTATGGCAGTATTATTCAATATTTTCTCTATTATTCCTGATTAAACTGATGGCAACTGATGACTTTATGTTCAAGATTTTCAATATGCCACTGCTGGATATTTATTCATAGCATATAATAATTCCTAGGAACTCAGTTCTTTAAATATGACCTTCCAATTCTCTGGAGGCATGGCTGGATTTTTATTGTATACATTTTGCATTTTATCTCCTTGTGGCCTCTACTCCTTCTGCCACCCACTCTCTGGAACAGCTCTCTGGGGCATGCAGGAAATAGGGATGGGAAGGAGGAGTTTGTTTAGTAGCTACCATTCCATCTACTGATGGAATTACACTGGATTCAGATTTCATTGGGTAGTTGGATTAAACACATTAAATGCATTCCATAATCATTCTTTTAAAAAAACCATGCAATTCTAGAAGGTAAGTTAATTTTATTAACTTTGCACTGGAATATGGCATGTTCCTGTTCCATCTGTAGGATACTGTACAACCCCACATTATCCTTCTCCCAGGTTTTCTGTTTTTTCCCCATTAATCCTCAATTGGGTCCTCTCTGTGTTAGTTTTGTTTCCCAACCCCCTTTGTTCTTTTCTTGATTTTTAATAACTGTATTCACAAATATTGAATCTATCTTCCAGGTTGCTGCCATCTTCTTCCTGTGTGCAAATGGTAATATTTTTATCACCTGAGAATTAGATTTAACTGACTTGGTGGTCCTTGGCCAGGAAGTTTGTGAGTATTGTGAATCATAATTCAGCAACATCTGGAAAAATCACAGATGCTAACCATAAACTAGGGATTTCTTTGTTCAATTTTCAATTTCTCTCTTGTGTTTGTCATCACCAATTGTCAGTGCTTTGGAAGTTTGTTAGTTTTTGTCTACTGAAGACACATGATACAAATGTGATAATAAACTGTTGTAATCAAGGAAAAAAGAGACATTTATTAGCCTCTGTACCTGCACACCTGCAATTTGTAGTGTAAACGATCTGCACTTTGTTCATGTGGAGTTATCCTGGGAGGAGCAACTGGCAAGAGTAAATGTAATCAGAATGAGGTAGGAGTAACTTTATACTTAAAGAGTACCACCAATATTCTGGTATCTTCTTTCACCAAAATTACAAAACAGCTGAGCCTCCTAAATAGGAACATACGTTTTTATTCCCCCTTCATTCCAAAATAAAGTTTGAACTATCTCTAACAGTTCAATGTACTTTGCCTTACAAACATCCCTTGATACCAACTTAATGCTCCCTGAAAAGCTTTATCTGAGACCAGAACCAAAGCTTAGGCATTATTGTCATTTTATATCCTCTCTCTGTTATTGACTTTCAGACTTTTACATCATGTTATTGTTTTTGAAAAGTCTTACAAACTTTTAAAAAACCTGGTGCTAATTGTTTTTTAACATTGAAGGTCAGAGAATTCACATCTCAGCTGGGACATATAGTGCTCCTCAATCAGGAGGAATAGTTAAAGGAATAGTTATCAGCCAAGAAGCGTGCACACATTTTGCCATGGACAATGTCTGTATTTAAAAATGTGAAAGAGACATACGTGAAGCCTGCCTTTAAATGATTCCAGAAGATCTCCTGGCATATGGCAAATACAATTTAATGGTTTCACAAACAAAATTTAAAATGTCTGCTGCAGTCCAAAGCAGTGGAAAATACTGTATGCATTTTACTAATCTTTGTCCAATAGTTTGTGCTTCTCTTAGCCTTGGATAGCAGTTTCTCACCCTGAAATGTAACAGGTGGTGCTTTTTCTTGGCTTGGGGACAGAGTGATACAAAGTCGTGGAATATTTTTATTATATCTGTATCCTTGCCTCTCTCCATGGTCAGGGCCAAACCCATGGGTACTTTCTTACAACGGCCCTGTGGTAAGTAAAACTAAGAGATAATGATGAATTCAAGATCACTTTGAGGGTCTATACTCTCTAGCTAGTTTGTTTTTATGGTGATGCTGCTTTTGTTGTATTGTGACAGATTTGTGGTTTTAGTCCTGTGATTAGGACACCTTTACTGTATATTCTTGGATGAGTAAGACAGGTTAAAACCAGATAGATAAAACATGATGATTCAAATTACGTTCTCCCTAGTCTGTGTCCAGAATCTTATGGCGGAATACGGCTTTTAATGGCTGTGTTGGATGATTCTCATCCTGCTTATAATTAAGCCATGTTTCTCATTGTTTCTCTATTAAAACCGATTAAAGAGCTTATTGGGAACAGATTATTGCTGGAAGTCCATTTTCATACTCTAAAATCAATCAATCTTGTCCCTATTCATGCTGCACATTTAAATTCATGCTGTTTTCTGCTTCACTTGATAAGCATAGCAAAAAACGGGTTGGGTTGCTGAGCACCATCTAGAAGCATCTATCTGTGCAGCAGGTTCACAGCCACTTCTCCAAACTGCTCAGAGCATGCTTTTTAGGTGGTTTTGCTAATTTATCAGTTTTTCCTGGGAAAATGGGTTGGAGGAAAAAAGATGGGCAGCAGGGAGGCAGAGAAGTAGATATCCCTGCCTGGAGATAGGATATTCTGTACATCAACTACACACGGTCCACAGCTGATGTAACAGCATCTAATGCAGTTTGGAATAGAAGGGTTACTTTGTTTGGAAATACGTGCTTGGTTTGGGGGGATTCTGGACAAAGGGCTGGCTTTAGGTTTGGAATGTTCTACTGAAAAAGTAAAAGAAGGCTGTCAGTGTGAATGATTCCGAAAAGCAGCTGCCCACTATCATGTTACTCTGGGTAAAACCCAACTAAAGCAGAGCTGAGAAAGGGACATGATGAGTGAAGGCCCAGACGAGGATGTCATGCTCGCCCAGAGCTCCTTAGCTAATTGTAACCGTTCAGCCCAAAATAAAATAAACTGAAGGAATGGAGATTTGGCAAAGTTTTTTTAAAAAACATTTCACAATTTGGTTTGTTTGTTTGTTTACAAGAATTTTAATCCTTCTAAGTCACTTATGTGACAAATCGGAATCAGGGGGAGATTTTGTAACCGTCTTAAGAGAAGCAGAAGTGCACATTCGATGCGTATCGGGGGATTCAGTGGTTTCTCCTCTTCTTTAGGAAACCAGAAATATGCACAGCACAGAGTAGATGGCTGATGAAATGCTGTGATGCTTTCCATTTGGAATCGTTCATCTAAGTGGTGCCTGGCTTTAATCTTGGTGGTGAAGTCTTTAGACAAATTAATCACTGTTAATTGTGATTCATCATATATTCATAAGAGTTTCCCCAAGTGACTGTAGCGATAATCCAGCAAAACCATGTTGAACCATGTCAATTTCTCAGAGCCAAACAAAAAGTCTTCTAGAGCCTTAAAATACAGCCATTTCTCATACCATTAGGTTTCCTGGGCCAAAATAGTATCGTTTGTTGGTGGTGGAACACCGGCAATTAAAAAAAGAGTAGGTAGTTGAGGTAGGACGAAGGGAGAGAATGTTACTCCAATGAAGTCACCAGCAACACAGGAAACTGATGAGTTATATTAATCTGCAAAGCACATAACATCACTACCCCCGCTCCTCCAAAAGACAGAGACCTGGTCAAGAGGATAAATTAGCCAATAAAAACTGAACTGGATGGTAAGGCTAGACCATCAGAGCATGGACTCCAAAGAGGGCAATCGCTTTTCATGGCAAAGGCAAGCCACCCCGAAGTCTTAACTGAGTTGGAAGTCTCACCCTGTCTAATCTGCAAATTCCAGTTTGCTGTAGAAATAGCTTCACGCTTCAGCAAAGCCAGTCATAATTAACCACCAGATGCTGGGTGGGTAGTATTTGCTCCATCCCCACCCCACCCCACCCCAGAAAAATCCCAGTGCAAATTATTTCCAAGTGAGTATAGGAACAATTCCATCTGAAAACAACAGCTGCAGTCCTGCAGATGCAAAGCGGTGCAGTGCACCACGTGAGTTGTCCTCCCGAGTTATTGCACATGATGCTTCGGAGGGACAGAGGACATTCTGATGGTGGCTCAGGGTGAACGTTCACCATCTCTTCTCTCGTGTGAGTTTTCCAAAGCTTCACCGATTCTCCTTTCATAATGGGGGAGGGTTGTCCTTTTCCCCTATTGGATGTTTAGAGCAGCTTTTAGAAAAATAAAGAGCAAAAACAATGACTCTGCTCACATTGCTTGTAGGGGGGAAGGAAGCAAGTTCCTGCCTATGTTTTCTGAGAACAGGCACAGCTATTTAAAAATCCCATAGGTTGAAACCGGGGAATAGGCAATCTGTCCATTTTGATTTCTTTTCCCCACCTCTCTTTTTTTTTTAAACTGGAGCACTGCTATGCAGTTTAACTCTTAGTTTGGGGGAGTGTTTTCATGGCTTGACAGCTCAATAGTTTTTAGTACCACTCCATCCTTTTCTTAAGGCTTCCATTGTTAAATACCTTACCACAGAAAAGTTTTCCAGCCTACAAGTAGTCCTCGACGTACAATAATTTGTTTAGTGACCGTTCGACGTTGCAATGGCATTGAAAGTGACTTATGATTGTTTTGCACACTTACAACCGTTGCAGCATCCCCCATGATCAAACTGAGGATGCTTGGCAACTGGTTCAAATTTATAACGGTTGCAGTGCCCCGAGGTCATGTGATCATCTTTTGCAAACTTCTGATGAGCAAAGTCAATGGGAAAGCCAAATTCACTTAACAACCCTGTTACTAATTTAACTGCAGTGATTCACTTAACTACTGTGGCAAGAAAGGTTGTAAAATGGGGTAAAACCAGTGGTGGGATTCAGCCGGTTCGCACCACTTCAGCAGACCCAGTAGCTAATTTTTTGTTGCCCAGGCCCATAATGGGCTTCTGGAAGCGGCATCCACGCAGAGAACCGGTTGTTCACATATTTGAATCCCACCACTGGGTAAAACTCACCTGTCTCGCTTAGCGACAGAAAAGTTGGATTCAATTGTAGTCGAAGAGTACCTGTATTTGCAAATGTTTTATTTTATTCCTTTGGTTCTGCTCCAGATATTGTGGAACACTCAGCAAACTGTATTAATTTACAAAGAGTGCAATCTGTACTGCATTTACAGTATGTTCTTTTTAAAAAAGAAAAGCTGATTAAACATTAAGAGAAAAATGTCTGCGTACTGAAAATACAAAACGTTTACCTCGCCATCAATGGACAGGATTTAGAGCCATCCGTTAAAAACTGCAGTGGAAGATCACAGTTTTAGTTGCTTCTTGTAAAACAGAAATAGATTCTAGGTTGCAAATGATTCCCTCCGAAGTAGGTTTGTGTCATTTTCATTCCATTGGGGATAATTCTCCTCTCCCCCCAAGAAAAATTAATCCAGCAAAGGCTGAATGCCACTGATGCATATTACCTCAGTCTCTATGTGTTTCTTAAGATTCCCACCTCACAATTTCTTCTCAACAACTATCACCTGTGGGGGGAAAAACTGTCTACTTCAGTGGTTCTCAACCTTTTTAATGCCGCAACCCCCAACCGGTTGTAAGTCGAGGATTAAACCGGTCATAAGTCGAGGACTAAACAGGTCGTACGTCAAGGACTAAACCGGTCGTAAGTCGAGGACTACCCAACCGGTCGTAAGTCAAGGACTTTCCCTGCCCGGGAGCGCTGCGCATGCGTGGTTCTGCCCCCTGCGCCGGCCAAGACGTAGCTGGCAAGCGGCAGAGACGGAGCAGGCTGACCACCAGCTGGCCCAGCCCAAGGAGGGTAAGGCACCTGCCGGAAAAGGGGAAAAAAATGGCGGACAGCCTTGCTTGGCGACCCCCGTGAAATGGTCGATCGACCCCAAAGGTTGAGAACCGCTGGTCTACTTGATGGTGGGAGCCCATCCTGTCAGTAACCCATCTCACCACAGGCAATTTGGTGGCAGCTTCCAGCAACAAGTCCAAAATGCTTAAGCACCTTTGCTTGAGAGATGCAGAAAACTCCCCTTCACACACTTATTTCTGGCTTTAACTTAGTCTGTAAGTTAAAAACAGCAAAAGGTGAGAATGACACCTTGAACCAGGAGGTTCAACTTATCCTTCCAGGATGAATGGTGCTCAAACTCTCTCCAGAATCTCAAAAGTGGGTAATTCTAGGTAATGAAGTTTTTTCCCCCCAGTCCAGCACTAATCATCCATATATGCCCATCTTCTGGTAGCCTACACATTTGTATTTTACTTCCCATTCTCCATCTCCTCCCATTTGCAACCATGTGGACTCTGATCTTCAGGGATCTAACCCCCACTAGTGCCACAATGCAAGAGAAAAGTGGGGAGAAAAACTGATGCACACCACGAAGTTGGCCCTGAGACCTTCTTCCTAAAGAACATATAGTGTGGTAACAGCTGCAGTAGCCGAACTACCGTAGCATCCTTTTAGGAGATGCCCTAGCCTTCATCTTCCATAGCTGGGCTTCCAACCTTCTGCTTGCTTTGTGTGTTAGGTGATAAAAGAAAGCATGGGTGGATATATAAGGCTGAGGACCACATGGGAACCATGTGTTGCTTATTTCCTCAGTAAAGAGTAGATTACTGCTTTCTTGATTACACACTCACTGTTAATGAACCTGAAATTTTCCTCCGGGAATAGAGCTGAAATATATTAGATATAGTTGTACTTTATATAATTAGGGGGATATTAAGCATTACCCAAAGATCCGGATGTACATCACTATTATTACAAGATGTACAATATTACCCAAATTTGACATATTGTAAGGTTGGCTAGATTCATCCAGTTAAATCTGGATAGCTAGGTATTAAACTAGACATAATACTAGGCGTGAGAAATAGAGTGGCAGTAGTGAGGAAGTTACTATGTTTGAATAAGTATATGAAGATATATAGATAACTCTAAGCAGATTTAGAGTATTAAGAATGGGTTTAGCAGAACAGAGCAGTTGCAACAAATTGAGATAGAAAGGGAGGCAAGTAGATATTTATCTTCAGAGTAAAGAGGTTATAAAAAAATGGGTCAGGATGCTCTAAGTCTCAATTCCACTACCATTATGCAATTGGAAAGTAGAAAAATTAGGGTTCTTGTATCTGGACTGCCATTAGATGGCAGCAAAGAGCTAAACTTTCCTGACATCTAGTGGTCATTTGTACTTTTGTAACCCCAATACAGTAAAGCTTTTCCATATCTCATTAACCTTTGCATGTGCTAATGCAGCTTTAAGAGGAAAGCAATTTCTTCCAAAGCATTGAGTAGACTAATAGTAAAATAGCTTACAGAGATGCAGAAAAAGCTAAGTAGGGCAATTGCCTACAAGCAAGGGATAACCAAATGCAAACAGAATGTGTTTTCAAGACTCTTTAAAATAACAAATGTTATCCTTGAAAAAAGGTGTCTCTTGTATTGGAGGCTAGTTGATCCTGCAGCATTTACAAAAGAGGCATTATGTGTAAAATAACCCTTAATGGCTCTTTAGATTGTCTAAATGAGGACAGACTTTGGTTAGAGTATTGATTCAGCTAATTGTGAAACATTTAAAGGTTCTGGAGTTCTTAGGCTTTACATAAGAGCAAAGGTTATTCCAGAGGATGTGTTAGGTTAGAAGTCAACAACTGTGACTGATGACATTCTTGCTCTGGATAATTCTGAGCTCTTGCTTAATCTGTTTAATCAACCGCCCAGCACAAAATGGAGATTCTAGAGACAAGGTAGAGCGTGTGTTTAAAACAAGACAACCACAACAGTGCAGACAAGCTTTGGGGGAACCATATACATTTTATCAATGCAGAGCAGTGATTTTAAATCCTTTAAAATTCACAAAACACCCACATACTTCCCATTTTAGTTGTCAAATTCACGAGGAAGCCCTTTATGAATACAATGATCAAAACTCAAAAATGGTGTAAATCCCATGGAATTGCTTTCACTAATACTTTGAGCTACAGAATGCCACTTGGTCAAAATATCCCAAGAGCAGATTCATTTCAAATGTTGGTTCAGCTTCCTGATTAAGAGTAATAAGAGTTCTGATCTAGCCATGAGATTCTAGTGAAACAGAAGAAATGAGGTGACTTAAGTCACTATGCAATCTCTTTTTTTTGCACGGAAGATGAGCAAGTTGCAACAGGAAGGCCTGCTTTTTTTTTTTTTTTTTTGGTTGATGTGCTTTTGAACAACTTGGGCAACCTGCCATCAGCATCACTGCTGGGAAACACACAAGAAAAATGTAATTAATAAAATCAACCAACCTCCCATGCCTATTCAGCACAGTGTTCTAACAAGCACTGGAATGAGATGAAACTAACATCCAGGCCATTAACCCTGTGAATGCAAGTTTCCCTTCTAGATGACAGTGACAGATTTTAACTTCCACACGCACCTTGAGGAAACTTGTGCAGTTCTCAGGACTGCCAATTTTATTAATAGCATTTGAGGTTCTTCTCTTCTTTCCAAGTGTTGTTGCTTTCATGTGGAACTTAAAAAAAAATGCAGAAACCTGGTGGGAGGGTGGGAACACATGAAAAAAAACTACAGGCTGATTCCTTGGGATCCAGCTTCCCCAATCTGGGAATCAGATTTGTTTATACTGCAGATCTCACTATTCCTGGCAGCTTGGCTAGTGTTGTGAATGTCAGACTACTGAGAATTTGGGGAGCTGCAGTCCTATCTAGACAGATTTATCACACATTTGGATTAATTTGAGACAGCACTAACTAGTTTAATGATGGAGCAGGAGCCATGACGTTCATATAGCCAGGCAAATGGTCTTCCAATGTCTGCAGCCCAAAATAAAAGAATTGAAAACCCAAAGTCAAACAGTTTTTCCTGTTGATCTTTTTTTATACTCACTGTGATTGATTACTTCAGACACAATCTTGGGATCTACTTTTCCAAATTAAGAAAAAGAAAAGGTATTTTTAGTTCCATAGATATCATCTACTACTATTGCAGGCATCATCGTGTGTGCCAGAATTTATGCTTTTAATTTGCTTCTGCCCAGTCCCCCTGACAATCTATTCCAAACTATTTGGGTAGATGAAAAATAGCAAGCTCTGGATTTGATTTCTCAAGAGGTCCCAAGTACCCTACATCTGCCAAACAAATTTGCAAAGACTCTTGTGCAATTAAGGCAGTGTAATGCAGAGAGAAGTATAGGGATTTTTAAAAAATTAAAATCCTGATGCTATTATTGGCCCAGCAGGAAAGTAATAATTATTTTTATTAAGTAGCGTGCAGCTATGTCTTCCTCCCGGTGGATCCAATCAGAACTCCTTTTGTTTTTCAGTGCTCCTTATCAGGATAAGCAGCCACATGTGCAGTTTACACAGGGGAAAAGTCTATTTGCTTTTTCAATGCAAAATGAAGATACCTGAGACCCAATCTGATTTATAATCAGGGTGAAGGGGGTGGGCATCCCAATCCAAATGGATATTCCCCTGCTTTCATTAGGATAAAAACCACCCAAGTAGTTGCAATGCTGTAAAAAATATTGTGTTGGCAATAAGACATCTCCTATCAAAAATGTCTGGAGTTATGATAGTACCGATAGTCCTTAGCTTTCAACCATTCGTTTAGTTCAAAGTTATAACAGCACTGAAAAAAGTGACTTATGGCCTTTTTTTTTTACTTATAACCACTACAGCATCCCCATGGTCACATGATGAAAATTCAGATGCTTGACAGTTGGCTCATATTTATGACGGTTGCAGTGTCCTGGGGTCATGGGATCACCTTTTGCAACCTTCTGACAAGCAAAGTCAATGGGGAAGGCACATTCACTTAATATCTTTGGCAAGAAAGGTCATAAAACGGGTCAAAATTTGCTTAACAACTGTCTTGCGTAGCAGTGGAAATTTTGGACTCAGTTGTGCTCATAGGTTTTATATTGCTATGGATGGATAAAAACAGTAAGAGTAGAAAGACAGTTTTCTTCCATTTTTGACTGCCTGCCCACCACCCCCCAAAAATCAAGCTAGGGCTTATTGTTGGTGTAGGCCTTACTTTCTGGGAAACACAGTACTAGCAACAGCTTCTTGGTGGAAGAGTCAGTAGTTTTTTTTTCAACAGCCACTGTACAACGGTGTAAGGCAGGGGTCCCCAACCCCGAGGCTGTGGCCCATTCGGAACCAGAGGGTGAGCGCAGGTATGTGAAGCTCCATTTATGTGTCGGGCAATTGTGCTCACTGCTTGTGCAAATGGAGTTGTGTGCGTGCATGCTTACCCGCTGCTCATGCAGAACCATCCCCTCTGTCCCCCACCGGTCCACAAAGCTGGAAAAGTTGGGGATTGTTGGTCTAAAGCAGAGGTGTGGAACCTTGGCTCTTTTATAACTTGTGGACTTCAACTCCCAGAATTCCTGAGCCAGCATGGCTGGTTCAGGAATTCTGGGAGTCCATAAGTCATAGAAGAGCCAAGGTTCCACACCCCTGGTCTAAGGGCTCACTTCTATTCATATATTCAACCACGCAGCCCTTCATTCTCAATATTTTTCACTAGATGTAAATATGTAAACAACTCATGGCATTCAGCAAATGTGAAAGATATAGATAAGTCCTTGACCTATGACCACAATCGGGACCAGAATTTTCATTGTTAAGCAGAGAGGTTGTTAAGTGAATCTTGTGGTCGCTAAGTGAATCCTGCTTCCTGCATTAGCTTTGATTGTCAGAAGGTGTCAGGGAAGCTTGCAAGGATCGATCACATGACCCTGGGACACTGCAAGTATTGTAAATACATGCCAATTGCCAAGTTTCAAAATTTTGATCAAGTAACCATGGGGATGCTGGGAGGGTCGTTAAGCCTGAGGATCATATTTCCAGTGCTGTCGGTAACTTCCAATGCTTGCTAGATGAATGGTTGTTATCCTACATTTAAAGCCATTTAATTTAGGTTTCACAAATACCATACACTTAGAGCCATAAAATTCAGGTGGTACAGAAGTTATCTGGGAGTACTGGAAGGATCATGCACCCATCTGCACTTTTGACACACACAAAAAGCAGGAATAGGATAACCTTTAGAGAGTGGCTAATTCAGTACTAGAACAAAGGCTCTTCATGTTTCCCAGTTAAAGGATCTTAGGCAGCACAACACAACAAAGATTTTTGCCAAGGCATTAAAAAGTATTCTGATTCCAAGACCCTAGAATCTTACTGGTGCAGTAGATAATATTGAATTTGACTAATCAGCTGCTCCTTTCAATAGTTGAAGATAGGACATTCAGGAAACGGTTCTACTTTATTCCTCAATTTTCTTCTATTTGGTTTAGGGAACCTGTCAGGCCAGTGATGACTCAATTATATGTTCATTGTTCAGTAATTCTGAAAGACACTCCTACCAGTCTGAACTTCTAATGCCAGCTCATGTGCGGTTCACCCTGCTTCACTCCATCATACATCTTACCAGTGCTTTTTTTCTTTAAAAAAAAAAAAAAAAGGTGCCAGAACTCAACCCGCCTTGCCTACCCTACAAGGTTCCATCCAAAAAAGGTGCCGGAACTCCGTTCTGGGCGTTCTATGAGAAAAAAAGCCCTGCTTCTTACAACACAGTTATGGAGACAAAGAAGTTGGGGAAGGAGAGTCACTGAACCGCTGTGTTGTGGACCATTACTTTCAGGTGTCTGGAATGTTTTGAGAATGACAAAGCCCTCTCTTTTCTGCTCATCAGTGGAAATATCACTTTAGTTTCAGCAAAATCAGTGCTAGAGGAAGGAGGAAAGATGACATTTAATGCTTCCTGCCCGCCTAAACTACTCAGCTGTTCACAAAGTATAGCTGAGCATTACCTGAGGTCTTTGTGTGTGCTTCCTTACAGTAAGTTATACAATCTAAAAAACTGTAAGTTTCAGGCACTCCCTTCCTATGCAAATTATGAAAATGCCTAAATCAGTGTAAAAAAATACCTGTATGTTTTCATCCCACCTTTATTTTTAGAAATAATTCAAGGTGCAGAACATATTCAACACACCTTCCTCCTATTTTCCCCACAACAACCACCCTGTGAGGTGGGTTGGGCTGACAAAAAGTGAGTGGCCCAAGGTCACCCAGCCAGCTTTCATGACTAAGGCAGGATTAGAACTCATGGACTCCTAATTTCTAGGTTGGTACCTTAACTACTAGTCCAAACTGGCTCTTAATGTTTGCAGGTGTCCTTGAATGAGAAGGAGGGAGCTACCATATTTGGGCTACCAAAATTCTAAAAATAATTGGATGGCAGCAAAGATATATATATCAGATATACAAATGTTTGCAGCCCATATTATTGGGGTGGGGCAGGGGAATAGGGAGAGACTGCCTATCAATTGTGTGTTAAGAAAAGGGTATTTGCCTACATGAGTGCACAGCTAAATTGCCAGCTTTTGCCCTGGCTCCATTTATAATTGGTCCTCCTCCCTAAATTGTAATTTTCTAGGCAACCTTATTGACTTTCTAGAAGTTGGTCAAAATGGAGGGTGTCTTGAAATTGTCAGGATAGCACCATAAATATGGTTACTTTTATACTCTTCTGATTTTAAAATAATTACGCTGTTTTATGGACTTCTATCTTTAATTGTATTACTTTGCTTACATTATTTTGCTGTTGATATTTTTATTTTGTAAAATGCCAAGGTTCACAAAATTGTAGTGGTAAAAAACCTGAAAAAATAAATATGTATTATTAATACAAATATGTACAGTATATCCACTTTTCCACATGTGACATCAAGACAGTGTATATAGAAATCAGGAAAAAAATCCCACAGGAACAAAAGTCCACTGAACTCAATGGAAACATAAAAGCCATTACAGTATTGATAATGTAATGGGTGATACTTACCATCCAAATGTTTAAATCTGGACCATCCCAAAGGCAATTAAATGAGACTTAAGTCTACCCTGTAAAACATTAAAGTAAACAAAAGATAGCCTTAAATTCCTCTTTCTCCACCCCTACATGTGGCAGATGTATTTAGCATTAATTCAAGTATGGACAACTTGTGGAAACAAGACATGCAGTATGTTCCACCTAGACCCCAAATTCTTCCAATTCTTGCAGTGCTATGACTCTTTCATTATGGTTAATATAAACCACTTAGAGACAGAAAACACATGAAAACTAGTAGTATAAGGGCTAAAATAAGTTTTGAAAATATCCCCCCGACTTTTTTTGATACAGCCCCATCTACATAGGAGATACAATTGTACCCATTTTACACCATCAACCTATCCCCAGATTAGAGCTGCAATCCATGGCCATGAGGAAAAAAATGGCCTGCCTCTATATTAGCCAGATGTAATTTAATGAATGTCCCTGATTAAATCTTTGGATTTCAATTAATCTGTTCTTCAGTTAGCAACATTGGTTGGTTCAGCTGGACAATGATGGTCAAGCCTGATTCCTGTATGAATTGATATCTTTCCTTAAATATGTTTGTTAGGGTAAATTGAACTAAGGAAACACATTCATTTATTCATCTTCCAGGAAAAGGCATTTCCCTTTATGGGTCACACCCTTGAAATAATGCTTGACACACCAAAGTAATTGAGAACTTTGCCCAGTAGCACTGCTTGCAGGGGCAGGTTGATGCTTGCGATGGGTTGACAACTTTTGCACAGAAAGCAACACAGGAGAGTCAGTGTGTCATTAGGAATTCCTTCTGGTGTGATTCACAACCATCTAACACCTAGGATCCCAGTGTTCAGATATATTAAGCTGTATTGGCTGCAGCTAAAGCTATTTGAGATATACAAAGTTGTTAAGAAGGCTATAAATGAGGTCACAGCCATTTTCAGCAGAGGGAAAGCTGAACCATGTGCATCCACAGATTGTTTGGATGTGGCCACCGCACCACCTATCCAAATAAGCTGCTACATAGCAATATTTAATCCAAGAGAACATATTTTAATATGGATAGTACTATTAAATTTCAAAACAATTTAATTACAGCAATTAAATGCAAAAAGTGTAAAAAATGTATTTTTTTTATCTTGGCTCTAATTCATATCTTTATCCCAACCTAACCACTTTTTAAGTGCAACCTCTAGCACAAATAATCTATGTTCATGGTAGTCTTCAGCCAAGGATTAGTTGCATGCCTCTGATATATGGCTGTGCAGGCTTTTAGGATACCTTTTTACCTAGATATCCCTTCCAGAATTCTCACATACTAAGTGTTAGCAACTATGCCCCTTTAATGACCTGTGGACTTCAACTCCCGGAATTCCTGAGCTGTGGTGGTTCAGGAATTCTGGGAGTTGAAGTCCACAGGTTGTAAAGGGGCATAGTTGCCCATCCCTGCTCACATCCCAATACGAAATAGGCACATCTATTCTAGTGAGAAGAGGAAACTGAGAGTTACAACAACAAAACTGATTGTACCATCGTAGACACTACCTGGGAGTATCTGTTCTTTCAATACAACCATAGTTCTTTTTATTTAACCTTCCCCCTTTCTCTTATATTAACAGGTGTCTTCTTGCTCAAGACAGCTGAATTATGAGCCTTCTTTCCTTTTAAGATCCAAACACAAAAGGTACATTTAGCCAAAAGCCAAGAAAAATAAGGAACTACAAATACATGCCTGATGAAACTTTGCCCGTGGAAAAATCTTTGAGATTAAATTTACCATTTTCATTCTTAACCATTACTAAAACTTTTGTCTCGTTATTCCTGTCCTCCTGAAAATGCCTTAGTGGAGTGGGATGTAAGAACGGATACCCCCATCCATTAACAAGAATTGCTTATGTATAAGCAATTGTGTATAATTATGCCATGGTGGCACATGGTTAAAATGCAGTATTGCAGGCTGATTCTGCCCATAGCCATGAGTTCAATTCTCACCGACTCAAGGTTGACTCTACCTTCCATCCTTCCGAAGTCGGTAAAATGAGGTCCCAGATTGTTGGGGGCAATATACTGACTCTGTAAACCACTGAGAGAGTGCTATAAACATTGTGGAGCGGTATATAAGTGCTATTGATATAACTACGTTTTCCTGGTTGAAATAAACTGTTGGCCCTTTAATTACTACTTGTCCAGGAATGAGGATGCATTAGAAAGTTTCCACTCTTTGTAAGAAATATACAGAACTAGGAGATTGAACAAGAAAGCAGGCACCCCAAAAGTTATTCCTGCCCGATTCTCAAACGGTAATTCTTACATACCCCACAGTTCCATCCTAATTCCAAGTAAGATGTTCTATCTCTCTTTGCCAAATTCTACATTATGTTTCTCAGCCTGCCTGTTTCCCCCCCCCCTTTTCAAAAGATTTAGATAAAATATTTTAGTAATCAAGAAACATCAAAGCCCTTTTATCATCTAAATAGGATTCAGGAATTTAACAAATGAGACTAGAGGGATGAAATCTTTTAAGATCCAGAACTGAACTGGGAAATGACCACAAAAACTATACCTGGCAGATAGACATCCAACTGTGCAGATCCAGTCACAGTGGTTTTTAGTTGCAAGATAACCTTCTCCTAAAACAGAGTATATATTGAAATAATAACTAAGTAATACTCATGGTCCCCTTTCCTTCACAAATATTGTGTCCAAATCTATTTGTTTTTTTTGCAATTCAATTTGCACATTGCATGTTTGCTAAGGTGCTGGCACATAACAGGGAGAAAATGTTCAAAATGTTAACATTGAGAGATGAAATGCCAAATTATCTAGTAGCAATGGATTCTCTGAAGCACAGATGGAATTTGATCTGCTCCAGAAACTGACAGTCTTTTTAACTTCGAGAACAGCAACAGAGCTGCTTTAGAGAAAGATTCACTCTAGAGATTAAACGTCAAAGAAATAATGAAGACTCTGAAGATCACAAAGTTCTCCAGAAGCCTTTGAACTACTTTCAAAAATAACCTGCCAGAAATAACCTGCAAGTCAAAGCCCAGAGCACAGGGTTTCTGCTATAATATGCAAACCAATTTTTAAAAAATCCTCCCCAACTCTGAGATAAGAGCCAAGAGATAAGGGGAGTTATGGGAAAATATGACATATAGGAAATCTTTCATGAGCCCACGTGGTGTGTGATATGTGCTGGATTCATCCTGTGGTGAGAAACTCACTTCCCTTATATTAGAAATATCTACAGCGAACGGACTGTTCTCTCTAAACAGTCACAAGATGATCATTTCATTAACACAACTTGGGCTTCCATTTATATTAAATAAATTAGAAGTTGTGCTACTGAATTTAAGGGATTTAAGACTGGAGTTCCTTGCTCAGCTTGGCATCAAGCCTTATCTAAACGAGTATAAGGAAATCAAAGCAAACTGGCTATGTTTTTCTTCCTCCAAAAGGACAGTGATAAGTTTAACCAGTTCACTGGGTACTGAACTTTTTTAAAAAAATATTATTTTATTCATTCCTTCTTTTGAGTCACAGTAATCACCAAGACTTTCTCCTTGGATATTTGATTTTTTTTCAAACAGCAATACTAACTTGCAATCGGAAGGAAATCAAGAGACAAATTAACCTATTGTAATTAGACTTTGGTCCTTTCCTTCTTTGATAATGTGATGTGCTTTATTTTTATAGTCTTTGAAGCTACAATCTGTACCAGCAACAGAGAATCTAAATTAACTCATTCTGAAAAAAGGGATCTCTGCATATCTGAAATATACTTCAGTTAACCCCTCCAACCTTTTAGGACTAAGCCCTCACATTGCAGTCAAGTTAAATAATAAAATCCAAAGAGCCCACGTGGTGTGTGAGAGATGGATAGCATTCCTATTAAAAATAACTTGAATTTCAGATACCTGCAAATTCTTGGGCACGTCAGTAGAATCTTTGCAGCATGCATGTTAGAAGGCTTTCTGATACTTGCTCATCAGGCAATTAATATTTTAGGGATAGGAAGATGCAATGTTAGATGAAACAGTACATTTTTTTAAAAAAGAGAAATGTAGCCTTGACCATATTTACTCAAACCATTGTCAAACTTTTGAAGTGAGGCCTACTCCAGTTGGTTTACACAGTAGAAAGCTTAAAACAGTAGTAGCAGGCATATATGTAACAACATAAACCTTGCATTTCAATATGAAAACAATATTATCAGCAAGTCTTAAATCTAGGTTGTCAATATAGCCCAACAATATATGATTCAATACTTCTTATGCAGTGGATCTTGGGGCCATTTGCACTATACATGGTCAGGAAGACATTCCGGGCCTGAAAAGGTCGCTGTCCTTTGGTTATTGAAAATATGTTTAATTTAAAAGCAATCCCATAGCAGAGTCTCAGGTTTGCATTGTGATGAAACATACAGGACTACCAAGAACGACAGTAAAAAAAAATAGCTCAGGAAATCTGATGCCTTTTAATGACGTCTCAAAAAGTGCTAACAAACTTCTGATTTTTGGCTACCACATATTAACCTGCCGCTTCTCCTACGGTATCAAGAATGTACATGTGTATAAGAAAAAGTGTGCAAGAGAAAAAGAGAAATTTCATCCAGAGAACATAACACTGTGCAAAAGGCAATATACACTTAATTTTGGTCTAATCCCATGCATGTTAGATTGTATAGTCCAATGAAATAAAAGAAGATCTAAATCTGGGTTAGAAAAAAGATAAAAAATAAATGAAACATTACATGCACTGATAGGTGTTTACTAGTTATGGAAAGCATTCAAGTAAAATTAAACTTCAGAAGTATCCTACAACTGGTCTCTTAACTGTTTAAACTTGACATTCTGTTTCAATGCCTCCTCTGAGGACAAACTGAGTTGAGCAAAACAAAATACAGACTAAAGTAACTTCAGTTTGAAGAAAAAATACTGTCCAAGGCTATCAGATACATGAATGGGTTATCATGTCTATCTTCTGGACCCCTTGGGATGTCCGCTGCTTTTATTCATATACAGTACTTTATTTATTAAATATTTACATCCTTGTCTTATTTGCTATTTTCCTTATCCACCTTTGCTTCTGGCTTTGCCCATTTTCCTTTGGCTCAACCACTTTCTTAAGTTCAAGTCTTTGCACACCCACACACAACAGAGCATCTACAATCCAAAACAGGTTACCTAACTCTTCCTTTCAAGTATGATTTAAAAAACAAAGGGCCCCAATCTTTTGAGTCAGTGGGCAGACCTGGAATTTTAAGAGCATGTTCAAGTGTACATTGTCAGAAAATGTTCTAAGATGGTCATTCAAGCCATGATTAAAGCACTCCTTTACCAAGAGAAACACAGTGGTTGGCTCTAAATATGCCTCTGGGTCCCACGGATCACTGAAAGACAAAATTATCTTTATGGTTGATATTTTGCTCTGCAGCATGTTGGCTTTCCATTTTTCTTTTTAATTAAAAGAATCACCCAGGACACCTTATGGGCTCATTATTACTGTAAGCAATATATTAGGGACCCAGAATATGGCAGCCATGTACCAAAATCTCCAGTAGCCATGATGATATATATTTGTAATTTTTTATGTGTCACTGAATATAAAACAAAAGGTATGGAAGAAGAAATGCCAGGAAATTATTATATTTATAGGCCTGTTCAAATACTGGCTAAAACTAGCCCTACAATTTGCTTTTATTTTGCAGTTTCACATTCACGTTTTCATTTACAGCGAAATAAATTTAGTCATCTGTCTCTGCACTCTAGTGAATGCTCAAAATTAACATTTCAACCACAAAAATTCTCCTCCACATGGTGGTGCTCCTCTCAGCAACTACAATGTTCAAAGTGCATAAAATGAATTTAAAAAACACAGTAAACAAACAAGCAAACCACAGAAATGAAACAGGCACCA
Source organism: Protobothrops mucrosquamatus (assembly GCF_001527695.2). Taxonomy (NCBI): domain Eukaryota; kingdom Metazoa; phylum Chordata; class Lepidosauria; order Squamata; family Viperidae; genus Protobothrops; species Protobothrops mucrosquamatus. Next base: position 2,354,462 of record NW_015386408.1, read on the forward strand.
ACTACAGTCCCATATATTCTTTTATATGGAACAACCAGGGGACGGCAAGGGTGAGGGTTCTGTTGTGAACTCTATGCACATTTGCTCAAAAATAATACCTACACTGTACCACAGCACTTACTCCAAAGTTGAGTGAGTCTAAGACTGCAATTGTAGCAGTAACAATGGAATAGAAAGAGGAAGTAAATGTTCGTTAAGGTACAGTGGTTTACAAAGCCCTACTGGTGACCTCCTCCTGCAGCAATGTTGTGTACTTTAATCAGCAGCATGGAGAAAAATATTCTGATTTTCCAGTTCTGCAGGGAAGCTTCCATCTGAGACCTGGAACCTTCAGGTGACAAAATAAAATGAAAATAAAAGAGCAGGTAAGTGCCACTATTCTTTTTACACTTGGCATATTTTCATATACAGGCATCAATACATCTTCAGTACTACACTGAATGCAATGGGGCTTACTGCTAATTAAGTAGGTTTAGATCTGCAATCTAACCTTCTCTCACACTATTTAGGCCATGTATAAGCACCCCTTGTTTGGAATTACTTATGAAAAGAATTCATTACTTCTAGACATTTACTTTTCAAATATGCACTGCAGATCATTTTAGAGCAAATCTTATTAAAATGCCATGCGTAAGAACACATCTTAACATGCTAATTGGAACGATTCTTTGTAAATAAGCCCAGAATTGTGCATAGTGAGCTTTCCTTCTTTTCAATCTCAGTTGCAGTTTATCTGTCTATAGGACAGATTGCTTTTTATCAGTTGAGGGTGGCAGGAGCCTAGTTGATCTGTAACTGGATGTCACAAGTCATGAGACCAGCTTAAAAATAATGTTATTTGCTAACATGGGGTATCGGGTTCTTTTGTTTGCTCAAGATTTGGAAACAATTGTCACAGGTTTTCTCTTTGCTGTCAGAGGCAAAACCAGTGAAGTCTTAGTTGTGATTCAGTATCCGACTGAATGATCAGTTCATGCAACATGTTCAACCAGCCTGATTTGGATTTAACACTTTAACCATGAATGGGTTAGAGGTTACATCACATATACAGTGACTCCATTACACAGATGTCACAATCATGTAACCTGTGTCAGTTGCATACTGATTTATGCAATAATATGACACGTGTGCAATGTCACTCTGATGTCATAGTTTCTAACAGCATTTACTGAATACATTACATTAGCCCAGCAACTGTTTGTGAACCCTGCACAGTAGCTTCGTCAACAAAACTCAGTTAAAATAAGCTAAAGCATGACACAATATATAAATCCAGCTTTTTACATACAGTACATAAATAGATTTCCTTATTATATAATCAAAGCCCAATAAATTAGGGGACTGGAGGCTAAAACATATAAAGAACAGTTGCTGCAATTGGATATGTCCAGTTTAATGAAAAGGACAAGGGGCGACATGATAGCAGTGTTCCAATATCTCAGGGGTTGCCACAAAGAAGAGGGAGTCAAGCTATTCTCCAAAGCACCTGAAGGCAAGACAAGAAGCAATGGATGGAAACTAACCAAAGAGAGAAGCAACCTAGAACTGAGGAGAAATTTCCTGACAGAACAATTAATCAGTGCAACAACCTGCCTCCAGAAGCTGTGAATGCTCCAACACTGGAAGTTTTTAAGAAGAGACTGGATAGCCATTTGTCTGAAATGGTATAGGGTTTCCTGCCTGAGCAGGGGGTTGGACTAGAAGACCTCTAAGGTCCCTTCCAACTCTGTTGTTGTTGTTCTTGTTGTTGTTGTTATAAATTGCTTAGCCTACAAATTTTTTCTCAGAGACTTTCTTCTTTCTGGAAGAGAAAGCAAGCGCCATCTATTTTATACAGTTTCCAGCAAAATAGCTGCTTATATCACGAACTATAAGGACAATATGGAATTTATGGGATGACCTGGCCACAAGATACCTTCTAGGGGAAACTTTAGAATCAAATCAGAACCTGGGGATGGAAATTATGGCTTTGGCTCAATTCTAGCTCATACTGTATGATGGCATAGTCCTAGCATAATATTTCTACCATCTATGAACGTTCTCAGATTTGCCTGATTTGAAGAATAGAATCTAACATTCACATTATAATTATAGTCAGTCCTTTGCTTATGACCACAACTGAACCCAAAATGTCTACTGTTAAGCAAGACAATTGTTAATGTGAATCATTGCACGGTTGTTAAGTGAATCTGGCTTCTCCATTGAATTTGCTTGTCAGAAGGTTGCAAGAATGATCAGATGATCTGAGGACACCGCAACCATCATATATATGAACCAGTTGCCAAGTGTCCGAATTTTGATCATCTGATCACTGGGGATGCTGCAACTGGCATATGAAAAACAGCCGTTATTTTTTCACTGCTGTTGTAACCTTGAACAGCCACACTAAACAAATGGTTGTAAGTTAAGGACTGCCTGTATTGTAATATACAAACTGAGTTAGCTGTAGGGTGGTGACTCTTACAGGTAGTCCTCAACTTACAACAGTTTGTTTAGTAACCGTTCAAAGTTACAATGGCACTGAAAAAAGTGACTTATGACCGTTTTTCACATTTTGCACGACCTTTGTAGCATCTCCATGATCACGTGATCAAAACTGAAAATGCCTGGCAACAGACTCATGTTTATGATGGTTGCAGTGTCCCAGGGTCACGTGGTCTCCTTTTGTGACCTTCTGACAAGCAAAGTCAATGGGGAAGCCAGATACACTTAAAAACTGTGTTATTAACTTAACAACTGCAGTGATTCACTTAACAATTGTGGCAAAAAGGTTGTAAGATGGAGCAAAGCTCATTTAACAACTGCCTCACTTAGCAACACAGATTTTGGACTCAGCTGTGGTCATAAGATGAGGACCACCTGTACTGTACTCCGAGGAACTCCCAAGACAAATGGAAAAAGGGAGGACATGAACCAGCATGGCACTTTCTCATTATCAATCTACACCTTCAGCATTTAGTGCTGCAGGCTAATATGTGTATGTCTGAATTAATGTTAGTCTCTCAATTCAGTCAAACCATGGGGGGGAGGGAGAGGGAAGGTGCAAGCAATGGGAAAAATTGATTTGTTCAAGGAAAACTGCTGTAGGTAACCTAGCACATGCCAGATATTTTTAGACTACCCCCCCCCAACCTTTCCTATAGGCCATGAAGGGGTTGGAAGTCCAAAACATCTGGAAAGCATCAGGTTGCCTGCTGCTGATATAGCAGTACAATATTTTGAAAGGAGGTGGATTAAGGAGGGTTATGCATGCTATGAAATTAAGATATGCACCCTCCATGGGAAGGGAAGTTTCAGCACAAAAACAAAAATGATGAGACTTTTTTTCTACCAGAAGAATGCCATGTAATTGCAAAACATGCCAATCCGAGCGAGGGACTAATATAAGGCAGCACAAAACGAGAAAGAAAAAGAAATGAGTTATGTTTTGTGCAACTCTGCTCGTTTCACAGCAATGGCCACCTTCTGCTGTCTCTATTGTGGAAACTACCTTGACAATCAGTAACATGCAGCTGGAGCTGCCAGCTCCATAGGACAAGGCTCCAATATTTCTGTGCAAAAAACCCCAGATATTTGAACAGGTGTAGCTTATTGTGCCAACATCTGCTGAAATTCTCAACCCGGAAAACCGTTTAAGGAGCCCTGACGTCTTGTGTCTGGCCACCTAACTCATGGAAAAAGACAGCTCCGGACAGATCATGATGTCACTGCAAACAATCTTGCCATAAACTAGACTCTGCCCCGGTGCCAACAGCACCACGCCAGAACCAGAAATAACCGCGTTAACACAATAAGGCACAATCTCGCCTCCCAGACCACGCATAACACGACATTTACATACTTTATATTAACAAGAAATTCAGCATTTATGACTGGTTTCTAACTAGGGAATAAAGCTGTTTTACATATGGAAGGCATCGGTGATTTTTTTTTTTTTAAAGGCTTTAGTATTTCCTTTGAAGCTATGCAGTACAGCAGGATTATCCTTAAAAAAGTCTTCTTCATAAAGCTCATCGTACACTTTCGGCACTCGTTGGAAGTTAAAAAATAAAAATAAAAAAACATCCTCGCGACCCTTCTCGTCGGAGTTGCCATTCTGTGTAGCAGGACCTTTCGGTCTTTTAGCACCAAGGCAAGCAAAAATGTTAACAACACCAACAACAGAAAATCAAGGGACGCTTTCCCCCAACCCATTGCCTTGCCGGCGAAACTGCAGATCCTAATCTACCCGCCTTGGCAGCAGTTGTTCAAGGGACAGGTGTCCTGCAGAAAACCGAGGATCCCTCCTATTCTGCTGCTGCTGCTGCAGCGCGGTGCCGTCCGTCTCCCTACCTCGCCAAAGGATAGCGAGGTGCGCTCCTTCTTGCGTTAAAAGCGGGGCTTGCACCCGCTAGGCCATGAAGAGGAAACGGGATTCCCAGCAGCTGCAGCTGCAGCTCCGGCTCGCGCCGCCTCCTCGCTAAGCTTCGCCGCGCGCCTTGTTCGCGCCGGGCCATTCAAGCGCCGCCGCCGCCGCCCAGCCCGAGGCGGGAAAAGAGGGGAACGACTCCCGCGGGAAGCTGGTGAGCGCCGCAATCGCAATCCAGCTGCGGACGGTGGAACCTTTTTTTTTTTTTTTTTTTTGCGCGCGCGCGCGGGCGCGCGAAGGCTCTTCTCCTGCAAAACTGCGCTCCTGGATTTGTTTCCCCACGACGAGGCGGCGGCGGGAAACGCGAAGGCAGAAAAAAGCCGAGGAAGGCAGACACGGCTTGTTTGGGGGGGGGGGGAGGGAAAGGAGGTGGAAGGCTGGCGTACACGCCGCCCACGCCCGAAGCGAGAATTAAAGGCGGGAGCGGTGGCCCCAGCGTGGCAGAGCGGACTGCAAACTTTTAAACACGCGTAGCGTGTCCTAAAGCGGGAGTTAGGAGGGACCGTGGAGGTCTTCTAGTCCAACCATTTCAGACAAAGAGATGTCCCGTCTCTTCTTAAAAAACTTCCAGTGTTGGAGCCTTCACAACTTATAATAATAATAATACAATAAAGTTGGAAGGGACCTTGGAGGTCATCGAGTCCAACCCCCTGCCCAGGCAGGAACCCTACACCATTTCGGACAAACGGCTGTCCAGTCTCTTCTTAAAAACTTCCAGTGTTGGAGCATTCACCGCTTCTGGAGGCAGGTTGTTCCACTGGTTAATTGTTCTGTCAGGAAGTTTCTCTTTAGTTCTAGGTTGCTTCTCGCCTTGGTTAGTTTCCATCCGTTGCTTCTTGTCCTGCCTTCAGGCGCTTTGGAGAATAGCTTGACTCCCTCTTCTTTGTGGCAACCTCTGAGATATTGAAAGACTGCTATCGTGTTCACCCCTGGTCCTTACTAGACAAACCCAATTCCAGCAACCCTTCTTTATATGCTTTAGCCTCCAAGTTCATTAATTCGGTATTCAGGAGACTGACCTATCCACGGGACGGAACTCGTCCCCGTTTCGGGGGGTCTTGCTCCCCAGGATGTGATTTTTTTATGGGTTGCCGCGCTTTGCAGCTTGACCCCTTCGCCCGTATTCTTCCCACAAAGGAGGCGCGCGGGAGTTCCCACCTAGTTGGCTTTTTGAGAAGCGCGGGAGTACAAACTGCTGAGAGAAGTCTCTCAGTGTAGAGGTTTCAGCCTTGCTGTGTGTGTGTGTGTGTGTGTGTGTGTCCAGCGCAATTTTGAGAAGGGAATCTCCCCGTCCCTTCTAATGGAAAGTGTTATAACTTTACTTTGCAAGCGGCTGCAGGATTGCAGAACGCTCGTAGTTGTGCAAACTGCACAACCACTAGCTCTGGCTTTCCCCTTCCCCTCCCCTCTCCACAACGAAAAGCCCTCCCCTCCCCGGGATGTTGGGTCTTCTAAACAGCTGCATGACAGGCAGAAATTAAACGGCTGCTGTTCGCCTCACACACCCCCCCCGTAATTAGTGCATTTCCATGTTGGGAAATCTTCAGCTGTTAAAATTCTCTCATACAACTGTTGGTGGCTCAGGAACTCCGCCAGATAATAAAATAAGCCCCGTTTGTTTGCCAATTCTGCCTCAATCGTTTTGGTTTTTTTTTTCTTTTTTCTTTTGCAACGTGTTTGCCGGATTTGAGCCTGAATTCAAGCGCTGGGGCGTTATAAAATGAAATAATGGTTTTAAGAGTGCTTCTGTGCCTATATGCTAAACGCATTTCTCGGGGCATGATCAAATCCTATCCATACTGGTTTGACGAGCGGTCAGGTTTTTATAGCCTAAAGGACGAGACTTCCAGGCATCTTTCGGTTTCAAAATAAAGTAACGCCGTTGCAAAAGTTTTGCTTTTGCTTTTGCAGAAGGCTTATAGGAGGAAATCGCTAGCCTCAACCAGGATGATCTTTTAATTTCAGCTTGCTGGGGGAATTTTATAAAATAAAATAAAAGGAAATACATAGTTTTACCAGATACTGCTAATTGCTGATCTGCCCTTTTTGAGGTGGGTTGTTACAGCAGCACAGAACAAAGTGATTTATGACTGACGGTTGCAGCATCCCCACAATCGAATAGGGTTTGATTGGTATAGGTAGGCTATAGGGTTTCCTGCCTGAGCAGGGGGTTGGACTAGAAGACCTCCAAGGTCCCTTCCAACTCTTCTATTATTATTGCTATTATAATTATATCAAAATTTGGGTGCTTGATAACTGGATTATATTTGTGATGGGTGCAGTGTCCTGCGGTCATGTGATTTACCTTTTGCAACCTGAGAAGGAAAGTCAGTGGGGAAGCCAAACTAACTGTACAACCATGTTACTAACTTAGCTGCAGTGGTTCGCTTAACAACTGTGGCAAGCAAGGTCATAAAATGGGGCAAAACTCATTTAACTCCCCCACTTTGCAACAGAAATTTTGGGCTCAATTGTGATTTTAAGTCGAAGACTACCTGCATTTTAGAGACTGGGGCAGCTCAGGCAGCCATTTCTTTGTAGCCAGTATATTTATTAATTTATGTTTAATATCTTGCCCCAATTGCAACAGGCTCTGTATAGATAATAGCAAGATAAAACACAATACAAACAAGATGCCACATAACCAGCACTGAGAAACAGCTAAGGAACACAAACTCACTTGAGCAAGATATTTTTAACTTCTTTGCTGATGGAGGGAGCCACCACTAATAAGGCCTGTCGTCTGGTCCACATCACCTGAACCTGTCAAGGACGCCCCAATTAGATCAGCTCCCATGTGACACCGCTGCTGCGCGAGCTGCACTGGTTACCAGTGGTCTTCCGGGTGCGCTTTAAGGTGTTAGTTACCACCTTTAAAGCGCTCCATGGCATTGGACCTGGCTACCTCCGAGACCGCCTTCTGCCACAGATTCCCTCCCATAGACCGGTACGCTCCCACAGAGCGGGCCTCCTCAGGGTGCCGTCGGCNATTTTAGGTAGGGATGATTTTAAGAAAATTTTAATTGACACACAGCTTCCAATATTTGGCTTTTAATTTGGTTTTATGGGGGTTTTTTGTTTTTTGATGTATTTTGTTTGTATCTGTTTTAATATGCTGTGCACCGCCCTGAGTCCTACGGGAGAAGGGCGGTATATAAATTAAATTATTAAATTAAATTAAATTAAATCATCATTAGATGTTCAGACCCGTTAGGCCAGGCATGTCAAACTTGCGACATCGCGTGACGTATCGGGACTTTTTCCCCATTGCCGGCAATGGGGTGGGCACGGTTTCGTAGTGATGCATCCGGCCCATGGGCCAGCAGTTTTGACATGCCTGCGTTAGGCCAACCTTAGCCTGGTAAAATGCTGCTTGATATATCCCACTGCAGTGCTTTGGATGTCATTTCAAGGAAAAGTTTTCCTCCAAAATGGAACATTCGGATAATTACTATATGGAACTTACATAGTTACTCTTTTCTCCATCATTATTAACATGGCATCTAACATTTTTGAAGGCCTGAAGACTACAAAGTGGGTAGGGTACTTACTACTGGACAGGCCCAGATTTTGGGGGAGAAGAAGAATTGGGGGTGTTATTTATTCATATGTTTATTATGAGAGTTACACTACAGGTTTTATTGCTGGACTAAACACCACGAGGGAGCTGCTGAGTGTCCTAACCCCAGCCTGGTGGCAGACCTTCTCAAAGGTGATCCATCACCACTATATAACCATCTTACCCTGAAAAGGTTCATGAACTACATGAGATACTGGACGTCCTTGTATTTCACAAGGCTGTGAAGTGCTTCCTATCCCAATTCTGTATGCCTTTAACCTGGATTGATAATGGGCTATTACTGATTATATAACAGTCATTACGATGATAACTATTCTATATAATGCTTTTACTGTATGTTGCCCAGAATCTCAGTTGATTGAGGCAATTGATTAATATTGTAGCTAATACGTTAGGAAATTGTGAATTTAAGCTTGGTGAACAATATCTGGCTCCAGAGCCAGCCGCAGGTTACCTGCTCCTACTCTAGAGTAAAAATGCAGTAACTTGATCAATATGTGAGGGTGAAGAACTTAAATCCTCTTGTCTCTTATTTTACAAACATTTCTGTGTGCACAAGCTGTCCTACAACAGTGTGCCCAGAAGTATAGAAAATTTAAAAATATTTGGGACTTCTGAGCTGGAAAGAGCAATATGCAGGAATACATCCAAGTTAGAGGATCCACGCTCAGTGGTGGGATTCAAATATGTGAACAACCGGTTTTCTGTGTGGATGCCGCTTCCGGACGTCCGTTCTGAACCTGGGCAACAAAAAATTAGCTACCGGTTCTGCCAAAGTGGTGCGAACGGGCTGAATCCCACCACTGTCCACACTGTATATTGTGGTGGACATTTATGTAACATTTATGCCACTTGACTTGGAGTAAAAACATACAGGTAGTCCTTGACTTACAACCATTCGTTTCCTGACCTTTCAATGTTACAGTGACATGAAAAAAAATGACTTATGACCTTTTTCACACTCATGACTGTTGTAGCATTCCCATGGTCACATGATCAAAATTTGGACACTTGGCAACAGGCATGTATCTATGAGCTGTACTGTCACATGACCCTGAGACAGTTGTACTGTCCCAGGGTCATGTGATCTGACAAGTAAACTCAATGGGGGAAACCAGATTTGCTTAACTGCGCGATTCACTTAACAACTGCAATCATTTCTTTAAACTGGCAACAACAACAAAAAAGTTGCAAAACGGGGCACAACTCTCTTTAACATCTATCTTGTTTAGCAACAGAAAATTTGGGGTCAATTGTGATCGTAAGTCGAGGACTACCTGTATTGCATAGAACCTCTATCCGGCGTTTTCCATCTCCTCCATCTTCTGTGAGGTGCAAGTGATTTGCATTTGTACAGTGTCACAGGATCTACACTACTGCCTGACACTTCAGACCGGCTTGTATAATTTGTCCTCATTAATACAGCATGTTCTGAAATGAATTGTAGCTGGAGAAGGAACTGCTAAGGGGCAGCTCCACAGCTGAGAAGCAGAGGGCTTATGTACGTACACCACTATGGATCTCCTAATCAGAAAGGACGCTCCTACAGCTTGGACTGGCTGCTCCCTGAAAGAGGAGGAGGGAAAAAGGAGGAAACAAGAAAGTGGGTCAGGAATGTAACTAGACTCTGTCCACCTCCCCACTTGGTTTTAGAGACAGGCGGCTGCACTGCCTCGCCGGTTGGAAAGCAGGCCTTTAGGCTGCTGATGTTTCTCACCAACTAGGCTCCCTGATGGTTACTAAGGGATACTGAGGGATGTGTTTCCTTGTGACTTGCGGGGGGGGGGGGGGGGGGGGGGGGGGCCCTTTTTTTTTNGGGGGGGGGGGGGGGGAGAGGAGGGATGACCATTTTTTTTGATGCAACCAATGACCTTAGTTGAGTTTTTTCTAAACTGAGCAGAGGAAATCTTAAAACAGGATGGAAACAGCAACGTTCTGTTCAGAAGGCCGTAAGCCTGAGCATGTGAATGGTCCTTGCAGTTTTTAATTTTTTCCCCCCTGAACTTTTCTGTTCTTAATAGGCAAATCTGAAAATAGTTTATCTTGAAAAAATACTGTTTTTTGCACCCTGTACGTAAGCTTCAGAATTGGCCAATTGGACAAGTTTCCACTTGGGTCCGTGAACATTTTTTAAAAAAATTTTTTTAGCAACTAAACAACTTTGACTTTTAGCTTGTGCTTAGCATTCATCCTTATAGTCTCAGCAGGGCTCAGATTTATGCTATCAGAGAGTATTTTATAGTAGTTTACACTCTTTTATCTTATATATGCCTTTTATATATCCTTTATATCTTGATGCCTTCTTGTATTGAATATATTCCTTCTCTCTGTCTTATGCTGGTCTATGACTATGTTAAAGATAAATTTCATTTGGTTAGCAGGGGCATCTGCAGGCAGGGAGGAATCAGCTGTGTTGAAACCACAATAACTGAACTTTGCCCTTTTATGAGTGTGATGCCACTTTCAAAGGGGTGTGTGTCTTTGATTGCCTGATCCTGCCTGTTCTCTTGATGCTGCTGACCCCCACCTTTTGTGTGTTCATGAGGAAAATAAACCAAACATAATGCATGATCTGACAATTCTGTTTTGTTGTTTTGCATTCCTTGGTTTGGGGATTTTCGGATGCTGCCCTAAATCAGAATGTGGTTTAATTTTAAAAATCCAAAGAACAAGAGGCTTTACTGCCTAAAATTGCCCTGCAACTCCTTTAGTTTTTATATCCAACTAGACAACATATAAGCCATTGGGTCATCATTTCAGAGATTATTCTCTTACCTAAGCAGGGAAACAGAATGACCATGGGCGGGCAAAAAAAAAATCAGTGGAAGCGGGAACAACCTTTGATTTCCTGTTGGCTTCCCCATTGAATTTTTTGTAGGATGCCAGCAGGTAAATATTTCGTCCCTCCCTCCTCCCTCTTCCTTTCCTCCCTCTTCCTTCCTCTCTCTTCCTTTTCTCCTTTCCTCCCTCCTCCTTCATTCCTTCTCCTTGCTGTGGAGATCAGGGAAGATGCACAAGAGGTCAGGAGGGGTGCATAGGGATGCATAAGAGGGTCAGGAAGAGCATCTGGGGGTGTGATGTGAGTTGGGTATGATGCACATGTGCATGAAAGGTGCTACAGGGTTGGGGAGAGTTCATGTGGATGGATGGGGTTTCATGAGAAATGCTGTACAGGTTGGGCTGGGTGCACAGGTGTGTGGCATATCTTTGGAAGAGTGTGCAGGGGTACCATGTAAGTCAGGAAGGGTGTATGGGGTGAGATGTGAGTTGGGTATGATGCACGTGAGTGCATAAAGGTGCTACAGGGTTGGGGAGAGTTCATTTGGATGGGAAAGGTGTTGGGGTGCTTGAGAGATGCCATGAGTATTGTGGAGGGAGAAAGGAGTGAATCTGTTAAGGTTACAATCAAAGTGACACAAGAATTTAGTAATATATAACATTCATCCAATATAGAGGTAAAAGGAACATATAATCATTAACATGTTTTCGTTTCCCATATGGTTTGTTTAACCATGGCTTACTAAAATAGATTCCAATTGTCTCAGTTTGTACAACACATCAAACTGTAAATGTCTTCTGCATTATTTATTGTTGAACTTTATGGACAATGTTTTCAGATGCCCAATTCAGCAGGACATTTTTTTCATGGCATTGTTCCATTAGAACCCAACCTTTATGTTTTTAGGAAAGTGCTAAAGACAAAGTAAATGAACTGCAATGTTTCTGCAACATCATATAATCTAATACAGTAGTTGGATTCTCTAGGCTAAATTAAGATTATGGGTAATGCTAATCTGTTTGACAAGTTCAATTAGATTTCTCCAAGGTTGAGAGAGTCAAATCTTTTTGCAGCTGAGGGGGCTACACCTTTTTAATCAAATGGGATATTTTGGTGCCTAAGGGCCATAAGGAGAATGGCAGTAAAATGCAACATCATTGGAGGATACAGACTTTCCATTTTGGGAAGATTTGAGACTTTTAAAAATGTTAATGAACCTCTTAAGCTCACTTCTGGATTTATTCATTTTATGTGATTCCCTCCCTTCTTCAGCATACAATGATTGTGTCATAATTTGCTATAAGTTTCCAGGGTCCAGACTTTATGAGCTGCCAAAAGTTGGCTTCAAACCAAAAAAACTCTATTTTGGTTTCATCTGTCCACAGAACATTCTTCCAACAGCCAATTGGCTTATCAAACTGTAGATGGGCAGAAATGTTCTTTTTGGAAAGTAGTGGCTTTCGCCTCCTATTCTTGTGCATATTTATTCAAAAGTAATACTGACAATTTTGGGGGTTCTTATTTGCAGTCGTGCAAACTGAAGGAAGCAGGTTGTATTTGAAACCCAATTACATAATTGAGTATCTTCCCATTATGGTTTTCTTCTGCTACTTCGCCTCAAACAAAAAAAAAAATCAGGTTACCAGGCAGGCAGGTAAGCAGGCAGCCTGTTTGTATCTTTTTTTTTTTTATTAAAATTTTTATAAAATTTTACAATATAAATCCCCCCTTCCCNTAAAAACAATAATAATAACAACACTTTAATAATTAAAAATAATACTAAATAAAATATTCTAACCTTTATACAACCATAATACTCTAAAATTTACTCAAAAACCAAATGATATTTTTTAGTCCCATATTTACGCTCAATATAATCTATCCATCTTCTCCAAACCAAAATATATCTTTCTTGCGAGTGATCCTTCACATAACCCTGTTTGTATCTTAAAAAGGTTGACACTGTCTGCCTGGTTCAGATTCCAAGGCAGGCTCTCTGAGATGCTTCCAGATATAGATAGAGATCACACCCAGCACCTGCACAACAGGTTTGAAGGCAGACACTAGAAAGATGTGACAGTGGTCCATATAACAGCATATGAACTATTGTACAGTAAAGAGTTTCTGATCACATGAAAAATGGGCAGATCATTGTTCTAAAGCTTAAAACAGAGATGTGTCATTCTTTTGAATCTGAACTTCATAAACAGAAAATGGAAGGAAGGATTATTTCGTCTTTCTGTTTTCCAGAACTACTTCAACGAACTCCTGCTTATCGGTCTTGAAAAGATGTGTTGAAACCAGTTAGACTACTTTTTCATAACACTCATCTGGCTAGAGGGCCTTGAGAAAGGAGTTGTGTAACACTGCTGAAGTTCTGAGACCTGAAAATTTCATACGCAAATGATGTTCACCCACCATGATTCCTTAAAGGTGTTATTATTTCTGACTTCTTTTAAAATAGGCATTGATGTTTTTCAATTCTTCTCTCAAAAAGGCATTTGATTTGAGTAAGTAAAAACTATAGACTGAAATCATGTTTGGAGGCAGTTTTTCACAAGAAAAGGATACTTCCTTTTTTTAAGATCCAATGTGAAATCATACTTAAACAACTATTTCAATTATAACAGTAATTCTATAATTCACTAAATTTCAGACAGAGCGCTAACAATGTGTTACAAACGATTTGCTGTCAGGAATATGCCTGAATTAGTTTGCAGTCTCCTCTCTTCACATGTTCTCTATCCCTCACTTCCTAATCTAGTCAAGCCACTGTTACCAATATATTTTGGTTATTTGCCATATGGATGATGTGGAGGCAAATATTAGCATCTGAAAGCCCAGTGCTTGATGTACAGGAACAGACAAGTTAAAACTCTGCTTCTTATCTAAAGATTGATTCTAGCCTGTTTGTGGTTTGAAATCCTTCTATATAATTTTGTTCTTTTTCTTTCACTTGGGAGCACTGGTGCAAACTGCTGCACTCTTTGGAACTGCCTCTCCCTAAGGTCAATCAGCCTAAGGACAACAGAAAGATAAAATTCCCCAAGCCAGATCTGTAGGCTCTATGCAGAATACTTTAAAGATAACTTCCATTGTCATATGCAGACTGCTTCAATACAGTTGGTATCCTGTAAACCAAGTGGGAATCTTGCAAATAGCTAGCTGGCCATTATGGCACTCTGAACCCCAACATTTCAGAAAGGTGTTAGGCTGGAAAAGATTGTCATGCCTTCTTGGTGATGACCACTGAACCCATATGAAAGAGTGGTTCTGATCAGCTTCAGCGCTGTCTAAGAAAATGCATTAACCCTCTTTTCATGAATTGGGAAGCTTATAATGGACAAAGAGATACAGCTTAGTGGGAGGGAATGGCACTTTGATTAATGAGGTTGGTGGGTAACCTTGGCCAGACACAATTTTTCAAGCAAACCAGATTTTACACTTCACACATTGCAGTGGATGGATGGAAAGAGAAAAACAATACAAACATGATTAAACAACATAAACAACATTAAAATTGATCAGAATTGAACTCCTGGCTGTGGGCAGAGTTAGCCTGCAATGCTGCATTCTAACCACTGTGCCACCACGGCTCCTTCTATTATTCATTATTATCAATAATAATGTGATTTTTAGCAAAAGCAACTTTCCAAAATAAAAAAAATGGTATTCCTGAAGCAATCATATACAGTAGTTATGTTCACACCCCTCATTTATTTATGCTTTCATGCCGGTTCAATCTTGCAGCTTGAGGGGAAAAAACATGCTTGGCAGTCCCAGAAAGAAAGTAATTCAAGGCCAAAGATGCTTTATTTATTATCCATATTTCCAGTCCTTTTTTCTCTATGAATTGCCTTGACATCATTGATGGATCACCACTTTGGTAATCAGAGTCTTTCAAGCCTATTGGCATCATACCAAGATCCCAAATATGTATCAGTTAGTAAAGAATGAGGGTGTATCCCAAATGAAAGTTTGGTATATGTCAAATCCTATGTCCAGAGGATAGCAACTTGGTGCCTCTCGGCACCAGTGTTTGTCCATGTTGATTAATTTAAACATTTTGGAATAGTTATTCATAGAAGAGTGTCTTTCCAGTACACTCTGCCAGATTAAAATCCTTCCAGGTTAAAACAGCTAAGGAAAAGAAGAAATATTAAAATGGATCTTACTCTGTGGTAGACAGTTAGAGAGATAATCCTGTAATTGAAGTGATTTGTTTAAAAAAACCCATTATGGGCATAGTAAAAAAAATTGCCATTAATATCTTGGCAAGGATTTGGTTCCTCTTATAGGTATACATCCATTTTTCTTCCCACTTTACAAGCTACAAGACATATAAAAACATGTTTGGAGGGAGATTCAGATTTGATCCAGAATTTCATGAGAAGTTGACATGGGACGATCCCACCCTGAAAACTGCTGGTAAATCCTTTTTTAGAGTTCATAAGCAAAAAAAAACTAAACTAAACAAAAACAGTAATTTAGCCCAATTTGTTTGGTTTATATTTTAATTTAACACTTATAAGGTTGCAAATAAGGTTTGGGGGAAAGAAAGAAGTACTAAGATGTGAATGTAATGCTAAACTGTACACCCCAAAATGTGGAGTTCATTAAAGCATGAAGAACTTTGAATTTACTGAGTATGGGCAATAGTAAGAAAATTGTTCTACTTGCTGTAAAGACTAATGCACTTGATTTAAAATCTTGGATGGAAATATGTGTATACTCTCAACCTATAAATTGACTTTCTACTGATACTTATAAAATGTGTTGAACTATGATTGTGCAGTAAAGATTTAATGTTTTAAGAGGTGTAAGAGACAAATGCCTGGGTAGTATACAGTAGTGGTTAGAGCATCACCTTTGATGCGGGTTCAAATCCCAGCTGGTACCTATTTTACCAGTAGTGGTTCCTGGGCAAAGACCCCTTAATGTTTCACCTGCCTACCTCAAAATATGAAAGTAACACGAACTAGGAGAGCCATGACAGTTTGGACATCCTCCAGATTAACAAGGAACCAGGGCTGCTGATGATAAGTGGGCTACTGGAGCAAACCATACGTGGACAAGAGAACCTGGAACTGTTGGAATGCTATTACAATAGCAGACCTAACGAGAGGAGATATTTGAAGCATATGAGGTACCTATGGATGGGCAGAGGATCTGTACCCATACTAAATGAGAAACAGCTAGTTACCAAATGTTTCCACATAGTAAAGAGGAAGCTGCTATCACAAATGGAGACAGACCAACTACACATTTCCTTCCATTAAGTATGTGTGTATGTATGCATGCATGTATGTTTTAACATGTCCTTTCCTTTCTTGGGATCTAGAAATGGAGTGATGAAAGTCACAAGTTCCCACGACCCAGCAAGGAGTATGCAGAGTGACTGGCATGGTATTTGACATAATTAATACTTCATTTGGATGCAAGATTTCATATGGGCCATAATTACAGGGAACCTAAAAAAAAGGTAATTTAAGAAACATGCTTATTTTCAGACATCACAGTTACTTTTTTAATTTGGGCACAATCCAAATTTTCAAGAAAGTCACAGTTCCTGGAATATATCCATTAACACAGAAGCCTCTTAATCAACTCTGTGTGTGTGTGTGTGTTTGTGTGTGTGGTCACTCCTGATTCCTAGTTACTGCCTAGACTAGTGCCTGCAGTTTATACAGGTAATCCTCAACTTATGATCACAATTGAGCCCAACATTTCTGTTGTTAAGTGAGACATTTGTTAAGTGAGTTTTGCCCCACTTTACAACCATTCTTGCCATAATTGTTGAGTGAATACTGCAGTTGATAAGATAGTAACCCGGTTGCTAAGTGAATCTGGCTTCCCCATTGACTTTGCTTGTCAGAAGGTCACATAACCTTGCGAGACAGCAACGTTCATAATTTTGAACCTGTTACCAAACGTCTGAATTTTGATCACATGATCATGGGGATGCTATAAAAGTCGTTAACTGTGAAAAATGGTCATAAGTCACTTGTTGTAACTTTGAACGATCACTAAATGAACTGTTGTAAGTCGAGGACTACCTGTATAGGAGAGACAGAGACAGAAATTGAAAGTGATTAAAAAAATATTTCTTCAATGTAAGCTGAAGAAAGTAGAGAATGGCAGACAGTATGGACAATGCCCAGCTAAATCCAAAAAAATGCCACAAACTGTAAGAGGCAGAAAAACATTTCATGGCCATTTGTCACTATGTAATAAATTGTCATTATGAATATATCTTGAACATACGCCTTAGCAAAATAAATATTTAGATTCCCGATTGGCTTATTCATAAAACAGAAAAGTATGGCCACGGCCAGGATTGATTATTTTTATGTTCTAAACCCCTATTTATACAGTATCGTTTTGCAAGCACTACCAATATAATTGGCTGGTTTATCTGAGGGTTTTCTTCTTTGCTGTTTGTGATGGGTAGAACATTTTTAGAGGCAGCATCTTGCTCTGTTTAGCAACCACTTTTAAATCATGCTCTTGCATGTGTATTTGTATTTGAAGAAACCGTAGTGTGTCATATTACATCAGGCATATACACATGTTTTGTTTTGTATTGTTATCTACATCCACTCTAAGTTTATTTTATTTAATCGGCAAATGTCTGAAAAAGGATCCATTTGAGAAACACTTAATCATTGTATACTGATGTTTTAACCCAC
Source organism: Protobothrops mucrosquamatus (assembly GCF_001527695.2). Taxonomy (NCBI): domain Eukaryota; kingdom Metazoa; phylum Chordata; class Lepidosauria; order Squamata; family Viperidae; genus Protobothrops; species Protobothrops mucrosquamatus. The sequence goes on from NW_015386408.1 coordinate 2,371,918, forward strand.
AGTGCATGATTTGGTCAAAGATCCTGAGTTAATTAGGCACTAAAACAAGGAATGTTGAAATTCCAGCATCCCATGGTAGGAGATGCTGGAGGTTGTCATACACCACATAAATGTTCACATCCAAATAAGAAACAAGGAAGAAATAAGCTACCCAAGAAGGCCTACAGTATGTAGCACTCACAGATTTTACTGTATAGGAATATTCCAAGAGGTGAAAATAAAAATAAGATTTATCTTTAAGACAATTATTATAGAGGAATACAGAGACCTGAAGAAGGAATTCAATGGCCATTAAATAATAATAATAATAATAATAATAATAATAATAATAATAATAATAATAATAATAATAATAATAATAATAATAATAGCGACGACGACTTAGGTGAGGGAATAGATGGGGAACTCATCAAATTTGCAGATGACACTAAATTGGCAGGATTAGCCAACACCCCAGAAAACAAGCTCAGGATCCAAAAAGATCTTGACAAACTTAACCAATGGGCCCTTTCCAACAAAATGACTTTTAATGTGGAGAAAAGCAAAATTCCACATATGGCAGGAAAAAATCAAAGGTATAAGTACAGATTAGGCAAGACCTGGTTCAAAAACAGTAACTGTGGGAGGAACCTTGGAGTCCTAGTGGATGATCACTTGAATATGAGCCAGCAGTGTGACAGTAGCAGCTGCCAAAAAAGCTAATACAGTACAATCCTGGGCTGTATAAACAGAGACATAGAATCAGGATCACATGAAGTATTAGTACTGCTTTATAAAATTCTGGTAAGACCACACCTGGAATACTGCAACCAATTTTGGTTGTGCATGTTCTGTTACTAATTGAAGTGTCAGTCTAGATCATGAACCATATGGTGGCAGTTGCATTCCATTGCAACTGAAGGTGTCTTATTGAAAGAGACTGCTTGCACATAATGATGTATGAAAGTTTATGGCAGCATGCAAATCAAGGGGAAGTGTTATGTGCATATGTACTTCTAAAACATATTGCAAATATTGGAGAACTATAGCCAAGTCGGTGGTGCTTCAATGCTCTTTGATTGCAGATCTTTAAAAACACATCAATCAAGGGAATAATGTTCAGGCTTAATTATGATATACAATAGGGGTCCCCAACCCCCAGGCCATGGCCCATTACTGGGCTGTGAGCCATTGGGAATGAGGCCGTGGAAGCGGTGGGCAATCGTGTGCACGCATCCCCACTTGCGCGAGCAGTGGGCGAGCGTATGTGTCACGCTCCATTTGCATGAGCGGAGGGGCACGCATATCCACTGCTTGTACCAATGAAACCCTGCGTGTGTACTTGCAGGCTACTTGTGCAAAACTATCCCTTCTCCTTTCCCTTCTCCTTGCCAGTCCACAAAGCCTGAAAGGTCGGGGAACTTTGATACACAATATGCCACTTGAAAGTTTGGCAACTGATATGGCTAAAACGGCAAAGGATCTTTATTGAGATTATTCTATTTTGTATTTCAATATTCTGCCTTATTTTGCATCTCAACTGCCTTCAAGTCCCCATTATTTTATATTTTAATCTCAATAATCCAACCAAAAGTCAGCTTGCCAGCAACACACAAAAGACCCAAAGAGACACTGTCAGTTCTTCTGCGTTTTCCTCTATGATTTTGGTCCTGGGCCAAGTAAAAATGCACCACCTGTCACGAGTGATCCCTGGCTTTGGTTCATACTTGGTGGGATCACTGGTGAATTTCAAATAGTATTTCAGGGCAAACTAAAATGTAAAGTTTCCAGTTGAAATGGATAGAAAAATGATGGATACCCAAGAAAAATGTCCAGTCTACAATCTGATACCTACAGCCTCCAGGCAGATAAAAATAGATCCCTATGCCAATAAATAATTTTAGACAATATATATAAAGTCCTGTTAGGTCATTACAAGTTTAGGAAACCAGCCATACAACACCCATTGTACATCCTGGCTCATACTAAGCCATGAACCATGGTTTGCAAATTGCAATGACTAGGTTCATACATTGCACTGATCAATAAACAAGCAAGGTATGTTGTCACTGAGATCTCAGTACTTTCCTCTATTGAACCATGGTTGGCTGAAATCTAATTTTGGGGTTCATATTATCCACTGGTTGGATTTATCCAACATGCTTGGTAGCTTCTTTTTGGAATACCTTCCTTCAGAAGTACATGTAGCCCCAAGCCCTGTAGGTGGGGCTACATATAGTTAAGACTTTAGAAACAGGTAACAGATTGTTACCTTAACAATCTTTTGGTCCCAGATGATCTGAATTAAGAGTATCTAGAACAGTGGTTCTCAACCTTTTTAATGCCGCGACCCCAACCGGTCGTAAGTCGAGGACTAAACCGGTCGTAAGTCGAGGACTACCCAACCGGTCGTAAGTTGAGGACTTTCCTTGCCCGGGAGCGCCGCGCATGCGTGGTTCCACCCCCTGCGCCGGCCGAGGCGTAGCTGGCAAGCGGCAGAGACGGAGCAGGCCGACCACCAGCTGGCCCAGCCCAAGGGAGGTAAGGCACCCGCCGGAAAAGGGGGAAAAAAATGGCGGACAAAAAAAATGGCGGACAGCCTTGCTTGGCGACCCCCATGAAATGGTCGATCGACCCCAAATGGGGTCCCGACCCATAGGTTGAGAACCACTGATCTAGAATGATACTGTTTGTTCATTCTGTAATTCTTTGTGTATGTCTTCCCAGAATCCTTCAGGAGTGGGGCAGTTTATATATACTATAAACAAGCAAGCAAATGCATAAATGTGTCTGTTAATTATTTGGTAGACCCTGTCATTGTTAGTTGTGAAAACAGGAAGCCTAATTTCTGGAGGTTGTTGTTTACGCAACATTCAAACCTATGGCTAACTGATCCATGTTTTAATGACTTCACCTAATGATCTAGATATGGCAAGATACGGAACCGTGACTAATCATACGACCTGAGGATTGTGTGGCTCCAAACTTCTCCGTTCCTAGCTTAGATCCAGTTTGTGATTCAATAAAACAGAGTGCCTGAAAGCAGCGAAGCAGGGATTACGGGTATCTGATACAAGTGGGTGATATCATATACATCTTTGTACAAATGATAATTATGTAATTTGCCTCACTTGTGTTTTATAACTGATTCACACTACATTACAGTAGCAGTGTCATTTGTGGAATGACATCATAATACTTGTGAGATTGCTTGCCCCTTTTTCCTCCTATGGATGGTCCTGACATGAATGGTGGTCAGCAATCAACCCCTTCATTGTATTGCATGTCCAATGCTGCGTAAGTAGAGAAATCTACACTATTTCTTTGTTGCATCTTTCACCTTTATTTCTTCAATTACAGCTTTACTAGGCAGCACCCAATCCAAATACTGTCCAGATTCAGATTTGTTTATTGTTAACCAAGTCTACTTAGGTCATGCTTTAAGACAGTGCTAAAACAATATTCTTGAGTTGGTGGGCACGCTTGAAGTGAAAAAAGTGTGCGGGTGTTTATATGTGTGTCTGATGATCTCAAATCACTTTCTCCACATTTTCCATTACAAAACAAGCTAGGTGCATATACAAAATCCTACCCCTGGTCCTTCCAGGTAAGGACCTGCTACATTGCAAGAACAGGAAGGATAAGACAAAGGTGGCGAGAGAAACACACATATGCAGTCTAAAACAATAAGTGCCGTATGGCCGTATCTAAGGTAGCCATTGAGTTTAACAGACACTTCCTGTTTCCTGACTTCCTCTTAAGTTCTCCCTGGAGGCCCAGGGATGCAGCTTGACCAATCAGACATAGGGAACTATTTCTGTAGATCTGTCTGCTCTATGCTTACGGTATTCTAGAAAATAGTCTCTGTTGTCAGCTGCTGTCTACGATAACATACTAAGAGTTATTCATTTGGGCTGTATAGTTTTAAATTCTATAAAAAAACATCTTTTCCCAGTTCCTGACAGCTGAGTAGATCTGAATCATTTTTACTAAAATGTGTTTGGATTGTATTGTATTTGATAAAGACATAATTATGGAATGAAAAAGCATCTCAAACATCATGTAATAGATCCACTCTGGACATTTATTGGTAGAGAGGGTGGAAACAACAATGCAAAAATTAATTCCAAACGTATGAAAAATTGGTTGTTTTGTGGCTATATAACTTTTTAAAGTGAGAATAGCAATTGAATAAATAAATTGTTAGAATATTATTTTGCAATTTATGATCTGGGAAAAAAGTAATTACATATATGAATTTGATTTTGAACCAAAATTAATATTTTCAGAGGCACACAGTTTTTGTGTATATCTATTCTAATGAAATTGGCACCTGAACAATGAAAATGAGTTCTTCACATCCTTATTACTGCCAAGAAGTTATGTAAAATTATTTATATATAGTATATTTACACATTCTTTCTTTCTCACACACAGACCTTATACGCATGAGAAACCTTTATAAAGACAATTTATTTTAAAACTGCAGTTCCTTATTTTTCTCTCTGTGTGTTTTATTGAAATTAGGAAGAATAGATTGTTAAATTATGCTATAAATCATTCCAACAGAAGATTCCTTCTCCTGTGCAAGTGATAAATAATATAAACATATATATTTACTAAATATGGAATATCTATACCTACTTTTTTGAATATTTTCATTTTATTTCTACATCACTCCTTTGCACGTCTTTTTTATTTATTTACATGCTAAGAAGAAGAAAAGACAAACCCTGCCTTGCTTTAAACCATTATTAAGCAACCTGCACCATGGCTTATCCCCTTTCCATTTTTACTTTTTTTTTTTTGTTCAATAATGTGCAGCCATTGGATCAAGATGATAGCAGATTGCAAGGATTCAAAGAGGAAAATAAAGCGTCCTTGCCTGCAGAATAAACTCATTCTAATAGTTTTTAATAAAGTGCTTTGAATTTTGTCTATATCAAAGTTACAATGTGGTATTTCCTACATACATTTATTTTGCATGATTACTCCAAGCCCATATGGTTTCCAAACTTTATAAAACTTGGAGCAGGACGAAATTCAACATACCCAGTGCTCCCAAGGCATCATAATCCTTTTTTTGTTTACAATTGCCACTCCTTTTCCTACTTTTCATTTGGTATGTAATCGGGTGCTTCAAGGATCATTACGTGCTTAACTCCACCATGCCGACAGAACAGCTGAACATGCAGAAAACTGAGAACCCACCCTCTGAACTTGCTCTTCTATTTCTGCTGTCAAGGAACCTCGATCAGAAGCTCTGATTAGCAGAAAACAAATCACTGCTGAACTGCTGGTCCATACGCAAGATGAGGCTGGACCTATCCTGCTCGCCGTGTTTGGACATTCCTTAAACTGCCACTGATTCTTAAGACTTACATTTAAATTGCTCGAATTTGCTTAGGGGCCTGCCTGAGTTGATGAATGCTGTTTTATACATAAAATTTAAATTTGTGAATTCCAGCAGTGGTTTGAATTCAAAACAAAAACAGAAAGTCCCTCTTTAACAAAATAATGGCAAAGATAGCCATTATTTAATAAAATGACTGGATGCTCTTAGTGTGTGTATGTATGCGCGCGTGCACAACTGTGTAATAATATATAACACTGATATGTGCATACACATAAACTCATATCTACCTAGGGTTTTTTTAACAGGTTCAGGTGCTCTTCTTTTTCTCTATTAGTTGGAGAGAATTCTGAAATGTATGTTTTGCTTGCATTCTTAATCAGGCTTGGAATTCATGTTTCCAAGGGTGAAAGGTTACTCTATTGCTACTCCTAATTTATCCTGCAATTCACATTGTTAAGTCTCTTCCAATTTCTTTCCCAGATTTGGTGGAAGGGAACCCTTCTGCTGACATTTATGGCATGTACAGCTAACCTTAACTGAGAACACGTTATTAAAAATGGTACTATGGTTAATATTAATTTGCAAGAAAATATGGACCATGAGGTAATTCATTGGCATTTTGGTGAGGCTATGAATACTGAGAAAAAAAGAAAATAATTCAGAAATTGAATGTATCTCGAAATCACAATTTTTGTTTTATTTGTCCCCATAGATATATATATTAGTGGATATTATTATTTCGCAGACAATCCAGTCTATGTAACACGTTATGCGACCAAACAGGCATCCTAAGCAACAATAACACCATCATCTTTTTTCCTCTGGTGCAGCAAACTTTGCAAATATTTATTTTTATCCTGCCCTTCCCCCAAGGTATGCATTTATCAGGTCTATTGATATCTCCTGAGGATAAGATACTTTCAAAACCAGTTATAGCAGATCAGTGGTGGGAGACAGCTATATCACCACTGCCATCTCCTGCTTTCAAGCACCTCAGAGGTATGTGAAAAAAGATAGGCCTTGGCCTAATCCAACAGGGCTATTCTTCCAAACATAATTATCTCACTTCTTCTTCACTACAGGGTAAGTCTTTGATTTATGACCACAATTTAGCCCAAAATTTCTATGGGTCAGTTTTGCCCCATTTTACGTCTTCCTTGCCACAGTTGTAAAGTGAATCACTGTGGTTAAGTTAGTAACACAGTTGTTAAGTGAATCTGGCTTCCCCATTGACTTTGCTTGTCAGAAGGTCGCAAAAGGGGATCACATGACCCCGGAACACTGCAGCCGTCATAAACATGAGTCAGTTGTGTCTGAATTTTGATCATATGACCATGAGGATGCTGTAATGGTCATAAGTCATTTTTTTCAGTACCATTGTAATTTTGAACCCTCAGTAAATGAACTGTTTTAAGTCTAGGACAGCCTGTATTCTATAACCTAGTAATTGGCTCTGTGTCACCCACCCACCCATGATTCAATGAAGACCACAGCTAAAGTTAAAGTTTGATATGCTGAAGATATATTACTTCTCACAGATTTTGGATGGCTTTCTGCACCTACTATTTATTTGTTGCTTGCTTTTATATTCAACTTACTTTCAGAAACTAAAGGCAGCATTAGGCAATTTCTTCCAATGTTACCTTACCAGTCTGTGAACGAGGAAGGTTCTGATGATGACTGAGTTGGATCTGAGCCTCATTCTCTCCAGTCTTTAACTACTACTTTAAACTATAAAATTGCCAGCCCTTCAAAATAGACCAGGTCAAGAAACAAACATAATAGGGACTCCAGGAATGCTAATTTATTGTTGTAGGGTGCAATAACAAAATCTTGAAAGCATGTTCAAGTTTCTGTCCTATCTTTTGCTAAACAAAATCAAGGCTGAATTATTTTGAGTTATTTCCTCAATAACTCTATCTTCTATCTCTGGTATGTGCAATATCTTAATAATAATAATAATAATAATAATAATAATAATAATAATAATAATAATAATAATAATAATAATAAAAAAGTTGGAAGGGACCTTGGAGGTCATCTAGTCCAACCCCCTACTCAGGCAGGAAACCCTATACCATTTCGGACAAATGGCTGTCCAGTCTCTTCTTAAAAACTTCCAGTGTTGGAGCATTCACCACTTCTGGAGGCAGGTTGTTCCACTGGTTAATTGTTCTAACTGTCAGGAAATTTCTCCTTAGTTCTAGGTTGCTTCTCTCCTTGATCAGTTTCCATCCGTTGCTTCTTGTCCTGCCTTCAGGTGCTTTGGAAAATAGCTTGACTCCCTCTTCTTTGTGGCAGCCCCTGAGATATTGGAACACTGCTATCATGTCCCCCCTTGTCCTTCTCTTCATTAAACTAGACACACCCAATTCCAGCAACCTTTCCTTATATGCTTTAGCCTCCAGTCCCCTAAATCATCTTTGTTGCTCTTCTCTGTACTCTAGCTAGAATCTCAACATCTTTTTTACATCGCGGTGACCAAAACTGGATGCAGTATTCCAAGTGTGGCCTTACCAAGGCATTGTAAAGTGGTATTAACACTTCACGTGATCTTGATTCTATCCCTCTGTCAATGCAGCCTAGCACTGTGTTGGCCTTTTTGGCAGCTGCAGCACACTGCTGGTTCATATTTAAGTGATTGTCCACTATGACTCCAAAGTCCCTCTCACAGTTACTACTATTGAGCAAGGTACCCCCTATACTATACCTGTACATTTGGTTTTTCTTGCCTAAATGTAGAACCTTTTTTACCATTGAATTTCATTTTGTTAGATAGTGCCCAGTGTTCAAGTCTGTCCAGATCCTTCTGTATCTTAAGCCTGTCTTCTGGAGTGTTTGGCTATTCCTGCCAGCTTGCTGTCGTCCTGCCAGCTTTCCTTCCTCTTTCTTTAACAGTCGTATCTTTCCCATGTCCATATTCCTTGAAATATGGTACCTTCAGAAGTAGCAATAGCCATCATTGTAGATCGTTTGAAAGTGCACGAAATAAATTTGTGGAGAGCTAAATCACTACTGAATATTAGTCTTGATCTGGCTTCTGTTCAAATGTGAGAGATTCCATACACAAAGATAAAAGATAAACTCAAACAAATATAAAAGATAGTGAGAAGAAAAAGTACAGTATTGAAAACAATAGAAAATGAGAAGAGAAAAACAAAACAAAAATGGTTTAAACCAGTTTGCTCTAGTACAGGGGTAGGCAACCTTGGCTCTTTTATGACTCGTGGACTTCAACTCCCAGAATTCCTGAGCCAGCACAGCTGGCTCAGGAATTCTGGGAGTTGAAGTCCACGAGTCATAAAAGAGCCAAGGTTGCCTACCCCTGCTCTAGTAGTTAAGGCAGCAGGCTAAAAACCAGGTGACTGTGAGTTCTAGTCTCACCTAATGCAAGAAAGCCAGTTGGGTGACCTTGGGCCAGTCATTCTCTCTCAGTCCAATCTATCACAAAGGGTTGTTGTGGGAAGGAGTAAGTATTATGTATGTTCACCCCCTTGAGCTATTTATAAAAAATTATGAAGGCAGGATAAAAATCAAATACATTTCTGATCTTCTGTACAGCCGTTATAGACATACATACAATATCATCTTCCCTATACAAAATTACATAACAGTTTCCTTTCCCTCACATATACTGTATGCCCCTTAATATAATTAGTAGATCCAGAAATCACTTTTTATTTTTATCCATTTTCAGCAAAAAGTCCAAAAAAGGGTTTTCATTCTTTTAGAAAAGTAGTAGTTTTTCCCCTCCCTGAAGTTAATTTAGCTATTTCTACAAGCTCTATCATCTTCATGGTCCATTCTTTTGTGGTGCCTATTTCTGTATTTTTCCATCTTTGTGCATTTAATAACCTCGCTGCCATTGCCATATAGAAAACCGATCATGAATCTTTTCTAATTGACATTCTGTAAGTCCTAGTAAGAAATGTTCTGGTTTCATCTAAATGTTGATCAAATGGAGATTCCTAATAACCTCGTTGGTCATAAGATGATACAGAATGCTGGACTAGATGGGCCCTCGGCATATTCAGGAGGATTTTTCTTACTTTCTGAACGATCAGAAATATTAGATTCTAATATGTTGGATGGATGGATAGACTGAGACAGATAGACAAGTGGAGATTCATGTTATTTATTAAATAAAAACTCTAATGAAAAACTCAGGCAGATTTTGACTGTGTTAGTAAAATACCCTTTACAGCAGCTGCATCTATTGAAATTGTAGCAGACAGATGCTAGGTCTTTGGAATTGCAAACAAAAATTGCATATATGAAAGATGGAGCAAAAGATTTATGGATTTGATAATTAGCCTTAATGTATAAGCCAAAATCCTGGCATACTTCAGCTGTGGATATCTGTCCTGCACTGTCCAAAGAGGGTTCTGCTGAATATTTTGCCTTTATATTTTGGTATTGCCCTGTTAGTGTTTCTCATTTTTTAGAAGCTATTTGTTCCTTCCATTAAGGAAGGGTTTGTGATATTTTATTGTTATAAATATGTAATGGTAAAATAATAAAAAGAGTGCTTAGAATCAGTTGACTTGAAATTTAATCCTGTGGAACCTGAAACACTGAGATAAAGCAAACATCCTTTTCTCCCATTGTGAAATGCCAACACAGAGCCCATTATTGCTGTTTTTTAAATGGCTTGTGGCTGCACAAATGTTCTAGCTTACCATTTGGTCTAAAGGAACAAAAATGTGCCAAACTGGGTGGAGTTAAAACATGGTGTGGAGATATACAGTGATGTGAACATTATTTCTAAGACGGTGTGGCTAAAACTGTTATCTTCTTTGCTGCCTGGGATAAAAACTAAACCAGGTAAAGTTGTTTACCACTCACCCAACCCATGTCTGTGGTTTAAATGCCTGGAAGTCATCATTATTCACCTGAAATGAATATGCAGGTAGCTAAGGGCAAGGCTATACTTGTGAGGAGTCATTAACATCCACCACTCCCTCTTTTCTCCTACTTTCCTTCCCACAGGGTGCAGGTAGTATAGGACAGCAACATTCTTCCCACAAAAGGTCTAAAGATCAGGTGAAGGTAGACTTGGTAAGGCAGATAAAAAGGAAGAAGTTCTTTTCTTCCAAACTGGTCCATCCAGAAACAGAAACAGAAACTCTCACCCAAAGAGAAAGTTGACTTAGTCTAATGATAATTGAACTGATGTTCAAACCCATTCTTTGCAAGTGAGTGTTTCTGGGCTAATCACCATTTCTCAGTCCAACCGTTAACCAGAGAAGAGAGCGAGTTAGAAAAGACAGAGAAGAGATGAGTCCATGGAGAAGTAAGGAACTTATTATGATAGAATAACAGAATAATAGAGTTGGAAGGTACCTCAGAGATACTTTGGTCCAGCCTCCTGCTCAAGCAGGAGAACCTATACCATTCCAGACAAATGGCTGTCCAATCTCTTCTTAAAAACCTCCAGTGATGGAACAACCACAACTTCTGAAGGCCAGCCTTTCCACTGATTGTTCTCACTAACAGGTAATTTCTCTTTACTTCTAGGTTAGATCTCTTTTTGATAAGTTTCCATCTGCCCTGTTCTTGTCCTGCCCTCAGGTGCTTTTTGGAGAATAGGTTAACCCCCTCTTCTCTGTGACAGCCCCTCAAATATTAGAAGACTGCTATCATGTCATCCCTAGTCCTTCTCTTTGTTAGACTACACATACCCAGTTTCTGCAACCATTCTTTGTATTAGATTCCAGATCCCTAATCATCTTTGTTGCTCTTCTCTGCATGCTTTCTAAAGTCTCAATGTCTGTGTTTTGTTTTGTTTTTTGGTATCAAGGTGAGCAAAACTGGATGCAGTATTCCAAGTGTGGTCTTACCAGTGCAGTATAAAGCAGTACTAGTACTTCATGTGATCTTGATATTATCCCTCTGTAACATTAGAACTACATTAGGACAATGTATCAAGCATACCGAGAGTTCAATTAAAAAAAAATACAGCACATCATACATATATAAATTCATTCTAAAAATACAAGCAATCAAGATCATTGTTGTTAGTTGCAAAGTCGTGTCTGACCCATCGTGACCCCATGGACAATGTTCCTCCATCTATCCATGGGGTTTTCATGGCAAAGATACTGGAGTGGGTTGCCATTTCCTTCTCCAGTGGATCACATTTTGTCAGAACTCTCTGCTATGACCTGTCCATCTTGGGTGGCCCTGCATGGCATAGCTCATAGCGTCATTGAGTTATGCAAGCCCCTTCGCCAGGACAAGGCAGTAATCCATGAAGGAGCAATCAAGATAGGATTTTTTTTTTGAGACAGTGTAATTTAGTAATGACAAAAATCGCAGCTCCTCCATCAACATCCAACTGTATTCAGTAGACACACTTTTCAGACATTTTCATCATGCCTTAAAAGCTGTTAGACCTGTCAGAGTAGAAATTATAGCAGGGAGAAGAAACAAATGGGGGTGAACTTCAGGCACACACGTGGGTGTAGAGTGTTCCTGAATAGCACACATAGAATTGCCCAATAGTGATGTGATGATGGGTAAAACCATCATCTTCAGCTTACCTTTGCAATACATTAATTAGGGGCCTACTTTATTCAAGCAGTGACCCATCTAAGAAACAAACCGACAACCCATTCAGAAGAAAGCCAAATTCTTAAATCAGTGGATGAACTGAAGGAAGGTTATCAGGCTTACTCACTTTTAAAATAAAAAATAGGGAAGAGTACAAATAGGTAGAGCTTTTCCAGTGACAAACTCGATCAAGAGCTCCATCTGGAATTAAAGGGGTTAATGGGCCCCTGGGAAACCTACATTGAGGAGAGATGAAGTCTTTAACAATGCAAATCTAAAACAACAGTGTTATCATCACTAGAAGCTTTGGTGAATAAGAGCTGGGCTATTTATACCATTGGGCTTTAAATTATCAAGACTGTGCACCAATGAAAACATGATCCACTCCTTAACTGTTTTCCTCTCTACAACTATGCATTTGTATCCACATTCTTACCTTTCAGTTGAAGACACAGATCTGATGAAATGGATTGTAATTCACATAATACATGGGCTATCCTTTATCATTCTTAAGGTACTTTTGCTGCCACGGACTAAGAAAATTACTTATATTCTGGAACTTATTTTGTTCTCATGCTTTGAAGTTCCATCTGGCTTGTAGTCGTAGACCATTCATTCCTCTACAAAGTTGATCTAATCATTCTGAAAGACCATCTAGCTAGCAGCCACTCCTCTTTTTGTCTGTTAATGGATTCAGATGTCCTGATTAATAACGCATTCACACAGTGATAACAGTATCAGGGGGAGACTGTCTTTCACTGAAAACTATTGTTTCTCTAAAGATGGAGCGATACTGCTGATTGCCTTCTTGTGAAATGTTGAGATGACCTTATAAATTCAGGGCCACTCTTTCCTTGCGGGAGGGTGAGGCAAATGCTGGATGATGGTGCAGGAGAAACTGATGCCATGATTCTGAGGGACAGCATCCTATGGCTTCCCTCTTAGCTCCCCCCTGCAGCAGCTTTGGAAGATGCTGGCTCATCAAAGATGTCAAAGCAGATTGCCAGCCCAGTTGGCTATTTTTACTTCAAATATGTACCAGTCTTGAACTTTACTGCAGGAAACAGCGTATATCATCTAAATCTGCACAGTCATGTGACTAATATGTGATTAAAATATTAAACATATATTCCATATATCATCATCATCCTAAATCAGCGGTTCTCAACCTATGGGTCGCGACCCCATTTGGGGTCGATCGACCATTTTACAGGGGTCGCCAAGCAAGGCTGTCCGCCATTTTTTCCCCTTTTCCAGCGGGTGCCTTACTTCCCTTGGGCTGGGCCAGCTGGTGGTCGGCCTGCTCCGTCTCTGCCGCTTGCCAGCTACGCCTCGGCCGGCGCAGGAGGCGGAACCACGCATGCGTGGCGCTCCCGGGCAGGGAAAGTCCTCGACTTACGACCGGTTGGGTAGTCCTCGACTTATGACCGGTTTAGTCCTCGACTTACGACCGGTTTAGTCCTCGACTTACGACCGGTTGGGGGTCGCGGCATTAAAAAGGTTGAGAACCACTGTCCTAAATGAATACACCATAGCATGAAGACTTCTTCATTAAAGGTTATGGAGTGGATCCACCACATTCTGCAGCTTGGTAGATAAGGTATTTTTGAGTTATCTAATCTAGAGCTGAAAGATAGTGACTAGTTCAAAGTCACCCAGCCAGGTTCTGTTTTTAAGGGAGGACTAGAACCTGGGTCTTTCCACTCCTAATCCAGCACCCTAAGCATCAGACCACACTGATGGTCATCTATCTATATATCCTAAATGAATAGATACATAAACATAGATAGGGACATGTTTCATTGAAATCTGCCCTTTGAAGTAATAAATGTGTTTATGATTTATATTTTACAAAAACAGATATTTCAATAGGAAGCTTTTACTTATACAGTGGTACCTCGGTACTCATCGTTAATTGGTTCCAGGAGGTGCAATGAGTACCAAAAACGATGAGTACCAAACAAATTTCCCCCTAAGGCAGTGGTTCTCAACCTTTTTAATGCCGCGACCCCCAACCGGTCGTAAGTCGAGGACTAAACCGGTCGTAAGTCGAGGACTAAACCGGTCATAAGTCAAGGACTACCCAACCGGTCGTAAGTCGAGGACTTTCCCTGGGGCCCTCGCGGCGCGTACGCACCAAGGCGGGGGACGCGGCCGGCTCCGCATCGACCGTTCGCCGTCTCTGCCTCGTCCGGCTGGTGGTCGACCGGGTCGGGTTCCCTCCATTCCGTGGGCGGCCTTTTCCCCCTTTTTTTACCGCCTGTCGGTTGCTTGGCGACCCCCGTGAAATGGTCGATCGACCCCAAATGGGGTTGCGAGCCATAGGATGAGAACCGCTGCCCTAAGGAATAATGTAGTGAGTCACAAGGCAGCAGTTCTATCTTGTGTGTTGGGTATCAAACAGACAATGAGTACTGGGACAAAATTGTCACGTCAAAATGTGTTGAGTACCAAATTCAATGAATTTTAAAGCAGTTGAGTATCGAGGTACCATTGTATATGGCAAACTATATACAGGTAGTCCTCGACTTACAACAGTTCATTTAGTGACCGTTCAAAGTTACAACGGCACTGAAAAAAGTGACTCGTGACCGTTTTTCATACTTATGACCGTTGTGGTCATGTGATTTACATTCAGATGTGCTTGGCAACTGGTTCATATTTGTGACGGTTGCATATGACCACCCTCTGCGACCTGACCCAGCAAAGTCAAAGATTCACTTAGCAACGGGGTTACTAATTTAACAACTGCAATGATTCACTTAATAAACGTGGCAAGAAAAGTCATAAAATGGGACGAAACTCACTTAACAAATTTCTCACTTAGCAACATAAACTCTGGGCTCAATTGCGGTCTAGGACTACTTGTATTTTAATATTCATTTTTTTAATATTTATTAAATTCACTATGCAAATAACATTTGTAATGTTTGAAAACTGTTGGGCTGGGAGTGACATTCCAGGGGAAAAAAGCAATTCTGTTGCAATACAATTAGATGCATTTTCCCTCCCAAGTGTTGTACTAAATGAAGCTGCAAAGGAATAGGGAACATATGGGAGCTGTTGGCCCATATTAGTGTTCCCTCTCCTTCCTTTCCTGCAGGCTGATTATAGGTGTGTCTGTTTCTAATGTCTAAATGTTGAATTGGCATCCCAAGCTGTAAATACTTATTCACACAGTAGCAGATTGCATATTGTATATAGCCGTTTATAAAGACTTTGTATTATCTTTGTGCCAAAAAGATGGCTATGAGATGTTCCAATGGGACTTGTTCTTCAGTAACAAGTCCCCAGTGGCTTCATCATGAAAGCCGCTGTTCGGTTTTAGAAAGAGATCTTTAAATATTCTTTTCCAAATTGCTCTTTTGCAATCATCTCTCAGATCCAAATAGGCTCAGTTACAAAAATGTGTCCTCAGTTTTTATGCGATCACTAATTAAAACTGAGTACCAATTAACTTGCTAAAGCTTTTGCTGGTGAATCTGTTATCTTGCTGCAATTTCTAGAACTTTTTGCATGGATTTATGTAGATTTATAGGTGTTTCCATCCATGCTTTTGGGCAGGTAACAAAAGCAATAGCCCCATCAGAAAATAAAACTTACTCTTATATTAAGTATTAAGGTTGATGATTGGAAATGGTTGTTATACTATTAACTATCTTAATTATTTAAAGGAATATTACTGTTTTATCAAATGTTAGTTGTAACTATACCGATTTATTTTTATAAATGTCTAGTATCATATAAACAATAATACTCAATATGAAGACCCGGACGACAGCTTGTTCGCTGAATTATGTATTTACTGTAGTTACCCACACCCTGTCCCCTTTATCCCGATTTTCCTGTACCCGCATCGACCCCCCCCCTTTTCCCTACCCATATAAAATCTAATAAAATATATTTTTTAAAAAATAAAATAAAACTTACTCCATTGTTAAAATAGCCCAATTCTGGTTTTTTTTAAATAGTTTGGTTTTCATCTGTTTCAAACCATGAAATAACAGGTTCATCCTGTATGGAATCCCTCTTCCAATTAATGACAAATCAATGATTGGGTTCTATGGATTATAATGGGAAAGTGTGATTTTTGAACCATAATTTCAGCCCTACATTTAGCACAGTTTACACAATAAGCTAAAACAAAGCCAATCACATTATGGTTTAGTTCAATGTATGAATTCCAGCCACTGTAAAGAAACATGGGAGAGCATTGGGTATAGTATCTGCTTCCTAGGGGTCACATTGATATCTACCTCCTTCATGGATGGCCCCCATCCTATGGTCCCTATTGTCCCCATTTATCTTTATCTTGTTTTCTAAGCAATGCATGTTCTAAGGATGTGTGTGGAACAGAGAGATTCTGCAGAGATAGTCCGAGAGAAAAAAACATATTTTTTTTCTGAAACTTTGAAGTCTGTCAGCTTCCCGTTTTATTTTGTTTCATTAATCCATTGCAAAAAATATTAAACACTTCGATGGGATCAGGAGATTGATTGGCCCAAATGTTGCAGATTGCTTGTCCATGTTTACAGGGATGTGTATGAAATGTGGAAATCTTATTCTTCCGCCTCACTGTGGGTGTCTGATGTTAAGAGAATAAATATCAACGGCTTCTTAGCAGTCAAGCTAAAGTGTTATTCATAACTTTTTCAGGAGCATAAAACTGCACCAAGATATGGTAAAACCTGCTGTTCCACTGGCAATCCCTGTACCGGCACAGGCACAATGCTGCCATTGATACTGTCCTTATTTATGGTGTACAGGATGCTTTAAGGATAAGTATAAGTGTATAGTATCTCTAGCTGTTTCCCTTCCCTTTTACCAAATGTCACTAAACAGTAGAAAAACAATTGACTAGTCACATAATAGGATCGAGATAGTACGATGGAGACGGAGAAGAGTTCTGATGATTGCTAGATGACTGGATTTAATTCTGTCAAAAATTGCTCTGGTTATGCGTGTCTTGCCCATGTATGTTTAGAAGGAGTCTCAGTTGAAACAGCATACTTCTAGAATAAGTACTCAACCCACATCCAAGAGCAATCTGGCAGATGTAGCTGACAGGCATAGAAAGAGGTATGTGAAGCAGCAGGAAAAAAGAACTCTCATTTCCTTACTACACTGTGTAGTTGTCCATCTTGCTCCCGCTAATCAACTGTTATTGAGACTGATCCAAATCTCTGAACTTGGGGAGCTGGTGGGGAGAGAGAAGTGCCAGCTTTGAAAGAACCAAACTCTTAAGTGCCCAAGCATATCTGAAAGACAATACGCAAGGAAGGAAAGGAACATACCTTCACCAACCTAAAATGGCCAATAAATGTTGATTGACCCCTTGACTGTGGCATTGACTTGAATGGCCAGTGAAATATAACAGAATGCCCCCAGGACAGAATTGCCATAAAGTACTGCTTTAAGACCAGAACAATAAAGGACAGCTTTTAAACTACATCATGTATGGGTTGAAGAGGAGATGAAGATAGTATTTTGAAGTCATGGCATTAAAAAGAGTGTGGGTGCAAATAGAGAAAGGCCTCCAATCCTGCCTGTTTGGCCCCAACATAGAGCTAATACAGTAGATCAGTGTTTTTCAACCTTGGCAACTTTTAAAATGTATGGACTTCAACTCCCAGAATTCCCCAGGAGTTGAAGGGTATATCTAGTTTGGTGAGGAGAAGGACTAGGGGTGACATGATAGCAGTGTTCCAATATCTCAGGGGTTGCCACAAAGAAGAGGGAGTCAAGCTATTATCCAAAGCACCTGAAGGCAGGACAAGAAGCAATGGATGGAAACTAATCAAAGAGAGAAGCAACACCTAGAACTAAGGAGAAATTTCCTGACAGCTAGAACAATTAATCAGTGGAACAACCTGCCTCTGGAAGTTGTGAATGCTCCAACACTGGAAGTTTTTAAGAAGAGACTGGACAACCATTTGTCTGAAATGGTATAGGGCAGTGGTTCTCAACCTGTGGGTCAGGACCCCATTTGGGGTCGATCGACCATTTCATGGGGGTCGCCAAGCAAGGCTGTCCGCCATTTTTTTTGTCTGCCATTTTTCCCCCTTTTCCGTCGGGTGCCTTACCTCCCTTGGGCTGGGCCAGCTGGTGGTCGGCCTGCTCCGTCTCTGCCGCTTGCCAGCTACTCCTCGGCCGGCGCAAGGGGCGGAACCACGCATGCGCGGCGCTCCCGGGCAGGGAAAGTCCTTGACTTACGAACGGGTGGGTAGTCCTCGACTTACGACCGGTTTAGTCCTCGACTTACGACCGGTTTAGTCCTCGACTTACGACCGGTTTAGTCCTCGACTTACGACCGGTTGGGGTTGCGGCATTAAAAAGGTTGAGAACCACTGGTATAGGGTTTCCTGCCTGAGGAGGGGGTTGGACTAGAAGACCTCCAATTCTATCATCATCATCATCATCATCATCACCATCATCTTAAAAGTTGCCAAGGTTGGGAAACACTGCAGTACATCAGTCTGAGTAATTCAGAGCTACGTCTACGTTGAAGATTTGTGTTTTCTGCTGCCTTAAGTTCCACAATTGAGAGAACTCCTTATGGCTGGCATTTATGTGATTCCTTTTTTGCTACAGGCATTTTAGAACCCATTATTTTATTAGTGCTTTCCTCAAAGAGAACTTGGAGCTACGTAATCCAACTTTTCTTACATATGTAATGCTATGTATTTTCTTTGTAACATATTATTGTTCATTTGTTTTCCACGTATCATCTTAGCAAGGCTTTGCATTAGTATGTGGTTTATGAATGCCTTACATAACGAACTAATAAACATACCCTCTGTTAGTCAGCATTGCAGATTTCATTAGCTCAGCAATCTAAAAAGACATTTTAAAACAAGCACTGTCAAATCAGTTGCCGTTATTTATTTACTTGCTAAATTTGTACCCCAGCTTCATTTTGTAAATTTAAAGTGGTGTACACAATGCCGCCTTCTCCTGTTGTCCCACAAAAGCGACAGGTGAGGTTGTTGCATTGAAACAGAATGACCCGAAGTCACCCAGCTACCATCTGTTATGTAGAACAGGGCTCTCCAAACTTGGCAACTTTTAAGACTTGTGGACTTCAATTCCCAGAATTCCCCAGCCAGCATGACTGGCTGAGGAATTCTGGGAATTGAAGTCCACAAGACTTAAAAGTTGCCAAGTTTGGAGAGCCCTGATGTAGGACAACTGGAACTCGGTTATTTACCTCTGTATCTAAGGAATTCCAGAAAAATTTGGGAAGAGCTGCACTATGTCTTAACATATAAGGTGACCTACTAGCACTCTCACTCTGTTTCCTTGTGCTATTGGGAGTGAAGAGTTAATGATAAAGAAACAGAGTTTCTAGATGAGAAAAGCTTTCCTTTCTTCAGTCTGTTTTCCCCCCTTTTTCTGAAGATATCAAATAGGGAGAGAAGATTATGAGAGGAGAATCTTGTGCTGTAACTCAATGGCTAAGCTTGGTTTCCTAAGACAAACTAAAGGAGACAGGGAAAGAAAAAGACATCTCAGGTAGAGGTGTCACCTTTCTCTGCCTGGCATTTTCCAGTTTTGCTTTTTCTTCTTCCTGGTATAACTTTCTATCCCAGCATCCCCAGGAAGAGCTTAAGTGGCAAAAGAAAACTAAACCTACCAAATCTCCAACATTCTCTACCTTTGAATTTTTTTTTTTTATAAAGGCTGAATAGAATTTGGCAGCTGATTTACTGAGGACAATCCTCTGTTTCAAGACCAGTCAGTGGACAGTCCTCAATCTGAAGACTTCCTCTGGCTGGAAGGTTCTCCAAATCTATTTGGAAGATAAAAGCACCTTAACAAGAGGAGAGCAGGGCCCTTCAGTTACCCATTATCAATGAGGCACATAATTAGCAGGACATAGTCTTCTGCACTTACGGTAAGGAATGTTGTACAGCACTTTGACTTTCTGTTTAATTCATAGTAATCATTTCTACATTTAAGTCATTGGGATCAACACAAGTACATTTTATGCAAATGTATTCAATTTTCACTCTTTTGGCAATGTCACCTAATTGATCCCTCTTGAGTTATGGTGTGGGGAACTGAATTAATGTTTCTTATGGGGTTCATCAATTGCTATCTCTGTTTCCAGGTTCAATCAGAAAGGGTCCTAGCATCAGGAGGCACATGGATAAATGCAGGTAGCCAAAATCAATAATTGTAAGAGTCTGAACTTAAGGTAGTTCCCATAGGTGAATTTATGGATTCTCTCCATTTTCTTTCTGAATACCACTACTTTACTCAGGCATATCACAGAAATAGCAACCTCACTTTTCTGAATGCTAATCCTTTCTGAAACCACCCAGTGATGAACAAAATAGTAATACCTGCAGGGGAACTCAAAGACTTGCCAGAGTTTAACACCCACTTCCAAATCAGGAACATCTCAGAGAACACAAAGATAGTTAAGTATATGCAGTAGTTCCAAAATACTGTTTTATGCTTGGCTGGGGAGGGGGGAGGAGAGACAGAGAAGACAAAGAAACTGGAATGAGTGGACATTTGAGCAGGGATATTTTTTCTTCAGTTACTATTTGGAAGGGTTTGGACCAGGTCTAGATAATATTTGCTTTGGGGCTCCTTTCCAGATGTTGTCTGTGATCACCAGAAAAAAAAATAAAGGAATAAGGAGAAAGCCTGACTCCATAGTGAACAGCTGTATTCACAGGACACAAGGAACCATCATTTAGCAGAGTGCATGAATCCAAGCAGTGTGGTTTGTTCATGTTCAGAGTATCCTACAAACTCTGCAAATATTTTGGGTACCACGTGAACATAGCCTAACAGGATGAATGTAAGTATGTAAGAGCCTATGTCAGTTCTATGAATTTGAGTAGAAGTTGTGTTCAGGAATAGCGCATTGAATTGGGTGTCTGAATGATTCCATGTGATTTCAAGCCAGTGTACTGCAGTTATAGTAGGGAGCCCTCCTCCCAACACACTTGTCCTGACACAATTTAATAATGGGATCAAAAAACACCCCCATACAGTTCTGTAAACTAGATTTATTAGTATAACACAAAGAAGTCCTTTGACTCCTGTTGAATACAGCACTCTGGCAAATGTTCATTTTAAAATTGTTTTGCAAAGCAAATGTGCTTCCCTGCAGTAAGCAATGCTACCATATGCTATCTGTTGTAGTATCACCAGTACATATTCACTGGAAATTCTGTTTTACTCACCAATTCTGGTCATCCATTTAACAATCTTTTGAGTTCTTTAAGACCTAATATTCCACTAGTCTGGGACAAGGGATGCAAACCACCTGTCCCACAAATAGTAGAACTCTTTTCATCCCTAGAATAGACCAAAATTCAACAGAGCCTCTGTGTAGGAGAAAAGAATGAATTCCTATTTTAGATTATTCACACACCCCTTCCTCATGGACCGTTATCATACTTATCATGCTCTGGAGTTGCCCCCAAATCCTACAAATCCTGCCCCCCCCCATTTCCTTTCTCATGACCTCCATGTGTGACAAATTTGGATTCAAACCAATAAGAAACTTACTAAAAGTATTAACTTGGGTACCTGAGCTGAACCAACATTAAATACTTTTAAACCAAACTATTATATTAAAGGAATAAACAGCCTGTCCTTAAGGCTACATTCTAAAAATGCTTACTTGGGAGCAAGTTCAGCAGCTATCTGTGGAACTTATGAGCATCCAAAAAGATCAGACAGGAGGAAGTAATAAAAAAAACCAAGTTAAGGGCACAGTGCATTTGGACATAAGGCCTGATGAACTTAGAGGTAATTATGTTCAAGACTGAGCTATGCTGGCATGCAAGGCATCCTTGGGCATATGGGTTTTACAAGGCAGCTAAGAAATTAATTACACATGATCCCACATAATGCAGACCAAGATTTTCAATCAGTGTTTGTTGAACATGACAAAATGCTCCCACTGGCACATCTTGCTAAACCCCAACGAATGAGCTCGCTCACTATATACTATGCCCCAACCAACAAAATTATACTTTCAAAAAGTGACTTAATCAGACAACATCCTGCTCAAAAATGGACATAATGAGCATATTGACATATTGAGATACTACTTTGTTTGATTTCCATACCAGGCTTTTATTTTATTTTATTTTTTTAAAAGGAAGCAAGTAACATAAGTCTCATACATTACAATAATTAAAATATCCATGTATTTAGTATTTTCTGCTATTAGTTCTGCCTGCTAAAAAAAAACAACAAAGTTAATTCTGGGTGAATAACATCTGAAGTAACATGGAGGAGACTTACTCCTGTCCATTCGTCTGGATGGCGCAAGTGATGAGAAAAGACTCCTGCGAGACGCCCTGAACTTAAGCTTACATATCGGAGCTTGCAAGCCCATTGCTAATTGCGCCGACTTGTTGCTCCATCCACCCCTCGGCTGGAGTATAGCCACAACAACATGGGGCTTCTTTGCCTTTCTGGTTAATTAGGTGGCGGGGGGGGGAGAGAGAAAGAGAGATGAATGCGTGGCACCTGGCTGACAATGGATTAAGCCGCTCGAGACAGGGAGCGGGGTCAGCCCCGAGATCCCTTCAAAGCAGATACTGCACCGTCTGCATCCCTGACGCTTTATCAGTCGCTAACACCCAACTGCCTCTCTCGGCGCCGCAGCAGCAGCAGCAGCAGCAGCAGCGCTTCCTCCTTACAACTGGAAGTCTGTAATGGAGGGGAGCAGCAGTCGCCACCGCCGCCAGATGGTACGTTACCGCCAAGAGCCTTTCTAGTCTGCACACTTCCTCCTTCGTATCCCCACCATCATTCGAAGGAAGGGAACGGCGAAGTTATTTATTAATACGCGCGACGCTGCAAAGCGGGGGGGGGGGGCAGAGAAGAGGCTGAAAGTTGTCTCCTGATGCTTTGGCAAAAGTGTCGCCCAAGTTGCTAAGTAGTCCGCTTCCTGGCTCAAGACAACGGGGGTGGGGGGGGGGGGGAAAGAGACAGAGAGAGAGAATAAGGAGGAGGAAGGAGAAAAGTTTTACTCACTTCTCTTCTTGGAGCAGGAGGAGGAGGAGGAGGAGCCCCTCCCAGCCAAAGAGAAGGAGCGAGAGAGATAGGGATGCTACCGCTCGCAACCAACAAGCGAGCAGCAGCCTGGCTGAGTAACACGTCCCCTGGAGACTAGCAGGAGCAACACGTGATGTGTCTACTTAGGGTGAGGGGGGGAGAGCGGCTGAGAAGTGGGCAGGGGGGCGAGGACGGGGGCGCATTCGAAGGGCAGCTGTGGAGCTGAAGGTCCATAACTTTGTCCATCTTCTTCCTTCGGGGAAGAGGAAGAAGGGAACTTATCGTAGAGTTGATGAACTTTGCACATCCATAGAAACGCCATTTTGAATTTGATTCCTCTCTCTCTCTCTCTCTCTCTCTCTCTTCCCCCCCCCCTTCTCCCTCCGGAACAAACTTCGTTTTTCTCCCTTCGCCGTCTCCCTCTCTTCTTCCTTCCACCTATTTCCTCCCCTCCCTCCATTGTTGTTATTTTTTTTAAAAAAACGAACCCACCACTCGATCGCACCATCGCCAGTCCAGCTTTCCATCATGGCTCGACCCAAGCAGCCCAGTCTGGAGCAAGTCAAACGTAAGTACGCGAGAGCGCAAGGTCAAATTTCTACCTGCGCCTTGAAAAGAAAAGAAAAGGAGGGAGGAAAAAAAAGTTTCGGTGAAGCTGATGGTTTAGAAAGCCCGGCGGGGGAATATATTTGCGGGTTGATGAGACCTGGGGGGGGGGAGGGAGGGAGGGAAGAGAAATCGCACAGGGGGCTTTGACCGTTTTGAGAGTGACAGGACTTTTTTTTTCTTGTTTTAATTTTTGCATCGTAGCTTTTTTTACGGGAGGGAGGAGAGAAAAAAAGTTTAGAAAAAGTTGGTCTGGCAGCAGCGTCGGTGATGCTGAAAAGTCCATGCAGCCTTTTCTGCTTTTCCACCCCATCCCCCGCTCCTCCTGGCCTTTCCCCCCCCCCGACTCTCCCCCCCCCCTTCTTCCGTGTTGCAAACTGTACCAACCAGCAACACCCGTTGCAGACTGTTGCCTGCAGGACCTGATGCTCATCCATATTAAACCGTCTGAGCTCAGGAATTCATCCAGATCATCTCTCTCGCCTCCCCTCCTACAGCAAAGTTTATTTTTAACCAGCGAAGTTGGAAGGGCCTGCGAGAAGCAGCATCTTTTAACCCAATTGGCCTCGCTCGCGTCAAGCACATCCCTCCTGCTCGTTCGCTCGCTCGCTTCCCCCTTTCTCCAGTTGGTGAAGTTTTTATGATTTGTTGACAAAGATGATGGGGAGCGGAGATGGCGTTTGGCTCCCCTCTTTTTATGTGGAAGCGGAGTCGTCTTTCTCAAGGTAGAGAAGCGGCCGGAGTGTGTGTGTGTGTGGGGGGGAGAGGTTGGATGGAAAGCGGGGGGGGGGGGGGGGTAGTAACTCGTTTGGGGCTTTTGCTCTTCCTGGGCATCTGTTGCTGTTATAACTTTTCCGCCTTGTTTAGGGCGCTTTGCTAGAAGCATCTGTGTTATGTGTGTGTCCTTTTTAATTCGTAGTTCGGTACTTCTCGTTCCCTTCGCCACCCTCCCCTCCACCCTGGGCGGGGAAGTGGGAGGTAGAAGCTTTTACGGATCATGCCAGCTTCTCTGGCTTTTTCCTTGGCCTTCAGGGAAGGTGCCAGGCACCATCAAAGAAGCCCTTAACGCCCAGAAAGTTTTTGGGGGAGAGGAAAGAGGAGAATCGCCTCTTTCGTTTGTTTTGTTTTCTCTCCACGTATACTGTGTCAACTGGACATCTCTCTCTGGGTACGGATCCCAGAAGGAAGCGCACACTCGCATTGTCACGAGTACAGGAAAGCGCCCGAATGTATCCGAAACCAGGAAAACGGGGTCGCGTTCTTTTTCTGCGGGCTGTTTACTTAAACGGGCGAAGTTTTAACATCTTAGTGGTCCAGATCTGCGGTTCCTTTCTCGCCGCCTTTCAAGCCATCGCCGACGGGCGCCCCCCCCCCCCTTCCAATTGCTACATCTAAAACGAATCGCAAAACACTCCCCTCTCTCCTTCGCCCTCCCTCTCCCCCCCCCACCCCTCAGTTCTGTACGTGTTGATGCAGACTAGT
>NW_015386408.1:2397023-2428588 GCF_001527695.2 Protobothrops mucrosquamatus
TTCCCCCCCCCCCCTCTCCACTTCTGACTTGACAGACAGGGATACAGTTCCTCCTTTCTTTTGAGAGCTTAAGCGAAAGGTCGGTCTGATCCTTCGTGCTCTTACGGCACCCTCCCTCCCCCCCCCCGCCCTTCGCTCCCTCCAAGTGTAAAAGCAAACAAAGTTGAGTCTGCAAATTGCTGCTGGCTGCTTCGGGGCGCTGGGTCTAACTTCGCCGCCGCCACCACCACCACCGCCGCCGCTGACTTTGCTGCTCCCTGCCCTTAACGAGGGGCGGCCTGGGAGGAGGAAAGAGCAGCCGCGGGAAACGTGGTTGCGCTGCTCCCGCTGCTGAGGTTCTCATCAGTTCCTCGTCCGTTTCCAGCAGTTGTGCAACAGGCGAACGCATCTCGTTGCTGGGCAGAGGAGGCGAGTTGGAGATGCTGAAAACTTCGCGGAGGGAGGAGCCGGCGGCGGCTGCTGCTGCTGCAGCGGCAGCCTGTTGATGGTGGAGGTGGATTGAACTTTGTCATGTCCGTTGATAAGTTTGTTCTGGCTCCCCCCCCCCTCCCTCGCTTCTGCGCTTGCTCTCTTTCCCACCCCCTCTTACCTCTGCGTTACACTATCTCTCCCTCTCTGGAGTGCTCTGCAATGCATCCTTGATAGGTTATAAAAGGGGAGGGCAGGCATTTCTCCTGGCTCAGCAGATTTTGCCCTCTGTGGCTCCTTGTTGCTCAGTTAGAAGATAGAACTTGAGGCCAGAATCCTGATGAGCAGCTCCTATTCTACGCAACTTCTTGCAACACACAGAACCAGTACCAGGGGAACACACTTTTGGAAGGGGGGGGGGAGGACATAAGTTTAAAAACCCACTGGCCTGTCCCGAAGTCTTTGCTTACATCTCTGCTACTAAAAAAAAAATAATATTTTTATGAAGGAGGAAAAAACGATTGTGACTGGAGGAGGGAAGGAAGAGATTAAAAGTGCATTTGCAGTAAATCTGGTACTTCTTTTTTTTTTTTTTTTGCACTAAGTACTGTAGGTCTACAGTCTGGCAAATTTGGTTCACATTCTTACTTGTGCTTTGCCTTTTAAACCAGCTGAACTGCAGTGAATGTAGTGGTGTTCATTCTTTGGTGAATGTGAATTGCATCAGTGTGAATATGGTAAACAGGACCAGAATTACTTCCTTTTGATCTGAAAACCAGCAGTCTGGAATCCTTGATGACATTTTTGGTAACTCATTAAAGTCTTCTGATAGCAGTTGCCCCACCAGTTTTAAAGGCTTTGTCAGTGAGGTGGCCATTAGAATTTTTTTTAGTCATTCTAGAGGAGTTTGGAAAAAGTTAACAGTGGTCCCATTTCCCAGAGAACAGATGTATGAAAGAGAAAGAGGGAGGTACCTAATGACTCATGATCACACAAGCCATATTTGTTTTATTTTCCTGTTTGAAGGCTTAAGAGTATAGTCTTCTCTTGATGTCTGTATATAATGCCCATTAGCATTAACGGGTGTTATGTACATCCCTCAGAGAAAAGACCCTTTTGTGTGTTAGAAACTCAGAAACAGCATGGCTCCATCATCCAATCAATCAAGTTACCACAACATTTCTTTTCATCCTTTGCTTTAAGATGCACCTAATGGTTTTATTTGTTTTAGTGCAATTGGCCCGAAATTGATGGTTTGTGTTTGTGTCTCAGTTCCAACAGTGTATTTAAGCAGTAAAAATATAGTTTTGCATATTATTTTGCTTAGGAAAATAATGCAGGCCATTTCAGTTATTTGCAGTTTCTATGAAATTACATTTTAATTTCTATTTCATTGATTACTATTTTAAAGCAACATTTCAGGATAAGAACACTTTTGATTCTGCTCTCTAAAAATTAAGTAGTTTGAAAAAGTTTAATGCAGCTTAATTCTTATCCAATCTTGAGCAGGAGATGCTTTCATCCTTGCACTGTTACATCACTTATTTTGTCTTTTGAGGGCCAAGAATTCTTTGAAGTAAAACTTTTAGATGCAAAAACCAAAAGTCCTCCTTGCATAGCTAGTGGCTTTGATAAACTTGTTTTGGCCTGGGGCAGAAGGTGTGCTTGAAAACTCCACTTTTTTCAGGAGTTTTATGGGTTTTCATCACTTACTTGATAAGCTTACATTCCAGCAACCCCTTTCCATTATTGAAGTAATATATTGTTTGACTACATTGGTTTTTTTTCCCCCTTGTAGTGCAAATTGATTTTTATACTGGCCACAGCTAGTGAAAACTAGGTATTGTTGCTAGATCTCTCAGGTTATACCTATTATCCTTTGTGAAAGTAGGTGGTGCGTAGAAGGTCATAGGATAAGTGTTGCTAAGCAGCTAAACAGATGCTAAAATTAACCCAACTGCATCTATCAGGATTTCACTCTCTTGCTTCTTTTTGTCAATGAAATACGGTTGTCTAACCTTTTAATTAATTGAATTGTGTAATGATACATCTACTGGAAGAGCTAACAAAACATCACCCAACATGCAATATTTTATATTAGAGGGTCATTTAGGAATCGGAATAATAACAGAGTTGGAAGGGACCTTGGAGCTCTTCTAGTCCAACCCCCTGCACAGGGAGGAAACCCTATAATACCATTTCAGACAAATGGTTGTCCAATCTCTTCTTGAAAACGTCCAGGGTTGGAGGATTAGAAAATCCTAAATTATTGCAAATAAATGTACAAGAGGGTTTCTTATGCGTAGTGAGTGATCCGTCTTTGGTTCCTGAAATGAGATGTTTCATTTGGAAAGCAATGTCAAGAGAAAGTACTACACTAAAAAAGAAACAGAGAGGGGTACTTCCTTGCTTAAACATTTGTAACGGTATGATACACTTTAAACAATGCCTTTATAAAAGTAAAAACTTATTAGGTTTATGAAGCCAAGTTTCTATGTTAGAAGGCACCATTTTTTGTAGCAGTCTTTGTTGCCTCAAAGTGGGGCCAGAATCCTAGGTGGGTGAGGCAAAATACTGTTTCTGTCTTAACCTTTTATTCCCCACCCCACCCCCAGTAGACTGCTGGTACTGGAAAAAAATTCCACTTGTGATCTTGCAGAAGATTTCTGAAGGGCTCTGTATGGACCTGCTGGGGAAGGTTACCCACTCCAGCCCCAGAAGAAAGTTAGGACAGAAGTCTTTGGTGAAGCTATCTCCCAAGTATGTCCTAGTTACTAGTAGTTTCAATGCAAACTGCAACTGAGCATACGTCCATCCAAGTACAATTTTGGAAACTGAAAAGTTTAAGTATGTCTTTGAATGGGAACGTGGTGTTTTCCAATTCCTTTTTTAACAGTTAAAATAACAGATCTTTAAAAAAAATATCTTGATTTTTATTGTTCTGTCCTCTGTTCTCCTTGACCCTTGTGAGTTGAAGCACAGGTGGAATGTAATATTTCACCCTCAATCAGAGCTCTAAAATGGGATGGGGAAAATAAATCAGGGCACTATATAGTAGTATCTTGGGTTCTTCCCATTCTTGCACATGATTTAAGTTTTTTTTTATTGCTTGATTTCTAGCATTCAAACTAAGGAAAAATAAGTTGTTTTTCTTAATTCTTCTACTTTTGACCAATTGGTTAATAGAATTTTTATACATTGCACCTGATTATTATAACTTGAATTTTTTCTTTCTCTTTTACAGATATGAAGTGCTTTTCTGAAGAGCAGTTTGAAGTCTAGAAAGGGTAAGAATTGCTTTATGTTTCTATTCATCTTCTCTGAAAGATCTTTCTAAAAATGAGTATATGGTGGAGAAAACATACAAGAGGGATGGCAAAAAAAGGACAACCCCCCCTCCCAAGAATGGCAAAAGTGAGAATTTGTAAGAAAATCTTATAGGGGGCTGGTAATTCTGAATGAATAGATTGATCATAGTATATGACAAAGTCTCTTATGTATTTTTTTAAAAAATAACTTCGTTCTTATTGATGTTAACATTGTATGTATTGATATTTATTAATATTGCAGTTGCTGGCCATTGTGAGAACAGACTGCTGGACTAGATGGGCCAGGGGTCCGATCCACCAAGGCACTGCTTATATCTTTTAAGCAGAGTGTTATATGGGTCCTTAATTGCCTATAGAATTTCATGGGAAGTTGTGGGGTTTCTAGCCCTGATGGCAATAATAAAAACTAGATTTGAAACAGTAGAAGACATAGCAAAGTAATTGATATTTTCATATGATAACTATGAATGAAAACATCATAGGTTTATGCAGTTTAAACTATTTTTTTCTTTTAAATATGGCTTAAATTGAATAAAGAACTGGAGAAAAATGTTTTTTTGTTCCTGTGTTGGTAGCATTTATGTACAGTAGGTATAGTTGAAAAATTGCCGGTGTTGCACATGAACCTAACATGCCCCCCCTTTTTTAAACTCCTTGCCTGAAATGCCTGCTACTTTTACTTCCCCACTCTAGCTATCGCCAACAACAATAATGTATGGAGCATTTGTGAATTTCTTGCAAAATCGTAACCTCTTAAATGTTTTGCTGGATTGGAAAATGTTATTTGGGAGTAGGCGTGAGAGGATTGATAAGAGCTATATCATTAATTTTTACTATGTGGGGTTGAGGATATTTGGAATCTTCTCTCTTGCTAATTAATTTGTCCTGGAAATCAGCTTATCTGAACTAAAGATGATGAACACACTTAGAACTGTAGTGTTTGGGGCACCTTTGTGAGGCAATCTATGTAGTTGTACAGAGAACATCCAAGTGTGTTAAAGTTTCACTTTTGAATGAAGGTCATTAAAAATCAACAGTCTGTCCTCAGAATTATTGGAGTAACTGAGCAGGGCTGCAAACCCACCCTGTTTCACCTCCTTGTTGGTATTAAAAGGACAGCACTTTAAAGGTAGCAATCCATAAGACAGCAACAGCTGTGGTGTAGAAATAGCTAAACAGAAGCATCCTTGACTTTGTTCTTTATGAATCTTACTGAAGCTGTTCTGATCAAAGTTATGGAGCGTCAAGCTCTCCTGAAATATTACTCAGTTTTGTTAGAGATTGAGGTCCAAGATTTATTACTGTGCTGCAGCGTGCATATGTACACACATATGCAAGGTAGGGTATTGTGCAGTTTGGATTTAGTGCAGTGGAAAATGACTGAGCGTAAGCTAACTGAGAAAGGTCAGGCTGGCTGGTTGGATCACACAGATCTGTGTCTCCTGGCGATGATTCTGGAATTACACCCAATCTCTGTAGCTGCAGAACCTGTGGATTTTGTTCCCTCCAGCAGGATGGAAGTCATTCTAGTGCATCTGGTTCAAACTAACCACCTCTCCAGTTTTTCATGCTAACCTGCTTTGCAGTCAGTACCTGAATAGGAGCTGTAGACAAAAGAAGTAGGTGATGGGTGGGGATTGTTTATTCAATGTTATTCAAGTAAGTCATGTTAAGGGAATTGGAGGGCCTCTGAGATAGGGTAGCTAAATAGTTTTAAGAAGGATTCACCTCCAGACTTCCAAGGGGGTAATACCAACAAGACAGAGGATAGTAATTGAAACCCCCCAGACAAGCATTGTTAGGTTAAGGACACCAAAAAGAGGATTATGGGCTGCTTTGAAGCTGTTTTCTTCCCCTTTGCTTTAGGTCAGGGTCTGTATTGTGTCTCCTGATTGTTAAGTTGTATTAGGGTCAGATTTGTAGTTTGCTAATGTAAAATACATCACTTTTAATTCAGCATCATATTTTGCTATGTCTCAGGTATGCGTAGGCAAATTTTAGGAAGTCCTTTGAAAGCATGTGCCTTTTTTTTCATGTTCAGTCATTTTTTTTTCCAAATTTATACTCTTTGAGCAGCAAGCTACAATGGTTTACTCCAAGCAGATCACCTCCAGGTTAAAAGTCTTATTCTCCCCAGTTAGCCTGACAATCCAATGAAGTTGTAGTCCAGGACATGTGCAGGTATCAGCTGTTTGAATGTCACTTGTGAAAGGGGAAATGGGTGAGCAACACCAAAAGTCATGTGTATGTATTTATTTCATTAAAAGTATCTTATATATAAGAATGTAAAAAGAATGTATGTTAATATCTGATAAATATCACGGTATATGTATGGGGGAGAGTTTGGAAAAATAAAAAATAAATTAATAAAAGAAACATTGGAATTAGAAAAAAAAATGTCACTTGTAACCTCCTTAAAGTTTTTTTTTTAAATAATTTTATTAATGTTTATAAGTACAAAGGTAAAATAACTAATACAAACTAAAAGAAAGTAAGGACAAAGAAGTATAGGAGGTGAAAAAGAAAATAAGAAATAAGAAAAAATATATAAATTTTATAGTAAATGTTAAGGGAAACAGAGAAGAAATATTTGATGATGTCACCTGAGATATGTACTAAAGATTTTGTTATTGAACTATTGATTTACCCAATCACCACGTTGCTTTCTAAATACTCAAATGTAAAACTGGAAAACCAATAATATATATATTTGACTCCTCCCTCCCTCCAGCCAAGTATAAAACGTTTCAGTGATTTAATGCCTTCACTAATATTTCAGTTAAAAAATCTCTTCTTTCAATATCTCATCCTTTATCAAAGTGTAAAAATTCATCATTCAGTATTAATCAGCAAAAGTCTAAGAGTTACCAGAAATACTAACGTAACATCCTTAAAGTTATTTTCAAGATTGTAAAACTTTACCTTTTTATTTTAGAAATTTTGTTTCTCCATCAGGTTTTTATATTAACAGCCCCATTCTGCCAAATGGTCCCTTATTGAGGCCAATCTGAATAAATTCCCATATGGGAGATAACCTCATTATTAGTTTTTGCTTAGCTATGGTAGTTATACAACTATTTAAAAGGCTATTTCATAAGTAAGTCATATGAAACTAATATTCATATGACTACTAATTTCTTCCTTTGTGTATTATTTCAAGAGTAACTTTTATTAGAAGTTCTCCTTTCCTTTGAGAACATCTTTGTACGTACACGGAAGTGAATAGCCCTTGTTAGTGTGAAAAGCTTGACTGAATTCCCATATTCACAGTGAAGTTGCTTGATTTTGGCTTAGCATGTAGGGGGATCCTAAGCATTGTGGTTTGTAAACCATTGCTTATGGCAACTTTTTTCTTCACAAATCATGGTTAGTAAAATTGTGGTTTGGTGCTGTGCAGAAACTAGGCCATTATATTCCTTAATAATTAGTAAATGAATTCTATAAATGGAGTGAGAAGAACATAGCTTAAATAATAAGATTAGTTCAAATTTAAGTTTCTGCAGAGATTTGGAACCTCAGTGCCAATTGTTAATGCTGTCTATCTCATAAGCATCAGAGGTTTCCACAGGAAGCACGTCATAAAAGTCAAAATGGGAGGCATGACCATGTAATTGGAGCCTTGCCTCTTTTTTTGTGACTTTTCCATGTGTTGCTTGCATGTGATCTTATACATTTAAAGAAAAGGCGGGGCTTTGATTGCACAATTGCAGCTGCCATCTTGATTTCTGGCAGCCTTCCCCCTGTGGACCTTCCCCCTGGATGTTCCATGAGAAGCATCATCACTGCTTTTCAGAACTGACAACTGTCCAGTTGGTTTGACA
The DNA here is from genome assembly GCF_001527695.2 of Protobothrops mucrosquamatus. NCBI lineage: Eukaryota > Metazoa > Chordata > Lepidosauria > Squamata > Viperidae > Protobothrops > Protobothrops mucrosquamatus. Next base: position 2,404,582 of record NW_015386408.1, read on the forward strand.
GCTGCATTTGCATGCAGTTCTTCTCTCCCCCACCCCCTTCCTCCTAATAACTTACTATGCAGGATTTTTAACTGCAGTTGCCAGGGTTTGAACCTTGGTGCTTCTGCTATCAGAGCAATGATCTTTTCAATGGCTTGGTTCTCTTGCAGGCTCCCTTATCCACTCTGCAGGCTCTGTGATCACTTCCTTTCCTCTTCTTAGATTTGGGCACTGAGGTGAAGGATAATGATAATGTCCTGGGAGAACACAAAGCATAAAAAAAATAAAATAACAATGAACTTAGATACAAGCAAGAACAATAAACCTCCAGTAGTATGGTATTGTACTTACAGGTAGTCCTCAACTTATAGTCTTTTGTTTACTGACCATTTGAAACTACAACGACACTCAAAAAAGTGACTAGTGACTGTTTTTCACACTTATGACCTTTGCAGCATCCGCATGGCCACATCATCAAAATTTGGATGCTTGGCAACTGACTCATATTTATGATGGTTGCAGTGTCCCGGGGTCATGTGATCACCTTTTGCGACCTTCTGACAAGCAAAGTCAATGGGGCAGCCAGATTCACTTAACAACTGTGTTCCTAATTGTCAAAAGGATGATTGAGCAGTGTTACTGCTGTATTACCTCAGACAGCCTCAGAAGCGTGTCTGTTATATGGGAAAAAAATTGTCTTTCTTTTGCAAACATCTTACAATAATTCATGAGAAATGGAATGGATGATGCCAAGGCCTATACTAATCGGTCGTCTGTGTTTCTGAATTTTGTTTTTTTTTATATTTAACCCAATGTATTGGTAAGGTCATACTTTGATGTGCTCCTCTCCCAGATTCCCCTCCCCCTTTCATAAATGCTTTTCTTCAGCTTTGTTGCTGAAGCTAGAAAAAGCTGGTATGGTATCTTAAGAATGGATTGGCTCCTATACTTGGAAGTATTGGAAGATGAACAAATTTAGCCAGCAGCCATTTCAGGAGTCCTTTACTATTATTTTTAATGCACTTAAGTTCAAGGCTGCAAAGAAGAGCTGAACTGCTTGATGAAAAAAGCAAAACAAAAACTTTTTAAAGCTGTAGTATGTAGTTTCCTGGGAATTAATAGGTAAATTGGTTAACAGAGATGTATTTGTCACTCCACAAAGACAATTTGCAAGTTAATGATGCTGAGCTTCCTGTTATAGTAAATAGGAAACAGTTTAGAGAATTTGAAGTACATGGCATTTTTGTATCCAGGTTTTGTTCTTTTGTTTTGCATCATGCTATATATCTTTGGATTTTTCATATTGTGCATGATTTAATGAAGTTCTCAAAAATTGCACGGCATCGATGAATTTGGCAGTTGGTTGCTGGAAATATGCAAGGCCCTCCTGTTTCCATCCCAAATCCAGATCATGACTGGACTTGTTTCTGCTTGTCAAAGTCAGGCTGGGATATGAGTTTATCCCTTCCTTGGTAGTTGCAACCTCTGTAGACACATTGTGGTATTGGTCTCTTCTGGAAGAATTTGTGAGAAAACCTCATGTTATATAACACTTTGTCAGCACTGGACCACTGTAGCCTTGTTTAGAAATTCAAAAGAGTTCATGGAACAAGGCAAATTTTTCTCTGCTGGTTATCATTTGAAAATGATCCCATTTGCAGTGCAAGAAGGTATTATCTGGGTTTAACAAACCTAGTCTCAAAAGCACCAAAGCAGCATCCTATTTGTTTTTTTTATGACAAATTAGGTATTGAAGGTTATTTGGAGCCTCTTGTATTAAGGCTACGTTCACACTTCATTAAACCATAATATTCTTTGCTTAGCACAACATACTAGCTTAGCTTATTGTGGCTTATTCAATAGACGGTGGTTAGATCATGAGTTAACCTGGGGCTTGGATTCACATATCACAGTGGTCAACCCGGACCTCTCAGCAGATGGCAACGAAGAACACGTTTCCATTTAGGCAGAACATTTTGGAAACCACTACACCAGCTTGCTCTTCGGTTGCTTCAGTTTTTGTATTTTGTAAGAGGTGTCGTGGTGGTTGAAGGAAGCTCTCATCCCTAATTTTAGAACTGTAGTTCCATATGATCTATTGGTTCCAGATGACTCACCGAAATTTAATACTCCCTCTATTAACTTTGTGATTATGGTGGTTGCCTCATATAATCTATGAAACACTTTGTAATTGATTGCAGTGGGACCTGTAGAGGATTCCTGCACAGAACTGAATGAAAGTATTATAGCTGTGCTTGGTTATTTACTTCCATCAATAATTGTGCTTTATTTCTCTTGACATCACTGAAATTTGGTATTCCCAAATAAAAGTAACCATCTATAAAGGCAAAAGCAAGGGAGCTTTGTTAACATGGTTCCTCCTATGTGTGCCCACTCTTCTACATAGCTATTAAAGGCATCACAGGCATTCTTTCCATTTGCTCAGTCTAGACTACAAGTTCCATAATCCCTGATTATTGGCCAAACTTGTTGGGATGTGCCAAGCCCTACTGGAAAAAAAGAAGAATTGTCACAAAGGGGTTATAATTAAAACTGCTGTGTTCTGCTTGGCATTTAAGTATTCCATGTCAATTTGCAGAGGATGCCTGTCTCCTTTAATTTAAAGATTGCTGTCTGTGTATGCTATGACTACTTCTCTCTAAACCAATGTTTCTCAAAGTGTGGATCCCCTCCAGGTCCTTTTCAGGGGTCCACGAAATCAAAATTATTGTCGGCCTGTGTTGAAAAAGAATATAATAAAGTCCCATCAGACAGTTGTGAGAAGCATAGTGGCAGCTAATGTGTCAAATTTAATTTTCAATATGATAAATATCAATAAATACAACTCATATAAACAAAACTCTTTTTGGGATCTTCCATAATGTTTAAAAGTGAAAAGGGCTCCTGAGAGGAAAAAAAAATGACACTGTTTTAAATCACTCATTTTCCTAGGAAGTATTTTTGTTTTGCAAACAACAACAACAGTGCTTAGTATTGTACTTGTGCTTTCAGTTTTGTTCTAAGTCTTTCCCAAGTCATACTGTAGATGTGCTGTATTACAACACTATAATTTCTAACCAACACAGCCATGAACTATGCTGGCTGGGAAGAATGATACTTTTAGTCCAGCGTTTTAGATCAGTTTGCTATGTGCAACAAGATAACAGGAAATATAAAATGGAAGCGAAAAGATGGAAGAACTCTAGCTAATAGAACCGTTTTAGTTGGCATTTTTCTACCTTTAATCCACTGGAAAATTTTGAAAATATAATTCTGTAAATGAGGTTCAGCAATAAGAATGCTTTTGTTCTTGCTTTGTAGTTGTCAGCAGATGCTTCTTTTTCCTAGAGGAAGAAAACTTTTACCAAATTGTTTAATTTTGGTGGTAAAAAAACCAAATAGCACATGTCTGATCGCTATATTAATTCTTAGTATGTAAGCTTCTTCATGGCTGTACCAAAAACTTAATTCTGAATCTGTTCAAGCGTATACTTTGTGTATTCTGCCCGCATGTATATATTAAATCTTGGAAACTACAGACAGGAATTTTTTATATTTAGAAGCCTGGTCTCCTATTGTGCGAAGCTGTGATGGCTTAAGTGTGGTTTATTGTTGGTTGGAATCATCTTTTAAGTCATAGCCGAGCAGACCATATTATGGCTTAGTGTAATGTGTGAACTAGAATACTAGATCACACTGTAGCTACCACTTTAATAGCTGGGTATTTTCTCTCTCACTACTTTTTGTCTTAATATCTGTAAGAAGTGATACTAATCTCCTTTCTCTTTTTATTGGCCCTGATTGGCTTGCAATTTTATTGATCCATCATTTTCTTAGTTGTGGCTTACCAAATAAACTTTAATCCACTGGATTTCTTTCTGCTATAGGCTTAGTGTTACTACAGCAGGTAGCTGCAACTCGCCAATCTTGGCTGATTTCAAGAAAGCTAAACAGAATTAGATCGAGAAAAACATGTTTGTGTGTGTGTGTGTGGGGGGGGGGAGCAAGGCAGTTGACTATATTGGGAAATTGAAAAAAAACACAGAAAAAGAATAGTACATAGATGTACCCATGTAATTGCCCAAAATCAAGCTTTTTTTTGGTCACTGTTGCAACTAGTCTTTAGTTATAAACGTGCTTATGAGAAAAAAATCTTACATACCCAGGTATGCTCTCCAGTTTAGAAAGCATCTTGGTTTCAGCACATGCATTAAAGTAGGACACCCAGTGTAAAGATTGTGGGCAGGTGTGGAAATTGTTAAGCAATCCATATTGTAGACATTTGATGGCCTGCCACTCCCTGCGTATACCTTTCAGATTTGCTTAAGTATGTTGGCCACTGATTTGAAAATTCTGCTGTAGAACCAAATAGCAACAGAATGAAATATTTATACCACTATGTCGTTTGGGATTCTCTGTGCCACTGTGTGTTGATTATTTATGCAAGTGTATATGCTATGCTGGTCACCTGATTTACACTCTATATTTTGTTTGCTAATGGAATATGAACCTCATTTAATCACTTTTGCTGCACTGAGTTCTGTACGGACACTTATATGCTGCAGCTGGACCCAGAAATACTGTATGTCAATGATGGCGAATCTTTTAGAGACCAAGTGCCCAAAAACTGGCCCTCCCCCCGCTCCACCCCCGCCCTGCCCCCGCTCCACCCCCCATCTCTCGCCCCGCTGCCCGCAGGGCCACTCACCGCCTCCAGGGCCCGCCGCAGATCGCCCAGGCAGCCCAGCAGCGCTATGGGGTCACGCTTTCTGCCCGTGCCCTGCAGCATCAGCTGTGCACAATGGGGTGTGAGCACAGAGTCTTGTCTACGCTGCCTGGCTGCCATGTCCTTGGCTGCACTGCTCCATGTGGGCCACGCTCAGGGGCGACTCTCCTTCAGGGGGGCTGCTGGAGAGGAGGCCGCGGGGGGAGGCGAGGCTGGGGCAACAGCACATGTGCCCACAGAGAGGGTTCCGAGTGCCGCCTCTGGCACCCGTGCCATAGGTTCGCCACCACTGCTGTATGTTATCATTTGCATTTCTGTAATGAAAAAGAGAAATGCTGAAGTGGAAGGAATATGGCTACATAAAGGATGCCAAAGCTTAGATTTTGGCAATTTGGTTCTGAATGGCTGTCATTGCTATATCACATCTGCTGTTCTAGTGAGGTCCTAACAAGTAACTTGATATAAACTATTTGGATTCAGTTCAGTCTGCTTTCTGACTAAATTTGGGAGTAGAAAAGACCTTGAACACAAGAGTAAAAAAGTGTCTCTAACACATCCTTCTTGATCAAATGATACCACAGTATGTTATAATGGTTTCAGTAGTACCCCAAACGCAGTATTTAGAAGCTGAGGCTAGAGAGTGTAGCTCAGTTCTGCAGCATTGAATTGCCTCAAAGATCCATCCTGTTCTTTTGTTACCACAAACATCAAGTGTGTAAAATATGTGAGTAGCCCTCATCTCTGACTTCAAAGCCTCCCGCTTCCACAATTGGGCTAATTTTAATGCATTTAGGAATTTGATTTTTTTTAAAGGAAAAATTGATGTTTTTTAAGCTTTGTAGAAGTATAAAATTCCAGTGTCATCCTTTAAGCCGAGCTTATTTTGGACTCTTTGTTTGTCTATTTTGGGAGTATGACCCTGAGCACACTATGCAAATCCAGGTATGGTCTTTAAGCTGATGAACATGGAATATATTCCTGATCTGCATGAAAATAACTTGAACAGGTTCATCTTCCATTTTCAAGTAGAAATCCTAATCCTAGCATTCTTCAACAGATTTTTAGAGGGTATTCTAGGTCAAATGAGTATTTACAAGCTGAAGTTTAATCCAGGCAAGACTTACTCTGTGAGTCAGGAAATCTGCTAGTTTGGATAGAAATGTTGAGTGAGATTGAAGTTTCCCCAAGTATCAGGAATGTAGATTCTTGGGAATGTAGTTGCAACCCATATAAGCATTGTTGAAGACTGTATTTGATGTCCATCAGTGTAGCATCAACAATTGAGAGATGGTTTGAGTTATCTTGTTGAAATAACCATACTGGCTGCACTAGTGCCTATTCCAACATGACTGCAATCTAAGGAGATTTGTTTTCTGAGTGTGTTCCATGCACATAGTAGAATGTTTCAAAGAAATTTCTTATCTGAAACTTCTTCCACAAAATTTCCAAATTGCTCTTAAACAGCTCCGAGTTCAACAAAATCCAAACGCATGAGGCCAGCTAATGATAACTCTGTCTTTTAGATTCTTGCCAAATTATCATGAAATTAGGACATAATAGTCCGCCTGGACTATTGCAACGCTCTCTACATGGGGCTCCCCTTGAGGTGCACCTGGAGGCTCCAGCTAGTTCAGAATGCGGCCGCGCAGGGGATTTTGGGGGCCTCTAGATACTCCCATGTAACACCTCTCCTGCGGCACTGGCTGCCTGTGGCCTTCTGGGTGCGCTTCAAGGTGTTAGTAACAACCTTTAAAGCGCTCCATGGCAATGGACCTAGGTATTTGCAAGACCGCCTCCTACCAAATACCTCCCTTCGACCAGTCCGCTCCCACAGAGAGGGCCTCCTTATTGTGCCGTTGGCCAGTCAATGCCGGCTGGCAACCCCCAGGGGGAGAGCCTTCTCTGTGGCAGCTCCTGCCCTCTGGAATGACCTACCCCCTGACCTACGCACAACTGCGGACCTGCGCCTTTTTTTGCCGAGCCCTGAAAACCCATCTATTTCATGCGGCCGGCCTGGCGTAGTCTTAATTAGGTTTTAGTATAGGTTTTTATATGGGGTATTTTAGAGCAGGCCTTTATTTATTTAATTTGATTTTAGAATAGATATTTATTGTGATTTTTATTATCGCCTATTCACCGCCCTGAGTCCCGTAAGGGAGATAGGGCGGTATACAAATCTAAATAAACATAAACATAAGATTTTGACTAGCTGTGCAGTATGGTTTAGTAGTGGCCATTACAATGCTGAATCCTTAATCTGACTCAGTTCAAATGGAAGGAGATGATCCTCTTTCTGTCCATTCCTTTTTTACCCTTTTCCTTTCAATGAAGCATTTGGTGACCACTGATTGCTTCTCAGAATGGAAAACCTTATACTTGCTCTCCCACTGCCACAAGTTATTATTATTAAGATCCAGCTTTTTAAGGTTGGATCACTGGGCCAGCGTCGTGTTCTAGGAAGTGATGTAAGTTGTAATGCTATTTTGAACCTGCATGTGGAGTTTGAACTACAGAATTCATTAGATACATAGTATGCATAATTAATAAGCACTGGGATGGAGTCAGATGCCAAATATATTGATGATGATGATGATGATGATGATGATGATGATGATGATGATGATGATGATGATATCCATTCAGTCATGTCCGACTCTTGGTGATGCTGTGGGCCAGGTCTCTCCACATCTTCTGGTCTTGCACTAATTATCTAATATATTATCTTCAATCAAATATATTGGAAGATACATACAACATGGCAAGGTGACTATGAATCAGTTTCTTTGAACTGGATTTTGCTTCGGTTTCAAACAAATTGGTATAGATCTTGCCCTGTAGCATTTTTTGAAACCAAGAATCTTGCAGGAACAATACCCAATATTCAAATTAATATCTCAACTGAAAATTAAATCATAATAGTGATATTTATAGAAAGTTAATCACTACATTGTATATAGAGACCAGTCATTGATAAATGAAAAGCTTGTTTTGCAAAATAAACTCTATATTGATTGAGTTTAAACTCTATATTGATTGAGTCTGAAGCTACACGCTTCAGACTCAATCAATATTGAGGCTACACGCTTCAGAAGAGCTTCATTGCGGTATGTCCAGGCCTTACTTTCAAGAATGCATGTGAATATATACTTGCCCAGATTAAAATGGTGTGGTTAAAGTCACTGTGGAACCTGGGGGCCTGTGAGTTCTAGTCCTGACTTGGGCAGCTGAGTGACTTTGGGCCATTTACTCTCTGTCAGCCCTAAGAAACAGGCAATGGTGAACCACTTCTGAAAGCTTGCCAGATAATGCAGAGACTGGTCCATGAAGTCATCAAGAGTAGGTACTGACTCAAAGGCACAAAACAAACAATTTAAATAGTTTGTCATCTTCTAGTTGCTGAAATTAGTGCAGCCAGTACATACTGTTTAACAAAAGGAAGTACAGCTCTTTGCTGAATGTGTCTTAAAATCTGGACAAACATTAAATATGAATCTTCATTAGAGAAAATGGAAGCATGTTCATGAACAAGTTTGGACATGGTTCCTGTCTGTGGTACACTTGTAGAAGGCATAGATTTTGGATTGTTTAATCTGTGTAATAATTAGGTAAATATAACTGGTGGCTTTTGAATAGGTATATCTTCAGATTTCTAGGCTTTTAGGGGAATATTCTTCCTGGAGGACCACAGACTGATACCATACAAATATTTCGCATTTTAACTCTATAGCCCCAAATATTTAACTCACATTTATTTATTGTTCTGCAGTTAGTTATACACATTTTGGAAATATGCTACTTGTTGGTCCATTCACAAATGAACCGGGAGGAAATTGTGTGAATTGCTTTCTTGGTTACACAGAAGAACCTCAATTCTGATTACTTTACTTGAATGGTACCAGAACTACAATGATGGAGTGTCGTACATCACTTATTTTGGTTCATCATGTATTTATTGTTTTGTACGCAGTGATTATGATTTAGCAGAATAGTGTTGAATACAGGTGGTGAATTATGGTATGTCTGCTGCTACTTGTATATATTTATTCACTGTAGGAATTGTTTCTATCATAAATATGTGGGAATTTTGATTTTGAATGTTTATTTGAGATCGTTTAGCTCTTAAAAACATTGTGTCTGAACTCTTTTGGATACAATGGTGTCTTTTGCTTATTTTTTCCAGAAAGGATGAACAAAGGTTATATGATGTAGAGCAGGACTTTTCAACCTTTTCACCCATTGTACCACTTTTAGGATATGGCAACATCCGAGTACCACCAGTCGCCTAGCAAGGTGTCAAAAACTTGATGACCAAAAAAAAAAAAAAGGAAAAAGTGATAAAGTACAAGTAGTCCTCGACTTACGACAGTTCGCTTAGTGACTGTTCGAAGTTACAATGGCACTGAAAAAAGTGCCCCCCCAAGCCACAGCCGAGCAAGACTCCTGCCTACCCACCCGGTGGCGCTCTTCCTCCTGTTCGAGGTTTTCATTGTTGTGAGCATTTCTGTTGAGGATTGGCAGCGGGGGTGGGGTGGGGGTGTTTGGTTTTTATTCCCCCCGTCTGCTGGGTGGTTGCAGCAGGTTTTGGTCACATGACCCTGGGACACTGTGACTGTCATAAATATGAATCAGTTGCCAAGCATCTGAATGTAAATCACAAGACCCTGGAGAGGCTGCAACATTCCACCTGATTGGTGCTTCTTCTAGGCTCAGCAGAAGTGCCAGGATCAGTGCTGCTTTCCAGATGATTGGTGCTTCTTCAGGGCTCAGCAGAAGCACTAGGATCAGCGTCAAGCTCCAGCTGGAGCCTGGCGCTGATCCTGGCGCTTCCGCTGAGCCCTGACAGCCCTGCAGCTCCAGCCATTTCTCACTCAGGCTTGTGCGGTGCTGCCACCGGTTCAGCTCATTCCCCTCCCCCGCTACCACTTTTCTAGGATGGTCGCGTACCACCTGCCAGGTGCCAATGTACCACAGGTGGTACCTGTACCACTGGTTGAAAAGCCCTGTTCTAGTCCAACCCCCCTGCTCAAGCAGAAAACCATTTTAGACAAATGGTTGCCCAATCTCTTCTTAAAAACCTCCAGTGTTGGAGCATCCACAACTTCTGGAGACAAGTCGTTCCACACAGAGGGACACACACAATTATATAATCATGTTAAAAGATTAAAAAAAACTATTAAATGATGCTTAACACAATGTATATCATCAAATAAAAGCATACATTATAATACATTTATTACATTAAATTCAGCCCGGTTTCGGGTATCCATTTATTAAATTATAGTCCAATACTGTAGTTTCTGGTTCCAAATAGGTAGGTACTTGTTTCTTCATTTCACTTTTCAAATTACATCCACTATAGTTTGCCCAAGTGACTCCATGGATGACACAGGATATGTTTGTCACATTCAAGTCCAGCTTTTTGCTTACCATGGTGCACTGAACCTCAGTAGTGGGAAATAATGGTAAGCATGAAAAAGACTCTAACCTGATCTGGAATACTGCACTGCCACTCACAAGGTAGCTGTTATGAACTTTTTCTTACCATTTTATCTGCTACTCATGATAGCAATGAACCACTTTTAGCATCAGGACTTGCTTTTAGCACCTGGTATTATGCCTTAAACACAGAAAAACAGCAACTGAGCCTAAAGTATCCCTAAGCCTGGTTCCCAGGCCTAGCCCTAATAGGTGAAGCATCCTATATTGCTGGCCTTCATCATCTTTATCCAAGATAAAACAGTGCTCTACCACAGGGCTTTTCAACCGGTGGTACGTGTACCACTTGTGGTACATTAACGAGTCACAGGTGGTACGCAGCCCTGCCTAGCCAAATGTAGTGGGAGAGGGAAAGAACCAGCGCAGGCAAGGACTTACTGTGAGAGAGTCCTCTGGAGCTGCAGAGTGGCTGGGGCGAGGCAAAGGCCCCAGATTCACCTCTGGCTCACCCTCCCCCATGAGAAAGGAGGAGGAGGGGGCGAAGACAGGAGAGAGGAAAAAAACAGCAGCCTTGGGAGGATGCAGTCAGCTCTAGCTGCACCGAAGGGGAAGGAGGAGGAGGGTGGGGGGAGAGGAGAGGAAATCAAGCAGGTCGGACATGAGCCAATCTACAACTGCTGTGGCAGCTACCTGTGCTGGCAGCAGCAAACAGGCAAGAAATGCAGTGGGGGAGGGGTCACCCTCCAAAAGGAATGAAAAAAGACAGCAATGGCTGGAGGTGAGGCAGGGAGATAGGGAGATGGAGAGTGGAAGGGTTCTTATGTGCTTTTGTGACTTTGAAGTTCTAGGATTTGTGCAATGTGGGCTTTGTGTTCTTGAGTGTTTGGCCATTTCTATTTGGGTGATGGTTGATGTCTCCTGTTAGCTTCTATTGCTCTGCTATTGTTAGCTGTAAGTTTTGCTGCAAGGGATTTTGAAATATTTTTCTCCTGAATGGATTTTGCCTGCCGCATTCCTTTACTTATGAATGGAGCCATTTGGGGAGGCTGCCTTAGCCGGCAGCCAATACTTACTACTTTTTTTTTTCTTCCTTAAGTGCTGGCTGCGCTCTTTAACTTTCCTTTCTAGCCAGTAGCTAACTCTTAAAGGGGAATGTTCTTTTTTAAGCTAGTTCACTCAGCAGTTTGTCTTTTCTGTCTCTGGATGTTTTTCCTTGTTTGATGAATATATGGAAGAGAGAAAATATGGAGGGGGAGTTTCAAATTATTCATTCAGAAGGAGGTGGGCATGAGAAAGAGGGAGGCAGGGAAGGAGGGAGGGATGGAGGGAGGGAAGTCTGCCTTAATACTTGGCCACCAGCAGCCCTGCCATTGACTTTGCTTGTCAAAAGGTTGCAAAAGGGGATCACATGACCCTGGGACACTGTGACCATCATAAATATGAATCAGTTGCCAAGCATCCAAATATAAATCACATGACCCTGGGCATGCTGCGATGGTCATAAGTGTGAAAAATGGTCATAAGTAATTTCAGTGCAATTGCAACTTTTAACAGGGGTGTTTTTTTTAGTCATCAAGTTTTTGACACCTTGCTAGGTGGTACTCGAATATTGCCATATCCTAAAAGTGGTACAATCGGTGAAAAGGTTGAAAAACCCTGGACTAGAAGACCTCCAAGGTCCCTTCCACCTCTGTTATTCTGTTATACTGTTAAAACATTCTTAACTACTTACAACACATTAATGGTATATTAGAAAGCTATTATCTCCATGATGTTTTAGAATCCCTGGTTTATTTAGCTGTATTACATTCCTTTATTTTATGTTTATATATTTTCTTTAACATGTTCAATAAAAAAGGTAAAGCAAATATTAAACTTCTAGCTGGTGAGTGAGAGATAGATGCTGAGAGCTTTGGCTTTTGAGGATATGGCAAATCTTATGCATCTGGTTAATTAATCTGGTTTATACAATTCCATTTTGGGAAGGTGTTCTGACTAATGCTGTTGTAATGAAAAACTGAGAGGGAACTTTCCAGCAACTTTCCAGCAACTCTGTTTTCTATTTAATTATTAGACTTAATCTGTTTAATGTTGAGTTATTAATATATTTCAGTATATAGTATATAATATATAGTAAGATTTTATAACACTGGCCCTTAAATATAATCTATTGATAGCAAGCAATAATGCCAAAAAAAGCTATGCACTTAATGCTTTCTTAAATGCAAGTTTAGATTTGTCTTGGGGTTTTGTGCTTTTTTTCCACAAATTAAAGATAAAAATAATATTTGAAAACAAACGAATCTTTGTAATAGCATGTCGAGCTGTGTAATGTTCCAAATTAACCATAGTTCTTACGAATAATTCTGCTAATACCTGTCTCAGAATAGGTGCCTGGTCTCTAAATAATCCATGCAGGATTGTGGTTCTTACCTCTTTTCTCCTTAAAGTTACAATTCTAAAAGTTCAGCTGCATGTAACTCTTTCTCTTTTCTCCCCTAGCATTTCTTTAAATATCTTCCAGATATTTTAAAAAATAGCATATGGGGCATGAAGCTTATCCTACTTGCACTCAGTAAAATTATTCCTTAAAAAAAAACAATCACTGATTTTAAATTAGTTGCTTTTTTTTACAACTGCTAAACTGGTATTTTTTGCTTCCTTTCTCTTAGTCTTGGTCTTCAGTCTGTAGTAATTACTGGTCTGGTGATCTTGTAAAATTATTGAAATAGATGTTTTAAATCTCTGAGGTATAAGCTATGAAGAAATAAAAAAGTTTTTTTTTTTTAAGTCAGGCATGGTTTGTGTCAGGTGCTCTTACTATTGTACTTCAGTCAACTTATGCTGGAGAAAGGTGGATTTTTAAGCACACCTGAATCAGTAAACTTTGCTAAATTCAGTGGGGCGTGTTTGAATCGTGCTATATTTGATATCTAGGTGACTGATTTGTCGATGTTTTCCATGGTGAACAGGGGTCATTTGTTACTTCTTTAAGAACTGCCAACTTAACCAGGAGGAAAATCTTGTCTCACCTGTTTTTAGTATCTTGTAACAAGAGCTTGCTATGAAATAAATAAATAAATAAATAAATAAATAGGCGAAAATGTTTGCCTCATAAAGACACAATTGTCTGTATATCTGCTAATAATACTGGAATCAGATGACAAGTTAGCAACCTCGTCTGGACAGTTTCTATATAACTAATGTAAGTGAATTGTGTTTTTCAAATTTCTCCCCCCCCCCCTAATTATGTCATCCTGCCTGTTTTTAATATCAATTGTTTTGACAGTGTTTAAGGTGCTGGATTAGAAGGAAAAAGACCCACATTCTAGCCCAGCTTCATCCATGGAAGAACACCAGATAATTTTGGGGCCATTCACAGTTTTTCGGCTCAGCCTACTTTTCCATGGTAGTGTTGCAATGAAAGATGGGGAGAAGGTTGTCATCCTGACCACTTGCACAAAAGACAGGATACAAACCTAACAATAAACAGAGTTGGAAAGCAAAGTCCTCATCACTACTACCTGTCTTTTTGAAAGAAAAAAAAAAGGAAATATGTTTTTAATTTGATAAGAAATGGCCTATTTCTTTTTTCCTTTCACTTGGAAGCTGGATGATGAAGAAGAAAAGAAAACAACTAGACACAGATGGAAGTGAAGTTCTGCCTGCCTGGTGCCTGCCTCTTGGGCACCAAGGACCGGTTCCATGGAGAAAGGTTTTTCCAAGGACCGGAGAGTGCGTGGTTTTGTGTGCTGCCTGCATCCCACGGATGGGGCTTTGCTTGTTTGTGTGGACCGGTTGCTGGCATGCCGTGACTCGGTACCGGTCTATGGACTGGGGGTTGGGGATCCCTGCCTTAAATAGTAAGGTCTCTATAGGTAGTCCTTGACTTAGGACCATCCATTTAACAATGAAGTTATGATGGCCTCAGAAAAAGTGACTGACAACCTGTCCTTGAAGTTACAATTGTCACACCCCCACTGTGGTCATGTGATTGCAATTTAGCACTTAGCAACTGGCTTGCACTTATGGTGGTTGTTGGTGTGTCTTGCGGTCACGTGCTCATGATTTTCAACCTTCCCAGCTGACTTTCGACAAGCAAAGTCAACTGGGGAAGCCAGATGGTAAAAATAGTCATAAAATCTGGTCCGGTCACATGATGATTTGTTTAAGGACTGCATCATTTAGCAACTGGAATTCTGGTCCCAATTGTGGTTGAACTTTGAAAACTACCAATAGTTCCTTTAATTGCTTTTTTTTTTTTTTAAGCACAAATTTTGCACAGGTCTTCTTGCCATATATTTTCAATTTACCATTGAACAGTGGGCTAGGAAGGCTCTAATACCTTTGATATTTTATTTTATTTTTTAAAAAGGAAGCACAAATTTTGCAGCAGGTTTTCTTGCCATGTATTTGCAATGAAAATGGAAGCTTTCCCTGTTGGATTTTTGCTTTGTAGGTATGAAAAATAATTTGATCCCAGTTGATCCTTTCAGTCTGGTGATGTGTGTGTATATAAGTCTACGCTGAGTAAGGAACTTACTCAAATCTAAGCCGGTGAATATAAATTGTGGGTTACCTTGCCCTTATTTGTGAACCCTGCTTTGTAGAGAATAGTTACGGAGGGAGAAAATGTACAACATAAAGGTTGCCAATTGTTCTGCACCAAACAGGAACTTCAGCTGCAGAAATGGGCAAATTTCTTCACAGCAGAAGAGCTGGTTAAAAAGTTGGCAAAACCCCTTGTTCCTTAAAAATAATATTATGAGAGAGAAGTGTACGAAAGGTGTCTGAGGGAGGTTAGAGTAGAAGAATGAGGACCGTAGGCTGCATGGTTGACAAGTAGAATTGAGAAGGTCTTCTTGGCTCAGCTTGAGAAGGGGGATGTTGGGTGGAGAGACACCTCTGTGCACACACAAAAGAAGCTGCAGGGGTTTAGATACTGTTACGTGCAAAACGGCAAATAATCATTGCTTTGCAGAAACAGGGAGGGGCTCCAGAAGTGGAGGATGTTCATTCATTGTTGAAGGGCAAGGGCAGCAAAGAGGCACAGAGGAGCTGTGGGGCAGGGTGGGGGGTGCTGGCTGCAAAAACCTCTTCCCTCTCCCTGCCCTATAAACAGTCCTCCCAGCTGGCAGCCTGAGGATTTGTGATAGTGTGAGTGAGAAGGGGGAGGTGGACAGATTTCTTCAGTACCTCTGCTGTGTAACTGTGGCTTCAGCTTGTCAGGCTTCGCAATTCAGAGGTGTTTTTTCTATGGGTGCGGTTTTTAAAGGCGATGAAAAACTTTCACTCTTGGTTTTCCCTGCATCTCAGTGTGCGTCTCCCCTTGATTAGTTTCTTGTTTTCTTTCCTTAGTGCCTTCCTGCCCAAGATGATCAAATGCAGGGGGGGAAAAAGATGATGCTGTGAAATCAGAGTTCAATCAGAATAGAGCTGGAAGGGACTTTAGAGGTCTTCTAGTCCAACCCTCTGCTCAAACAGGACACCCTATACCAGTGGTGGTGAACCTATGGCACAGGTGCCAGAGCCGGCACTCAGAGCCCTCTTTGTGGGCACGGACACTGTCGCCCCAGTCCTAGGCCTTCAGCTGGGTTTTATAAAACCTTTTAGCTTTAGGCCTCCGCTGTCGTGTGCAAAAAAAAAAAAAAAAAGGTTCAATCAATCACTCAATTTCAACTTGTGGGGAAAAAAAGATCTTGCAAAGTTGGAATTGATTGATTGAACTTTTTAGTCCCACCCAGTCTGCCGTTACCACCGCAGCCACACCCACCCAATGGCCACACCCACCCGGCACCCAACGATGCATAAATGGGTTTTGGGTTGCAGTTTGGGCACTCGGCCTCTAAAAGGTTCGCTATCACTGCCCTATACCATTTCAGACAAGTGACTGTTCAGTCTCTTCTTAAAGCCTTTAGTGATGAAGCATCTACAACAAGCTGTTCCACTGGTTAATTGTCCTCACTGTTAGGAAGTTTCCCCTTAATTCCAAGTTGCTTCTTTCCTTGATTAGTTTCCATTCATTTGTGTGTGTTTCCACCAAATGTGTGTTGTATCAGTTGCTCACACAAGACATATTTGGTACTCAAAAGTATATCTCGTTGTATAGGAGCAGCAATCTGTTTTTCCTCTTGTGCTGTCCTGGTAGGCCACTGCTGTCAAGTGTGAATTTAACATTTTACATTCATTTTTAATTCCTTGCTCACCCTCTGTGGCTTTGCTGAAAAAAGGGGTACTTGAATTGACTTTCTAGGATTGTGGTGATGAGGACAACTCAGTGGTATCACCTTTTAAAGTTGCTTTGTTTCTCTGCAGCAAGGAAATTGACACAGTAGGAGTTTGCCAGAAGTAATACTTTTCAGGAAGGGATAACCAGGATTTCAGAGCAGAGTTGTTTGGCGATAAATGAAACATCAATGTGTTCCACCCAGATGGCCTATGTGGAACTTTAAAAAAAACTTACTTTATCAGTTACAGGGAAAGCAAATATTTTATTTACCAGATTGTGTATTCAGGATGCTTTAGCAGAAATTTTGGCATTATTGGGTTTCTGGGCTTTTTCCTATGTTCATTCTCTGAAATGTTAATTTTGTGCACATCTATCAAGTAGCAACAATTTCTGTTCAGCCTAGAACAACAATATACTTCCATCCTACTTGTTCTAGAGATAATTAGACATTTATCATTAAATGCAAAGAAGATATCAAGGACAGTTAAGCATTAATTGAATCAGCATAATCCTTTCTCTGCTACCTGTTATTTCTTTTATGCAAAAGGGTTTATTTTGTATACATTAAGGATTGAGAACCAGCATGTTGTCATTATTTACAGAATGCTTTTATAGTTTTCTTTTTCCAAGTATAACAGTTTTGTTTTTGTTTTTATTAGTGATTAAGTAAGTGCAGCTCTTTAAACAATCTGCTTGTCTGGTGTTTGACACTAGCATTGTGACTTGAATTCTATGTGTGTACATTTAGGATATGGTTTTGAATCCCTGTTTTTGTCAGCTGAAGCAAGGGCCTGGTTCATAATAACGTCATGCACACTTTTACATTACGTTTAAGGGGAACTTTTTACCCCCAACTTGAAGAACAGTCTACAGTCAGAATCACAGAGTTGGAAGGGATGTTGGAGTCTTCTAGTTCAATTCCCTGCTCAATTCCTGTGAAACTAAGAGGGATGAATCATACAATATGCTTCCTATAGGGAATGCAAATCTCTCTCTCTCTCTCTCTCTCTCTCTCTCTCTCTCTCTCTCTCTCTCTCTCTCTCTCTCTCTCTCTCTCTCTCTCTCTCTCTCTCGTGTGTGTGTGTGTGTGTGTGTGTGTGTGTGTTTGCATGGGTATGAAGAATAATTAACCATCTGCATGAGGCATTTAGAAATAACACTTGGACTCAACAATGCCATAAAGATTGCTACTCATTGCAAGACCGGCCTGACCTTACCATCTTGTCTGGCTGCAGTTTCCAGCCAAAGATTCACTCTTTTGGAAAGAATCTCACTTTTGGTGCTGAAGTATTTTTTGACTTGGTGAGTGAATGC
The DNA here is from genome assembly GCF_001527695.2 of Protobothrops mucrosquamatus. Classification (NCBI taxonomy): domain Eukaryota; kingdom Metazoa; phylum Chordata; class Lepidosauria; order Squamata; family Viperidae; genus Protobothrops; species Protobothrops mucrosquamatus. Next base: position 2,422,266 of record NW_015386408.1, read on the forward strand.
AATATGTTAACACCCCTGTAAACTCCAGAATTGCTTGACTGCCCCTTGCCCTGCCTGCTTCGTACTGGCTGAAAAGGTACCATTGTTTGTTCTGCAAACACTGGGCAATGTTTGTTTCCAAGGTGACTGTGGTTCTATAGCTGCTGTGTAGAGAAGGGGAAAAAGTTGGTTTAAACACCTGGGAGCATCTTGCTTTAAGAGGAGAAATGAGGGAGAGCAGGAAAAAAGGGCACACTTTTTCCCACCATTGTTTAGACTCCAGATTATTTCTTTTTAACTTTTCTCATCAAGTAGTCTCACATAAATAAAAGTGATGGTGGAGGTGGGTGTATATTTATGTTATCTTAATAGAGAAGTGTAGAAGACTATTACTGGATTGGTAGTGCAAAATATGATGGCATTCGGTGCACAGAGCTTTCATTCTTCACAGTTCCTTCGGATGAGAAACAATTCCCTTATGGGATATATTCTCAGCAGTTGCACAAAATGCTGATTAGTGTATAAAGTTAAGCTGAATGTACTGTGTGAATAATTTGAATTGGGCCTTCTCTTTTGCTGTTCTTGCTTAATAGCTGACAGCGCCTGTTAGATATGGATGAAGAATTCAATAATTTTGTGACTCTGATCCTTGATCTTTGGCTTGTATCTTCGATGCTTTTACTAGGATGACAACATGATACACATTGCAAAATTCAATGTTTGTATGTTAAAGCCACGTTCATGTGAACTTTAAAATGCGTTATGTCAGTGATGGCGAACCTTTTAGAGACCGTGTGCCCAAAAACTGGCCCCGCCCCGCCCCCATCCCCCGCCCCTCCTGCCCGCAGGGCCACTCACCGCCTCCAGGGCCCGCCGCAGATCGCCCAGGCAGCCCAGCAGCGCTATGGCAGTCACGCCCTCTGCCCACGCCCTGCAGCATCAACTGTGCACGATGGGGTGTGAGGGCAGAGTCTTGTCTATGCTGCTTGGCTGTGCTGCTCTGCGTGGCCCATGCTCAGGGGCAACTCTCCTTCAGGGGGGCTGCTGGAGAGGAGGGGGTCGCGGGGAAAGGCGAGGCTGGGGCAACAGCACGTGTGCCCACAGAGAGGGCTCCGAGTGCCGCCTCTGGCACCCATGCCATAGGTTCGCCACCACTGCGTTATGTGCTGCAAGCTTTCATTTTTCGCTTTCCTCTGACATAATTAACTACAATAAAAAAAAAGAGTTGCACGTATTTGTCTATACTCAGTTATTGGGTCCCCATATCCTTCTTGTGCTTTTTGTTTGATAATGGCTTATTAGAAAATCATAATTTGCCCAGTTTTTTTTTTAACGGCAATAGATGCTGTAAGCAGAACTTTGACTTTTTCTTAAAAAAAAAAGTTCTATCAGGTCTAGTACAGTTTATGCACAGGTTTCAGTAAACATTAACTACTTTTATCAGGGCTAACTGTGCCTTGAATGGTTTAGTAAAGAGACTGTGCTGAAAGACACCAACGAAATGAACAAGTCCAAGGTCAGAAAGATGGAAGACTTTGTATTTTTGATTTCAGTGAAGAAACTTAGAATTCGGGCTTCATAATTGTTTTTCTCCACATGTTGGTGTAAAGACGTAACACACATCAGAAAGAAGCAACACACATCAATCCCAGCATCCCAGGATTTTTTGTTTCTTTGCATTTAAATTGACCTGCATCATAAATGTCCTTGTCAAGGATATGTTAACAACAGACTCTTGGGGGGTGGTGGGTTATATGCTGATATAACTTACGCTTGAGTGAAAAGATTTAAATGCAATTTTTAAATTGGATCCTGGTTTTGGTGAGTTTGGATTTAACATCTCCTCTGAGGACTGATTGATAGTATTTATACTCTGCCATTTCTACATGCCTCATGGCCTCTCTAATTTTGTCCTCACATCTACCCTGTGAAGCAGATTACTTTGAAAGGGAATACTGTACAGGTAGGCCTACTTCAGTGACTGCCTTATTTAATAGAATGAGTTTGAAGGAACCTTGGAGGTCTTCTAGTCTAACCCCCTGCTCAGGCAGGAAGCCCTATACTATTTCAGACAAATGGTTGTTTAATCTTTTCTTGAAAACTTCCAGTGTTGGAGCACTTTTACAACTTCTGGAGGCAAGTTGTTCCACTGAATAATTGTTCTGTCAGGAAATTTCTCTTTAGTTCTAGGTTGGTTCTCTCTCCTTGATCAGTTGTAAATGATTTAGCAATCATTTGCAGTTATGATGGTGAAGAAAAAGTAATTCATGCATTTTTGACCTTCATGTTTCTATACTGGAAAGGAAAGGAAAGTAAGATCATAAGCACAGTTGCAGTTTTACTTAACAACAGCAACCAAGTTTCCTGTCCCAACTGTGGTTGCTAAATGAGGACTGTTTGTTAACTGACCCAACTCATTGAGTTTCATGATTGCCTTGGAAAGTCTGTTTCCTGATTCACTGAGTTGCAAATCTTAGAATAAAATTGTCACAAGTGGGTTGCTCTGCAATCTTGAAACGAGGCAAATTTAGTGCAGAATAAACAGGCTTTTTTGGTCACTGTGTTCTTTCCTCTTTGAGTACACTCTGTAACCCCCCCCTGCTATTTCACCATATTTTTTTGCTCTGGAAATTTGCAGGATTTTGATTGGAAGATGGTTTTAAATTATTCAAAGATTACTGTCTCTGTGTTAACATTTTGAGTGACATAACTACTAAAGTCATGGGAGGGGAATATTGTACAATGCAATCAAGGTGAAATCCTGGGCATGAGAATAGTTGCATTTATTCAAAGAAATAATTGGAGCCCAAAGATTGAGTGTACACACACACACACACCTAGGAATATTCCTTCTGCTTTTGTCTTTTGATTAATCTGTTAGTTGTCCATATCTAAGTTATTAAAAAAAAGAAATGAAAGCTTATGGAAAGGTTTGTGAGGTGCATTTTGGATGCTGTTCATAGATGTAAATGTTTTTTAAAGGACCTATAAACATAATTCCTGGGAGTAAAAGGAACTTCCTACATACCTTTGCACATGTGTGCACACAAGTTCACATCCATGCATGCAATTAATAATTAAAAAAATACACTCACTTCAGAGAAGTTTGAAGAGTCTTCAGATCAGAAGTACCAGCTGCCTCACTCCATAAGCAGTTTGCAAAATTTTGTCTCAAAATTCTCAGCAAGCTTGCATCCTCTAGGTATATTTTACATTTTGCCACATTTTATTTCGTGTTTACAGTGATTGGGCGACATGCTACAAACAATTTGCTGAATTAGCTTTCACCTGGTGTTTTAAAATGGTGGAGGAAAGAAGCCATAGTGGGTATTAACTAAAAGCTTGCTGGCATGCAGTTATATTGTTTTGGGGTTTTGGTAACTGAAAACCAGCTGCCTTGACAGAAAGTTTCATGAATGTTTTCAGTTTTTTTTTCTGTTTATTCTTCTATGTGTATGTGCATTTTCTGAACATCCCCCCCTCCCAATTTAAAAGAGTGCCTTGTGAAAGGAGAAAATGCAGATGTTAAGATGGATTTAAGCTGTCTAAAGTTTCTGGTACACTGCAAAGCTCTATTTCTCCAGTGATGGATGACACCTTCTGCAGTAACAGTGCACTGCTGTCAGTCATTGGATGCAGGCGCAGAGCAGAACAGCTGGGTGTAGCATAGTGATTGGCCCAGAAATGCCACATGGGGCAGGGAGGAGGTGAGCCTCTTCAGCCACGGTTGGCTAAATTTTCTTGCTTGTACTTTGGCCTGCATCTTTAGCTGCAGCTCTGAAAAGGAAAAGAGAGGGAGGGAGGGAGGGAGAGACAGAGATTATATATAAAGGCAGTCTTACAATTTCAGCCTCGGTAGAAATACATGGTGCAGCTAAAAATACAACTAAAATATCTGTTTCAGATTGTTCACTGCTATGAGTACTTAACAAATTATCTTGAAACCAGTAAATAGAGGATTGTAAAGGTTAAGAACCGGTTTGAGCAGCAGTCACTCATAAAACTCCATTTACATTTGTGCTCCTTTTGTTCGACCTGTTTTTTCCCTTCACAAAATAAAGCCTCTTCTCAAAACCCTTCATGCTATACTATTCGTGGCATATGTTTTACTTTGCATCCTTTTTCAACTGAATTAGTTAATTTGGATTGCTTTATTTGAGAAGCTTTGTAGCTTTGTAGTTTTGTTATCCTTCTTAGTTAAAAAAAGATATGGTGATCCATTTTCTTTAAATTATCTTGTTAAACGCACATTTGTATTAACTATTGTGCTAGGGCGGAGGGAGAAAATTGCTGGCATGGAATATAGGAGAGATCTTTGTACCCATTGTTAACAGGGAGAGCAAGTAATACCTCTGCTAAAAATACATTGATTGCAGACTTGTAGATATGCCCATCACTTCATGTATTTCAAGAGTTTGCTTTGAGACACTGTCCATTTTATCTTTGGGCGAGTGATTTGGTGTTGGTTGTAACCATCTGTTGTAAAACTGACCATTCCACTGCAAGGTTTTACAGTGGCATCAAAAGTATCAGCAGGATATTGTCCCGTGTAGGTAAGACCTTGAATATTTGGAAGAGGGCGTTCTTACTTGGCTTGGCAGTTTCAGCCAGATAAGCAAAATATAAAACAATGCCAAAATTAGAAATGAAAGGAAAACAAACTCTGTACATTTCAGTTCAGTGAATCCATGTGATATATTTAAATTGATGTAGAATGAGTCGGGTGATTGACTTGCTTATCTGCTGTGGTGATCAGTTTGCTGTTTTTGACTCACAAGGTTGTGTCTTAATTGCATTGGGGGCAGAATGGAACTGGCTCCAGATTTGGGGATTTGTTTTTGGTCCCCTCCCCATTAATAGCAGCAAGCTGCAACATTGACTCAAATACCAATTTTCTTTGAAGCATCTGTAATAACTGGCATCAAGCCTGCAAACCTGCATTGGGCAAGTCAGGTGACAGTTCAAAGTGGATGGGGTGAAGTTCTCCATCTTTGAGTGTGCATGATTTATTGATACGTTAACTGTGAAAAAAGCCTTTTTGTGTATGTTTTTCAAAAATAGCATTTCCATTCCTCAATAGTTTTCCAGTAAAAGTAAATGACATGCACTTTCATTTGGGCCATACTCTGCATTGGGTAGTTCAGTGCATGAACAAGTCTGAAACTTTGATCATCCCTGCTATTATTAGTACCTTTGTGGGCTACTAAGCAGGAGTTGTGCATGTGCATGTGACATATTAAGAATACCTAGGCCCCACTACTAAAATAATGTGCTGGCCATTGTGTACCAGTTTGGATTTCTGCTTGGTGCAGTTACCACCTAGTTAAACCGTGTCAGTGGCAGCAATACCATAGCAACGGCCTCTGGCATTTACCCAGCAGGATGAGTACTAAAGCAGTGCCTTGAGCTGAAGAACAGGTTGTTCTTCCTGGTGCTGCAACTGTCCATCTTGCAAGTCTTACAAGTTCTGCTCCTCTGTCCTCCTAATCATCGGGTGCACCCATTCTGTCTGTCTATCAGGGTTAGATACGGGAAGGAAGAGATCACACAGGAACAAAATGCTCATTGCAGCAAGCAGCTGCAAAATAGAACCATTGAGGAGAGGGTGTTGTGAGACAGAGTGCAGCTGCCACACACACACTTGAGAGTTTTCCATGCTTTCCCAGTGGGCTGAGGCTCAAACTGTCAGGTCTGTTTCCCCAGCAGAGCAGAATTCCTGCAACTACCTGCCTGCTTTGATACACACTACTGTAAGCACTTCGATAAGCCAGCTTTTGATGGTTAACTGTGTTGGATGGTGACTAAAGACGTGAAAAGCTCATTGGATCATTTTGACACCCTTCCCCATTCCTTTTCTCAACTCAACCTACTTTACACCCTATCTGAGCAACGCTAAGCTCAAGGAGAAAAGACAGGATAAAAATCTTACAATAAAAATATAAGTCAGATTGGACTGTTGTGATATGCTTTCCTGTACTGGTGGGGCAGAAGGTGTTAAAATAGATGCCACATTCATTTTAGAGCAGTTGCACCTCTTGCCAACTGGGTGATGAGGCCCATCCCACCTGGTCAAGCAAGGGGGGGGGGGTATGTAGCACATCCTGTTGGCTAAAGAATTTCAGCTAGTGGGGTCTAGGAAGAAAGCCTTCTCCAGCACTGGAGATGGAGGATCCACCCATGGGTAGTAGACTGTATTCCTGCCCAATCAGATTAAGTCAGCCAAAGTTGCCACGCCCGTCCTGGACCATAGATTCCCAGTCTTGACTTAATCTTGCCCATGGACGGACGTACAACTCTGGCTCTTAGGCAGGTATAGTCTTGATCATTGGTGAATCCTCCACCTT
>NW_015386408.1:2431495-2432666 GCF_001527695.2 Protobothrops mucrosquamatus
TACGGATGGTTCCGGTCAGGGTCCAATGTTACTTGGACGACATCCTGATCCAGTCATCTTCCATCCAGTCCGCCAAGACGGATTTAACATTGGTTGTGAGCGTGCTCCAGGACCATGGGTTCTCGGTAAACTTCCTCAAGAGTCACATGATCCCCACGACAAAGCTGTTGCACCTGGGAGCCATGATAGACACTTTGCAGTGCAAGGTGTACTTATCCCAGGAACGCCGGGACAACCTGAGGAACTCAGTCCTCCAGGTACGCAGGAAACGCACAGCGTCCTTGCTCACTCTTTCCAAATTATTGGGTCAAATGATTTCGACCATAGCCATTGTTCCGTGGTCCAGGCTCCACTCCAGGGAACTACAGCGGTTCCTATTACCCTTTCAGAGGCAGAACCTAAGTGCCTCCAATCAAAGGGTGAGACTCCCTCCTCAGGTACTGCTGTCCCTCGGATGGTGGCTGTCGTCAGCCACCCTCAGGGGGTCACTGTTCAAAGAACCGGGCCGAACACTGCTGACGACCGACGCCAGCCTGTTTGGCTGGGGTGCGCACCTTCGATCGCAGTGGGCACAGGGTCGTTGGTCCCGCTCGGACCTTCGGCACATCAACTGGTTGGAGCTGCGGGCCATTCATTTGGCTCTCCGACACTTTCAGGCTCTGGTAAGGAGGCGACACGTCCTTGTCCTCACGGACAACGTGACTGCCAAGGCTCACGTGAACAGGCAGGGGGGCACCCGTTCACGGGCTCTATTGACCGAGTCACTGTTGCTGGGATCCTGGGCAGAACGCAACCTGGCCTCCATCAAGGCCGACCACATTTCGGGGAAGGAGAACACTCGAGCCGACAGGTTGAGCAGGGCCACCATAGACCACTCGGAATGGCGCCTCCATCCGAGGGTGTTCAAGGAGATTTGTCACCGTTTCGGCCGTCCACTAGTGGATCTCTTTGCGTCCCCGGCCAACACACAACTACACCGGTTCTTCTCCCGGTTCCCCTCTCAGGGGGCGGAACAGGTCGACGCGCTCCGGTCCCCTTGGCCCCCAGGTCTCCTCTATGCCTTTCCGCCGCTCCCTCTGATTCCGGCGGTAGTTCGCAAAATCCTCCAGGAGGGTGCGGAGGTGCTTCTAATTGCTCCTCATTGGCCACGGAGACCTTGGTTCGCCGATCT
>NW_015386408.1:2433827-2446661 GCF_001527695.2 Protobothrops mucrosquamatus
GTTTAGTTTCTGAGCCAGTACGTCCTATGTCAGTCAATGGCTTCGCTCGCGTCAAGACTGGGAATCTATGGTCCAGGACGGGCGTGGCAACTTTGGCTGACTTAATCTGATTGGGCAGGAATACAGTCTACTACCCATGGGTGGATCCTCCATCTCCGTGCTGAGAAAAGGCGTTCAGGTAAGACAACGCCCCTTCTCTGCTGTGGCCTGGCCCTATGGAATTGCCCCCAGAGGTGAGGCAGGCCCCCACATTCCCACATTTCTTCAATAAAAGCATCAAGATATTCTGCCAGCTGGCTTGGGGGTGTGTGTCTGAGGGTGGCATGCAACCTTGGTGGTGGTTGGTGGCTTGAGGACCACTCCCTCTGCTTTTTAAAACTTCTTTTAACCTTTATAATTCAATTTATAACTCTTGCAGACTAAAATAAACAACCTCTTTAATGCTGTTCTTAACTCTGTTGCTTTTCGCAGTCATTTAGGTGAGATGGGTGGTGTAGAAATTTGAAAAAAGAAATACATTTGAAAGGATGCACAGTACCCTTTAAATTAAACTTTGAGGACTCATTTCCCAACCTTTGAATGCTCCTTAAAAGTTGCTGAGGAAGCTGTGGTGACCTAAGCATGCCTGGCTGAGATGCAGAAAGAATGCCTTTTAACCAATCACATCTTTATTTCTAAGACCTGACTTCCAGCAATCCATTTCATTGATCCTTTTTCTTTCCTTCTGTCACCCAGCTAACACTTATACTACTTCTGGCTGGCCCATTATGTCTGGGCTTCTGACCTATGTGGTTTTTTAATTGGTTTTATCTTCAGTTTTATTGCTTTATTTTTTGGGGGGTAGATGTCTGTTGCTTTAGACCAGGGTTTCTCATCCTTGGCAATTTTAAGATGTGTGGACTTCAATTCCCAAAATTTCCCAGCTAGCACCAGAGATAGAGGGGAGGCCTCTTGGTTGCATATACTGTACTAGGGTTGAAGATTACCAAGCAAACTTCTCTTGGGTAGCTGGCATAGAGCAGGGCTTTTCAACCCGTGGTACGGGTACCACCTGTGGTACATTGGCACCTGCCAGGTGGTACGCGACCATCCTAGAAAAGTGGTAGTGGGGGAGGGGAATGAGCTGAACCGGTGGCAGCACTGCACAAGCCTGAGCAAGAGATGGCTGGAGCTGCAGGGCTGAGCGGAACCGCCAGGATCAGTGCCGCTTTCCAGCTGATTGGTGCTTTTTTGGAGCTGTCATGGCTCAGTGGAAGCTGGAGCTCGGTGCTGATCCTGGTGCTTCTGCTGAGCCCTGAAGAAGCACCAATCAGCTGGAAAGCAGCACTGATCCTGACACTTCTGCTGAGCCCAGAAGAAGTGCCGATCAGCTGGAATGTTGCAGCATCTCCAGGGTCTTGTGATTTACATTCAGATGTTTGGCAACTGATTCATATTTATGATGGTCACAGCGTCCCAGGGTCATGTGAAGTGACCAAAACCTGCTGCAACCACCCAGCAGATAGGGGGAATAAAAACCAAACACCGCCCCACCCCACCCCCTCTGCCAATCCTCAACAGAAATGCTTACAACAATGAAAACCTCAGACAGGAGGAAGAATGCTGGCGGGCGCTGTCTTCCTCGGCTATGGCTTGGGAGGCATTTTTTCAGTGCCATTGTAACTTCGAACAGTCACTAAGCGAACTGTTGTAAGTCGAGGACTACCTGTACTTTATCACTTTTTTCCTTATTTTTTTTTTTTTAGTCATCAAGTTTTTGATACCTTGCTAGGCGACTGGTGGTACTCGGATGTTGCCATATCCTAAAAGTGGTACAATGGTTGAAAAGCCCTGGCATAGAGAGATGGTTAAAGAGAATATAGACTGTGAACAAGGAAGCAGCTGATTTAAGCTTCACCTCTGCTAATAAACACACAGACCTTTGGCAAACAGCTGCTTCCCAGATGCACTCTCTATATCTGCCATACAGAGAATAAGGAGAGGCCATGTGGTGTAGGGATTAAAGCGTTTGCGCTAAGGAGCTGGGGATCCAGGTTTTAATACAGTTGTCAGCCCTGGAAGCTCATTGGGTGACTTTGGGTTATTTGTTTTATTTTTTAGACTCTTAGTATTTTTAAACAGTATTTTATTTTTTTTTGCTAAAAATTGCATCACAACTAAAAAATTATTTAAAAAAATAGGGGTGTTTAGCTGTAAATTTTGCAAAAGAAAATTACACAATGAATAGAAAGCACTAACTATTTAAAATTGCAAGAGGTATTAAATACAAGGAAAAACATCAAATAATTGTGTGTGTGTATGAGTGACATATTTATGATTTTGAGAAGTAAAAATCTATTAGTTCTTCATACCCATTGTCAGTCTTAACTGAAATTTGAATAGCTAAATGCAACCTGTTAGGAAAAATATTATTAATGCATTAATATAATTAATACTTATATCACTTACATGCTACTTACACTTTCATGTTACTTACCTGCAACAAAAATTTTTTTATACCTGTTTGTATTAAATGTTTCTGCTAATATGGTTTTCTGTATATTGTAAATATCTTTGGTCCACTGAAATATGCGAAATGAAACACTGAGATATATGCATCTTTTCAGTATGTTATCCTCATGCAGGGATCACAGAACTGCAAGTAGTCCTCGACTTACAACAGTTCATTTAGTCACCTTTCAAAGTTACAAGTGACATATGAACGTTTTTCGCACTTATGACCATTGCAGCATTCCCATGGTCATGTCATCAAAAATCAGACGCTTGGCAACTGATTCATATTTATGACGGTTGCAGTGTCCCTGACAAGCAGAATCAATGGGGAGGCCAGATTCACTTAACCATGTTATTAACTTAACAACTTCAGTGATTCACTTAACAAGTGTGGCAAGAGAGGTCGTAAAATGGGACAAAACTCACTTTACAAATGTCTCACCACGTAGCAAGAAAAATTGGGGGCTCAATTGTGGTTGTAAGTTGAGTGTTATACCTGTACACTATTGTGGAGTGGGGCTTCTGTAGTTTGAAACAGACCGTTTTGTGTAAATTACCTTTAGTTTACAGATAGTTCTCAGTTAATGACACAATGGGAAAGTCACCAATTGGAATCATATGACTGAAGATGCTGTAAATGATTGTAAATGCAAGATGGTTGCCAAGGGGCCAAATTGCAATCTTTTGCCTGCGAGCTTGTAACTTTGAGGATGGTTTGTAGGTCGCTTTTTACAAGGCTGTTGTAACTTCAAAGCTTTGTTAAACAAATGGACGTAAGGCGAGGACTACCTGTAATAGTTACAGCTCTAAAAAATGTATGAGGGATGTCTACAATGGCATTTAATTAGTACCAGATTTTTCCTTTTTGATGTATGTATGGGAGGAGGCCTAGCTAATGATGCACTAAACCTGACATCAAGTAGTCTTATTTGGCTGATCAAACTAGGAATCTGTTTTGGGAAATGGGTCTTTTAGAAGTCTTACATTTGTTTAAAGACAAAATGTGTACTCTGCCTCCCTCCCCTGGGATTTTCCTTCTTTATTCCATCTTTATCCAGCCTTCTCTCACAGCCATTGCCACCCCCCATCTTAACTTTCCATGCATTATCTATTATGCTCTGCTTTATGCCTTTGGGCAACATTTCCTACGTTGCCAACTAAGTCAGTAATGGGTGATAGTGCACAACAGTAGCTCTTATTCATCTTGTATGTCTGTGGGTTTTTTAAAATTGGTATTTCTTTTGCATATAAAATTTTCTTCAGCTGAAACATCTCTCTCTTTCTCTCTTACCCCTACCCCTCGGTCTATTTTTTTTTTAACACTCCCTCATAAAAGCATCAGCAGTGGATTGTTTCATTTGCAGAATTTAAAGCCTCAGAACAGAAGCTCTTCCAGTTTTTATGAATGCCCTATTTGTTGCTGGAGCACAACTGTTCGATATAACAGGCTGCATCCCACTCTGTTTGGGACCAGTTTGAGCTGCAGAAGGTCTTTGCGCAAGCCAGATTTTTGTGTCAAACAGCACCATTTTGTCTGGGATAGTTGGATGGTTTTTTTATTGGGGTTTTTTTTGGGGGGGAAAGATCTCTTTTCTTAAATTTGCATGCATTCTTTCAAATGTAAGCTTAACTGAAACTGAAGTAATCCTTTAAAAATACAGCTCCACAGGTAAAAACTGCCATTTAGCAGACAAACATGATGCTGTGATGGCTGGATTCTGTGCATTTGCAGGCATCTTAAATAAAAACACCTAGGGATGATCACTTGGCGATTTGCTGAAGTTACTCTGTAAGACACATTGGTTGACATGAAGCATCTGCTAAGCTCTACCTCAGATTAGAGATGGAGCTGTCTAATCTAATAGGCCAGGTTGTCATTCTTTATATATGAACCTTCATGGCTTGGCTGCCACTTACAAGTGTTGAAATGTCTGTATTATATCACTGAACCTATACTTAAATATGATTCTAATATTTCAGAATCTTACTTGCCTTAGCTTAATAAAACTGGGAAAAAAACATAAAGCAGATCACTAAAGAGACATTATATTCCTATAATTCTGAGTTAGTGATGAAATGTTGGCAACTTAGCGGGATTGCTCATTTGCACATCTGAATATGCTATAAAGATATTCTAAGTACAGGTAGTTCTCGAGTTACAACCACAGTTGAGCCCAAAATTATGTTGCTAAGTGAAATGTTTGTTGAGTTTTGCCCCATTTTACAACTTTTCTTGCCACAGTTGTTAAGTGAATCGTTGCATTTATTAAATCCAGTGAATCTGGATTCCCCACTGACTTTGTCAGAAGGTCACAAAAGGTGATCACATGACCCTGGGACACTGCAACCATCATAAATATGAACCACCTGCCGAACATCTGAATTTTGATCATGTGACCATGGGGATACTGCAATGGTTGTAAGTGTGAAAACCGGTCATAAGTCACTTTTTTTAGTGCTGTTGTAACTTTGAACGGTCACTAAACGAACTGTTGTAAGTCAAGGATTACCTGTAAAACCGCAGTCGTTGCTGTGACAAAGGGGAAATTAGAGTTAGGAGACTAAATCTAATCTCCCCTTTGTCACAGCAACAACTGCAGTTATACAGGTAATCCTCGACTTACAACAGTTCGTTTAGTGACCATTATCCAATAACATTGGATCCAACACTTGCCTCTTGAGAGGTGGCAGACCAGTGTCTCTTTGAGGCAACCAAAACCTTTCCTTCCTTCATGGTGGCATTGATCTAGATTCAGATCCTTGTCCTATCTGTGGTTGCCTTAACTACACAGTTCAAATAGGGGACCAATCTATGTTTGGCAGAATGAACATTGCAGAGACCCCAGCCTGCTTTCTCAAAATTTGTAGGCTCAGACACCTCCCAGATAAACCTCTATCTATACAACTTCTATCAGCTCTCCCCACAAACTGCTGGCAGGGGTAATGGGAATACAGCAGTATCTGGAAGTCATTATGTTGTCCATTCACCCGTCTTAAAATATAACACTGATTAAAATAGTTTACATTCGCAGTCTTAAACTATTAGCCTGTGGGATGTCCTCTGTATACTTTCTCTGGTTTGTTATGGAATTACACAAGTCGTTGTTTTTTTTTCTAAATTAAAAAAGCTTCACAAACAATAATGCTTGTTTGTGTGTATGTATCAATGCATATAAGTGTGTTATCTGTGAGACTTTATTTTTTTCTTCGTACTGGGTGAGAGAATTCTGAGTTATGATTGTACTATATTTAAGAACTGAAAACGATTATGTTGGTCTGTTGAGATTAAAGATCTTCTTCTGTACCTCTTATAAGTTCCCAGTCTTTCACTTCCAAACAGAAAGTTACGCTTCTTCCTTTCTACCTCTGAGGAGGTATATCAAGCATATTTTATTTGCATAGAAAATAAAAGTCCATTTCCTGGAAGAGCCCAAGTATTTGCCTGGATAACCCTCTGGATCTTACTGACTTTCTTCCCTTTTCTTTATTTGACATGACTTGGAGTGACAGGTGTTGATCCATCTAAATCTTGAAGGAATCAGAAAACTGAGCGGGGCACAGCCATGTTCTGGTTCTGGTTTGGTATTAGAGATAAAAATAGGGATCAATGAAAGAAATATAGGAACTATATTGAATATGTTGGACTGAGTCCATATAATGCAAGATATCAATGTTTCTGTGAAGCAAGATTTTCCCCCCCTCCTTTTTACTGTGGAAGGCACCAAAGTGTTTCAACAAAAACTACGAAAAGACAAGAGTTGAGTGATTCAGTACTGAGAATTCAGATGCTGTGTGTTGATAATGCAGGTCTTGCCAGGCTGATATACTTAGTGGTGCTTCTTTTAAAATGTCACCTTCTCAGAGGTCTGTGTTATGTTAATATGTGGAAGAGAGGAAGGAAAGGGGCTGTGTGATCTTCTTGCCAAGAAATGAGAAGAGAGGGAAGGAGGGAGGGAGGGAAAAAAAACACATACAGTTAAACAGTACATACCGCAAAACAGGTTAGACAGGACTCTAAATCCAGTTATGAGTCTGTTCTCCGTGCTTTGAGGCATCTTCACTAAATTTTTCTTCCTACCTCTTTCGCTACCCCTCCCCAAATTTTCTTTTAAATGGTCTTATGAAGTCTATCCTTGCTTGCACTTGGGGTGGGTGAAGATCAGCAGTCTCCTTTGCTGCTCCCAAGGAAATTCTCTGCCTTGTGTTTTGTCCTCTGTTGAAATTGTCTTGTGACTATGTAGAGAGGAGGAGAAAAAAAATGGCATGCAGAGTTACAGCTAACACTGCTGAGGGTTTCACATATTGCTATTAATTTGTTTTAGTAATTGAAAAAAGCTGCCAATTTCAAGAATGCTTTTCAGTTATTGGTGATTCACATCTAGTATCAATGCATGCATACCTATTCAAGGAATAATGGGGGAAGAATTTGTGATCAACTCTGGGAAGTCGAGTTTATTTCATTTCATTTATTATGAAGATTTGTATGGCTGCCTCTCTTAAACACAACTCTGAGCACTCCACAACAATTAAATCAATACTATAAGTACAGGTGGCCCTCGACTTACGACCACAGTTGAGCCCAGAATTGATGTTGCTAAGTGAGAAATTTGTTAAGTGAGTTTTGTCCCGTTTTACGACTTTGCTTGCCACATTTGTTAGGTGAATCACTAGTTGTTAAATTAGTAACACGGTTGTTAAGTGATTATGGTTTCCCGTTGACTTTGCTTGTCAGAAGATGGCAAAAGATGGCCACATGACCTCCGGGACATTGCAACCGTCATAAATATGAACCAGTTGTCAAGCATCTGAATGTAAATCACGTGACCATGGGGATCCTGCAACGGTCGTAAGTGTGAAAAATGGTCGTAAGTCAACTTTTTTCAGTGCCATTGTAACTTCGAACAGTCACTAAATGAACTGTTGTAAGTCGAGTATAAAATCATGGACACGGTGCTCCGATCATCCCCTTAGGATGCCCCACAGCCAACACCAGATATCCTTACTCTATCTCAGCTACTGGGTCTTGATGTGTGTTGTAAAGGGCTGAAAGGGTTGGGGGCCTGCCAGACCCACCAGTGGGAGGGTGTTCCATAAGACAAAGGACAGCCATGGAAAAGGCAAACTCAGGCACTCTTGCCTGAAGTGCTTGTTGTCCATCTTTCGCAATCTGTTGATACCAGATGGTTTAGTAAACACACCATATATATTTTGAGTTTCAGTTTGCTACAGCGTCCAGCTGCCAGGTACCCTCCTTAGAAGTGCATACACACAGTTGTGTTTGTATATACATAAAAAATACACTAGGGGCTATATGCTCACTTGCCATTGTTTTACGGCAAGCAAAGAGGATGCACTGTCCTTTTTTTATGTCTGCAGTGCTCTGCTTAATTACTAGAACTTGGATTTCAGGCTAGTTTCAATAAAAATCACACATCTGGCAGGAGATCTTTCAGTGGTTTAGAGTTTCTAACATTGTCCCTTTTAAAGATCTTTTCTCCTCTGTTTTTCTTTATTTCTTGTATATACTCCAATATCTGGCACCTAACTGCCTTTGCTTTTGGTTGGTTCACATGTATTCTTTTACACTTGATGGTAGTGGATGTGAATGTCTGAGCATCCATCATTTGACTGTTGGACAGTGAAGCCTATAGTTTCATTATTTGGGAAGAATTGGCTCTGTTGCTGTGGGGAAACTGGTTAGCATTCCGCTTTATTCAACCTGGAAGCTGCAGCTTTTAGCTATTGCTGTGGTCTTCATGTTCCTTAGTAATGAACACTTTCAGGGCAAATGTCTTACAGAATAGCATTGATGAGCTGCTTCCCAGCTGATTAAGTCCAGTCTGTCTCTCCCTAATGTTTCATAATATTTGGATATACGTTCCTTTGTGACCAGTTCTGGGATTTTGTGGCCTATGAAATGGTTTAGCACTTCACTGTATTTAGATATAGGAAGTCTTCAACTTATTGTATGTCCACAATTGAGACTAGAATTTCTGTTGCTAAGCAAGGGGGTTGTTAAGTGAACTGTGCCTGATTTTACAAGCTCTTTTGACACAGTTTAGGGAATCACTGCAGTTGTTAACTGAATCATGCAGTTGTTAAGTGACTCTTGCTTCCCTCATTGACTTTGCTTTGTTGGAAGCCAGCTTGGGAAGGTTGCAAATGGCTATTTCATGACCCCAGGACATTGTAGCCATCGTAAATATATACTGGTTGCCAAGCACCTGAATTTTGATTATGAGACTATGGGGATGCTGTGATGGTTATAAGTGTGGGGACTGGCCATAAGTCACTTTTCAGTGCCTTTGTAACTTAAAACAGTCACTAAACGAATCGTTATAAGTTGAGGACTACCCATATTATAGAAAGCAAACTGTCTTTCTACATGGTAGATACCAAATTCTCATTTCCCCCTTTGTCTATTTTGAAATAAGGGGACTTATATCTGTAATTGAATATTTAAGACATTTGTCATGATTTATATTATAATTGCAACTGGCACGCCAGTGTCTCATAGTAGTTGTTAATACTTAGCCATTTTTGTGTATGATTTTCTTCACGCCAATAATGTTGTAGGTGAATGCTTCTTTCATGACAGTTTGAGGTAGTGTGGGAGAAAACTGCTCGATGGTTGTGGTGAGCCACTGCGTGCACACAGTTCATTGCATAATAATTTTGGCATATGGTGCAACTTTTTAAAATGGGTTTCTTGTGGCAATTCTAACGCTAAACAGATCATTGCAAGAATAGTGAAAGAGAGGAAGTCTTGATATAATAGTCCTGAGTTTTTTAATATCCCTATGTCAAGTCACAGTATAAATCCAATTCAGATGATTCATTTTAAGAAATGGCAGCTACAAACAATAGCTCCTGAATCCTCTAATGTTATTGTAGATCATGGGTGGGGAACGATGGCCCTTTTATGACTTGTGGACTTCAACTCCCAGAATTCCTGAGTCAGCATGGCTAGATAAGGAATTCTGGGAGTTGAAGTCCACAAGTCCTAAAGGGGCCATCCTTCCAAACCTGTGTTTGTAGATGAGGAAGTCCTTATTCATCCCTTTTAACAACACATAACTCGCAAGATGTGGCAAAGGCTGAAGCATTTCAAAATATAATTCCAATTATATTATCTGTGGCTCTCCCTGGCTGCTAGGATATCACTTGTTACCACAAACAAATCAGTTGAAGTCATAGATGCAGACACAATATACCATAATGCTTTTTTCCAACAAATGTTTGTTCTCGCATGCTGCTAGCACACAACCCCCCCAGCAATATTGGATGAAATGAAATAATCTAATACAACTCCCAAATAGTTAATATTTTCACATTTTGGGTGTTGGAGGGTTCTACTGGGTTCAGTGAATGAACTGATGTTTAGAAACTTTTTGTAGTCAGGATGGAAGCAAAGCGTTGGGAAAATATTTATGTTATTTTGGATTCATAGGATTAGCTTTCAGTGGATTATTTTTCTCCACAAAGGTAGCATAACCTAACTTTGACCCATTTTCTTGTGATTTAGGAAAAGGTATTGCCTGCAGAATATATTATGTGAGTGGTTGGGCTTTGCGTTTCTTCACTCTTGTCTTCTTTGATTGGCCTCATCAGAGTGAATTATGTCTGACTGCTTGGTAGTTAATTGGACCCTCTTTCCCATTCACTAAGCTGATAAGTCCTTCTCTGTCTGCCTTCATCAAGCATCTTTGTTTGAGAAGTTGCTGAAGCTGAGGCAAGAGGTAGGGAACCATGGCCCTTTTATGACTTATGGACTTCAACTCCCAGAAGCGTGGCTGGCTCAGGAATTCTGGGAGTTGAAGTCCATAAGTCATAAAAGGGCCATAGTTTCCCACCTCTGCAATACAGAATAATTACTTTCTTATTTGGTGTCCTAAATGAAGACATGTGGTTTCTTTTAATAGCGGCCTTTTTCCGTGTGCGACATCCTCCAGCATTTTAACTTTCCCAGAAGACCTTCCGAATTATCCTTCTGTTGATTCTTTCAAAACAAACTGTCCAATTACCTAATACATGAGGTGAAGGAGCAGTCTTGTATAGCTGATGGGTCTTTCTTGGCAGCTTGTAAATACAGGTTTGTGCAGTCATTACAAACCTTCTCTCCCCGTTTCACCGTTGTGTTTGATTCTGCAAAATGCTCTGGACGAGTAAACTTCATAGAGGCCGCCATTTAAAGCAGTTGATTGTTTTGCAGATGCAAAAGAGTATAGGAATTGAATCCAAGCTTGATCCAGGTGTAGAAATTTAATGTGGACTAGTGCAACGGCCCCCAACTTTTTGGGCACCAGGGACCGGTTCTGTGGAGAGAGGTTTTTCCACGGACCAGACCATATATATGAAACCACGGTATGGTTTCATGTGCTGCCTGCATCCTGAGGATGGGGCTTTGCTTGTTTGCTCAGCCCGGTTTCTGGCAAGCCGCAGATCGGTGCTGGTCCACAGACCAGGGGTTGAGGCCCCTGGACTAGTGTACTTCTCTAGTCTTGGAGCACATTTTAAGTTCCCATAAGGAAGAGATACTTGAGTTTCTTTATCCTGCTCCCTGTTGGAAGCTTTTGGACCAGTTAGGGTTTTTGCCATGTCACTATAATAGTACTACTTTTGTTTTTCTTTTTCTTTCCTGAATAGCTCTAAGCCCCAGCTTTTCCTGTTCAGCCCTGAAGCCACTGAATTTAAGGGCTCTTCAGTGGTAAACATTACAGATTTGGATTATCTTCTCCGTAATTAACCTGTGGAATTCATCATCACAAGGTGTGGTGATGGCCACTAATTTGGATGGGTTTAAAAGAGAACTGGATAAGTTCACAGAGGACAAGTTGTTACCTCTGAGTTGAGGACAGCTTGCCTTAAACCATTTGCAAGGGAATGGCAAGGAATGAGTGGTATATCTTAGTTTTCTATTTGTAGGAATCCCACAGCCATTTGCTTGGTTATTGAGAAATCTAAACTGATGGAGCAAGATACAGCAAGACTGATCTTCATGTTCCTGAGTTCCTGAGTTCAGCTGGGATTTCCAACTAGGCCTTATGATGTGGCACTCCTCTATCTTTAAACAGTAGGGAACAGTAACTTTATGTTATGGCTTATGTTGAAAGGGTAAGAAAATTTGTATTTGCCATCAGCATTGGAAATAAAAGAGTTTGTTGTGATTGCAGCCAGCCTTGCTGTGTTTATCGCAATTTTGGAATTCCACACATCTACCAGCTTTCTGCTAGCTGACCTTCTCTCCATACATTTAAGGTGCAGAGGTCATTCTTCTGTGCAAAGTCAAATTTTACACATAACTCAGCACCTACAAAATAAAGATGATTATTTGGAGATGCTAAAATAACTTGATCTGCCCCTGCCTGTTGAGTGTTTAATTGCACAGGAATTGAAATGCATTCAGTATACTGAAGATTTTTATGCCTGCTTTTGGAAGCAATGTCTAGTTGTAAGCACTTGGGGGAAGAATTGAACAATTTTATCCCTCAGTTGATGAACTTTAGATGTCTGAAGGCAGTATCACATAATACGATTTTTGCCATGAAATTTGTCCAGAGTTATTCTGTTTTGTAATTATTCTAACTCCTTAGTGTTAAAGATTATATTTGTTTTTAATTGTTAGTTGCTTCTAGCTTTTAGCTGCTGTTCAGATCTTAAAGCGAGAAGGTTTTGGAAAAATATATTGATGTATTTTCAATCCTACGCATTATAATTAATCCTCATTTAACTATCACAATTGGGACCAGTAACTGTTTTTAAATGAGGCGGTTGCTAAATGTGAAACCACTCCCGCGCTCACGATCTTACTTCAGCTTTCCTTTGTTTTGACCTGCAAAGTTTGTACACGTGAAGATTGGTCTTAACATCTATTTTTTCATCATTTTCGTAACTGCGAATGGTTGCTAAATGGGGACTACCTATACTGGTTTGCATTTGATTATTAAAGAGACATTTCTATGGTTCCCAAGCTTGATAAAACTTGAATAATGGTACAGTTACATTTTCCTTATGATAACAGTTGTTTATTCTCTCTTTTTTTAATATGAAAAAGTTACTTGTTCAGCAAAGCTGAAATTTTGGCTGTTTTGAGAATGTGGTTCAAGAGTAAGAATAGTAGTAATTTCCTTCAAGAGGCTTCTTGTACATATATTATTTCTCTCCCTGGCCCAAGAAAAAGCATATGGAAAAAATGTTGATTAGCACCCCCCACCACCTCAGCAGGTCAGGGGTTGAGTTGTGGCCCCAATCCTTTCAACAATATGGAGGATTATAAATGTCACTCCTTTTAGAACATGTTTGCAAAAGTCACTGCTAGGGTAAAACATAGGAAGTATTATG
>NW_015386408.1:2446761-2492493 GCF_001527695.2 Protobothrops mucrosquamatus
ATATATATATATATATATATATATATATATATATATATATATATATATATATATATATATATATATATATATAGGTGCAGCCTTTACGTGCAAACTTGTGATTATGTTTTCCTTACTTAATAATTTTTGGTTAATATGAGCTTAAAATGTATAAGAGTTTTTCCTGAAGTCAAACTAGAGGAATAGTTTGAATCCATAGTTGTGAATTAATAAAATTCCTTGTCAGTAATAGCATTCTAATATAGATATGTTTGTTTATTTTTACTATTTATTAAATTTGTTTGCCAGTTATCTCGCTGCAAGGTAACATGATCAGCATTACATAGGCTTTAAAACAGTGTTTCTCAAACCTGGCAACTTTAAGATGTGTGGACTTAATCTCCCAGAATTCTCCAGCCAGCCATGCTGAGAATTATGAGAGTTAAAGTCCACACATCTTAAAGCTGTCAAATTTACAAAACACTACTGTGAGACTTCCTATAGCATCTTATATGGTATATGAATATTGTTACAGCTATGGTCTATTGTAGATTGGGCTGTGGCGCACAAGCTATGGCTTGTTTAAGGATCTCCATTTCATATCTAAGGGAACTTCCTGATTTACACAATTTCTTAAGCTTACTTGTTCCTATATTCCCTATCTTAGTATCAATTAATATAAAGTATAATGGTTATCTAAAACCAGCCTGTATTGATCCTTGATAGGGGTAGACATGCTAGCAGTTAATCTGGATTTGGAAAGGAAGCCTTTGGAAAATTTCAGATTTAATCCTTGACATGCCTGATTTTTTTTTAAAAAAGCCTTCTTGAGTTGGTTCCAGATAAAATTTGATTGAGGAATCAGCATGACTCATTAATTGAACTGAGCAATGGGAGGGATACTTGACATGTTGTTCATTAGTAACTCTCCTGTATTTTCCCAGTGCTGCTGCTATCTTTTTTTTTTCTTACCACAAAAAACCTGACTACTTGGTGAAAGACTGCATTTTAGATATCTCCTGTCTTTTTAAAGACACTGTTTTGCAGTGGACAGATGAAGTTATTCTAGCTTACCACATGTGTATTACTGTGTATTTGCAGTTAGTGTTGTTTTAATCTTCTATTTTTTCTGATAGCTCTTGAAAGGAGCACTAAAGTCCTTTCTACCCATTTATTTTTAATCCCATGAACTCATTTAACATATGACTTATTTTTGCTGCTCTTTTTTTAATTACACGGTTGGAACCATCCAATACTAAAGATGTCTCAGCAGTTTATAATATAGTGCAATAAAATATTATTCATTGATTTAAGATATTTAGTTGCCATCATTTCTAAGATAGAAGGCACTAAACAAAGAACCAGAAATGTAACAAAGTGACTTAAAATCTCTGTCTCCCTCTCTCCCTCCCTTTCTAAATAAATGGGGGAGAGGGTTTTTCACGAGCAGTTTAGCAAGATTGGGAGGAGGTTGAGGTAAGTTCAAGATGATATTGTCCTAATTAACTACAAATAATGCTTGTTTAGCTACCACAATAGGGACTGGCAACTTGGCCATTAAGCAAAATGGTGCTTATAATTTTACTTCAGCATTTCTTTGCTTTATAGACCTATGCAAAAATTGGTAAATGCAAAAATTGGCTGCAAAATTACTTTTTCCACAGTTGGAAAAAGTAGTGACTGTAATCACTAAACAAGGCAGTTGCTAAATGGACTCCCAAATAAGGAATAACTGAAAATCATGCATATATGGATAGGTAAATGTTGCTGATAACATTCTTCAACAAAGTGTTGCTACTAACTACCTGATTCAAATGGTTTGTCATTTATTTATTTTGAGAGCACAGTACAAGGCTAATTTACCACAGCCTTCATTTTATGTTAGGGTTGTTTTTGTGGATTTAATTTTACCTTTTCTCAGTATTGTTTTAAAACACTGATTAAAGAAACAGGTGATAAAAGAATGGAATCCACTCACAGTTGACTTCAGGAATACATGAACTAGAATGAGTCTGGCTGTTGGATAAATCAGCATCGTTGAAAAAAGGCATATGGCAGTGGTGGCGAACCTACGGCACGCGTGCCAGAGACGGCACTCAGAGCCCTCTCTGTGGGCACACGCGCCATGCCCCGGAGATGGCAACTGTCCCTCTTCAACCAGCCGCCCACTAACTCACCGAGGTCCCACATGCCTGGATGCATCCCAGCACCCATGCGCTCGCTGGCTTCTGTGTGCAGGGGCCTATGGTGTCAGGCAGCAGCTGCCCCGGCCCCTGCCTCACCTTGCCCTGTGGCAATGGCACCCCCACCCTGCCTTGCCTCACCCTGTAGGACGAGCCTCCTGCCCACCACCCCACCTGCCAGAGACCCCCTGGATCTCCCCCAACCCTGCCCGGCCCCCACAGACATCCCTTCCCATGAGCAACATTGAGGTGATCATGCCCACCTTGGCCACACCCACCCAATCTGCCATGACCACCACAGCCACTCCCATGCAATGGGCCATACCCACCTGGCACCCGGCGATAAATAAGTGGGTTTTGGATTGCAGTTTGGGCACTCGGTCTCTAAAAGGTTTGCCATCACTGGCATATGGGGTGCTGAGAGCCTTGATTTGAATGAAATACAAACAGTCCTCGACTTACAACCACAATTTAGTCCAAACTTTCTGTTGCTAAGTGAGACACGTAAGTGAATTTTGCCTAATTTTAGGACCTTTGATGCCACAATTGTTAAGTGAATCACTGCAGCTGTTAAGGTAATAACATGGTGGTTAAGTGAATCTGGCTTCCTCATTGACTTTGCTTGTAAGAAGGTCGCAAAAGGGGATCCACACTCTGCGACACTGCAACCATCATAAATATGAGTCAGTTGCCAAGCCTTTGAATTTTGATCACATGACCACGAGGATGCTGCAACGGTTATAAGTGTGAAAACAGTCATAAGTCACTTTTTTCAGTGCTGTTGTAACTTTAAATGGTCACTATACTGTTGTAAGCCGAGGACTACCTGTATTTGCTCAAAAAAAGAAAAAAAAGGCTACTGTCCTCCCGAAATACAGAAAGCCCACTGCAATTCCTAGCAAATGATGAGAAAGAGATTTCTGCCCCTCTCACTCCAGGAGAGACACCAAGGTTGAGGGCAACATGCCCGGGCCTGGTGGCCTTGTGAAGGATTCGGTAGCAAATAGAGACTGCTGAAACCCGGGCAATTTCCATGCGAGTGGGAAGTTTTCACCTTTCTTGGTGACTAGAAAAAAAACAAGGAGTGGCTCTGCTTTTGAGAAAGAATTGGGTGTGGTGGGAAGAACAACTTTGAAAGCATTACATTTCCCTTTGGAATTACTTAGAAGGAAATGGAGGCAGTGTGCTGCTGTGTGGTGACAAACAGAAGTTTGCACGTAGCCGTTGCCTCTCAGCTTCGACTTGAAAAGTCTGTGTAGGTTCCATCTAAAAGATGGGCTTGGATGAATGCTGCTTCTGCCGCTGCTGCTGCCGCCGCTGTTGCCAAAAGCAAACCTGTCATTTTGGCTGGAATGCTTGTACAGAAATGGGCCTATCGAGGGCTCTGGGAAGAAACAGAGGCCCCTGCCCCTCCCCACAGCTGTTTTTCTGCATGTTTTCCTGCAGGGTGCCAAATGAAGTTGCTGTCTGTCCTCTTCTTTCAGATTCTGAAAAGAGGGTCCTGACTGAAGGGCTTGCAATCAGGACCATTTTGTGTCAATTATTTGGGCCCTTTAAGTCTTTTTTTTGTTTGTTTTTTAACCACAGTTATGAAGAGCACATTTTAAAGATCCACTCTCCTTCCCAGCTCTTCCTTTCCTTCTGTTCTTGCATCTCAATTTTAGGACTGTGTCAGCTGCTGTAAATAAGTCTACAAAAGCTGCTGGTCTGCTTTTTTTAAAAAAAAAGAAAATGAGAGCAAAAGTGAGATTTCAAAGAGCCTAGTAGCTTCTCTGGCCGTGGAGATGAAGAAGCCTTTTCTTCATGTCACAGTGGAAACTGAGCACAAATGGAAATTGTGTTCCTCCTCAGCCAGGGGCCCATTTTGCAGCCTCAGTGAATTTCTGCATCCAAATCTGCTATCAGTAGCAATTCTGATTTGTGATGATAATGGAGAACGTTTCCACTTTCTGCTTTATAATTCATGTTGGTTATAAGTTAAGCGATAAAAAGGGAAAATATTTTAAAATCCATCCTCTAGTAGTGGAAGCCTCTAAAGCAATACTTATTTCTGACTTCTAAAATCTAAGCCCTGAATTTAGTTTTATTTAAACAAAAGTCTTCTATGGTTTCAGGCAGCAATCTGTGATTCTCTTAGCTCCTCAAGTGAAAATCATCTGCTACCTAAGCTCAAATTTTCCACAGCTATTCATTTCTTCGTCTGGATGATGCGAACTTTATAAGGAGTCTAAATTATTGTTTCACTGTTGTGTTTATAGCAAGGCCTTGTGGTGATATATAGATCACCGTTTCTCAATCTCAGCAATTTTTAGATTGGGGAATTCTGTAAATTGAGTTCCACACAAAGTTACTTAAAATATCATGGAGACAAAAAGAGTCATTCCAGAATTTGTTAGAAAAGGGAATGTCTTTCTATATCTCTTTTAAAAAAATTCTCTCCCCCACCTTCCAGTTATTGAAGAACTAACATGGCCTTTGGGAAAAAAATAATAAATTCACCATTTTTAATTTTGTTTCTAATTTCTAAGGCAGCTACTTCCATTTCTTCCTCCCTCCCTCCCTTCTCTCAGTTTTGTGTTTGAGTCATTATTGACTCCTGGATTAGTCCCTGCAGTTTTCTTGCAAGGGTTTTGAAAGGGTTTGCCACTGCCTCCTTCCTAGGGCTGAGAGAGTGACTAGCCCAAGGTCCAACCGATTGGCTTCGTCCCTAAGGGAGGACTAGAAGTCACAGTCTCCCAGTTACTAATTTAGTGAAGCATTGCACCCAATTGCCTCTCGCTTTTGTTCTAATGATTCCAAAAAGGCTTAGATTTCGATTCTTAGAATTGGTTGTGAACTTTCTGAACCAATTCCTATAGAAACTTGCAATGACAGTGTCTTTGGGAATGGGACAAGGTTGACACAGATTGGTAACTGAAGGTGGTCATCTTAGGATCCCACTGTCATCCACACTCGCAGCAAGTCGCTTGACTTAAAATAAGGTTGGGTTCTGGATGAAATTACAGTGCCTTTAATAGCTAGCTGGTGAGAGGGAGTGCTGGTTCTGCTGTAACATCCTTCAAATTATTCTGTCAAGCTATTAAGGCAAGGGAGTCCTTCCTAATAGGGTTTGGCTCACTCACTATTCACTGAGTTATATAATCTACTAATCAAACATGTTTCAAATTGCCTTGTTCGGTTATAGGCCTGTTTTATCTTCCTTTTACAAATATGAACAGAGCTGAGTGCATTTTTAAAGTTTCATTTCATGGGAAACAAGTTTTTTACAGGAATGACAGTACTATAGGAAAAACATTGATAGAAGTAGTTTCCCCGCATACTGCGATGGCTAAACAGGATTTGGTAACTTGGCACAAGGATATTTGTTCCTCACCCCACAAGTGTGGGAGTTTCCCCTTAATTGGAACAAGCCACTTGGAAATTTAGGTGTTCTTTTATCTTTTGAACTCCACAATTTTTAATAGCAATTATAAAAATATATTGTATTAATATCTCTTTGAATTGTCCTCCCTTAAGGGTTTATATGATTGCCAAAGGGCATCAATTCTACCAATGTATTTAATCTGCAAATCTGGTGCTCCATGCTTTTTTTCAAAAGACAAAATGCATGGCTAAATTATGGATATGTGGAAATATTATTATTCCCTGCCCCTCTTTTTTTGGAAGGAGCTGCCTATTTTTAATTGTATTTAGGGTGAAGAAATTCTGATAGAATTTAGAAGGATCTGCTTTCTTATTTATTTATTTTGTCACCCAATAGCCAAATGTCTCTGGGCAGCTTATAACTAAAAACCCAACTCATTAAAAGAAAAAAATACAACAGAACAGAAGAGCAGAGTACAAAAACAACTGAAACAGAGCAAACCAAACCAAAATAAAAATAAATAAGTAAAATAAAGTAAAACCAAATCAAAAGGGGCTTTTACAGTAATGGGATACCTCCAGATTCAAACAGTCAAAGCCACTTGGTCTTGTTTAAAAGATGCAGAGGGAACGGCCTTGAAGGACAGGAGAAACCAAATAATGCTCAGATAAAATGAGTCCAAGTCTGGAGCAAGAATGTAATGTGAGTAACCTCTAAGACATCCCTCTCTAGTTCACAGAAAGATAAAGGGAGGGAAGGAGGAAGCACATGTCTATGGAGATTCTCAGTCATCCAGGTCATAGTTATCCCAAAGATGCTTTTTCACGTGGCAACTGGAAAAAACGAGAAAGTCCAGTTGTCTCGTGAAAAAGCACCTTTGGGATACATTTATACTTGCAAGATTCTGTTACCACAGATTTACAATTAGAGTACAGTGCATTGGTTTCCTGGTGTGATCTACCTTGATGGGCTGACAGGGCTGAACCCGAATCTGCTTCTCCCTCTCCAGATCCCCTCAGCCTCCAGGCACTGGGTCAAGAGTTCAGCAGCATAACTTGACCAGCCAGAGATTGAAATGTATAACTGAGTATCATCCATTTGTTGCAACCTGACCCAAACTGGCAAGGGACGTTACTCAGAGGTTTCATGTAGGTTTTAAGCAGAAGGGGAGTGAACATTGAACCCTGTAGCACAACACCCACTGCCATGGATGTGATCTTTTTCTACTTATCAATTGAAACCAGCCACAGCGAAAGGAGGACAACCATTGTAAAACAGTATCTCCCAGTCTCAACCCCCAAAGCCAGCCCAAAAGGATGCTGTGGTGAGTGGTATAAAAAAACTGCTGAGAGATCCAGGAGGACAAGCATGAACGCACCAATCTCATCCTGGCTCCATCTCAGATCATTAAAAAAGCATGACCAATGGCATCTCTATACTTAGCCCCAGCCTGAAACGTAACTGAAATGGGTCCAAATAATCCACTTCTTCTAGCGTCTGAAGCCTGATTGCCACCTCAAGCATCTTCCCTAAACCTCCAGTCCTGGATAAAACTTCAGTAGTTGTCCAGGACTGTTAAAATCCAGTGATGTCTTCTTGAGGAGAGGGTGCACCACAGCCTCCTTCCAGGCTGAACAGATACCCTTCCTTCAAACAAATGGACACCTACTGCATGGACTCAACCACAGGTCTCATTGTGGATAGCCTTAACCATCAGGAGGGACCTGGATTTAACAACAGGTGGTTGAGCTAACAAATTGGAAAACTGTGCTCAGTTCCTTGAGAATCACAGCAAATCCAAATGATTTGATCTGCCAAATAGTGAGAACGTTCCTCATGATGGCCTTGCACATGGTGCAGCAGCCCATCCCCCCCCAGCAAGGAACGGCTCACCCTAAATGGGACCACTGAATATCTGCTGTCATATGCAACAAGGACAGAGAAATGAGAATGTTCTGCCAACTTTATTATCATCATGATGTAATTTCTAATAGGGCTTCTTACTTGTGCTTGATCAGATTCGTTCTTCTTATTTCCAGCTTGATCCATTAATTGCTTGGGGTAGACTAGTCTAACAGACCTTGATTCTGTGGGGATGACACCAACAAGCCAAACAGCAATCACAAAGTGTTCTTGCCACAGTAATAGAAATATAGTTATATCCTCCAAAACCAGTTCACATTTCAACTACCCCAAGGCAGAACCCAGGTCTAATCTTCAACCTCTGGTATGCACCACCCTCATGACCTGAAACAGATCCAAGATTGCTCCTGAGCCACCCCAAACTCGATGTTGCCAGGTGGAAGATTGAAGTCCCCAAGAACCATAAGCTCAGGATCTCAATTTTCAGCCCAGCAACAGGATCCAGCAGTTTAGGAAGGGTGCAGCAGGGAGGTGGTAAAACAGTAACAATCCCATCTGCTCCCTGAGCCCAACTTTGACCAGAGAATGTCACACCTGCTTATCTCTGGGATGGAACCTCTGAAAACCCACACTGACTCATAAATGACAGCTTTTAAACAGTCAGTGATTTGGTATTTGTTTAGAGCCCTCTTTTCCAGACCATTAGATGCCAAGGTATTGTGGTGGAGCCATGGAAAATAGTTGCATCAGACTTGGGATAAGGCACTAGCTTTTACAGTACTGCAAGATCACTGGGTTCTCAGAAATAGGTTTCCAGTAAACTTCCAACAAATGTGTCATGGCATGGTAGCTGTAGTTTCTTCCCATGCTCCTTGAGTGATGTCTGAAAAGCTCTAGCCCAGGAGGGAGAGAGACCTGTTTCTGGCTGTTTTATTCTGCTGTAAAGATGAGTTTCTGGGATTGTCTTTTCCCATGTTGTCGATGCACTAGACCAGGGGTAGTCAACCTTGGCTCTTTTATGACTCGTGGACTTCAATTCCCAGAATTCCTGAGCCAGCTAAGCTGGCTCAGGAATTCTGGGAATTGAAGTCCACGAGTCATAAAAGAGCCAAGGTTGACTACCCCTGCGCTAGACTTTGCCAAATGAGTGTCGAAAGGAAACTTGGAAATAACTTGAGGTTCCAAATTTCGCACGACACAAGTGAATGGGTTTCTGTCATTTTAAATTTTAATGCCTTCCTGTATGGGAAAAAAAATCTGTGTTAATTTTCAATTTGCAAGGGGAGAATTGAGCTAAAGCATTGTTTCCTAATGTGTGTTCCTTCTCCTCCACAGAGGGAGTAAAAGTCTACTTCCCCATAGTGGACCATCTACAATCTCAGAACTCAGCACCTCCTTTAGCTGCATCTGGCCCAAAGGATTTGTGCATCAATCAATATCCATGGCTTTTCCATTGTGAAATATGCCCAGGTTGTAATTATATTGCTCTTACTCCTTGTTTGTTTGACAGACAGTATCTTCATAAAATAGTCATATCTATGCACGGAGCCTATTGCAGCAATATTTACATTCCCTTATGCACAGCAGGAATGCTTACAAAAAGGAATGTGGCACACCTAGAAGCTCTGAGTCGTTTCTTGGAGAAAATTTAAGAGTTTGCTACATGGAAACAAGACCTTTAGGAGCAATCAATTCCATACCCCCACCCCTCCCTTCAGATTTATCCATAACGGCCGCGCGGGCGGTGTTGGGAGGGACTCGTCGCTCCCATGTGACACCGCTGCTGCGCGAGCTGCACTGGTTACCAGTGGTCTTCCGGGTGCGCTTTAAGGTGTTAGTTACCACCTTTAAAGCGATCCATGGCATCGGACCTGGCTACCTCCGAGACCGCCTTCTGCCACAGATTCCCTCCCATAGACCGGTACGCTNCTCTGGAATGAACTACCCCCCGAGATCCGGATGATTCCGGATCTCCTTACTTTCCGCCGCGCCCTCAAGACATGGTTTTTCCAGCAAGCGGGCCTGACCTAGGGAGGATTTTAGGTAGGGATAATTTTAAAAGTATTTTAATTGGAAACACAGCTGGTAATATTTGGTTTTAATTCGGCTTTTATCGGGGTTTATTTTTGTATTTCTGTATTTTTGTATTTTGCATTTTTTGTATTGTGTGTATATTATTTGTTTTTAATATGCTGTGAACCGCCCTGAGTCCTATGGGAGAAGGGCGGTATACAAATTAAATTATCTATCTATCTATCTAACTGTTAAGTGAAGTGTACTTCAGGAAGCACCAGGACTGAAATGGGATTTTGACAAACCTGGGGATGCTGAAATTACAGATAACCTGTAAAAGGTTGACTGGTTTTTGTGTCTCTCTGTGTGTGTCTTTAAACAATATTTGTTCAGTTTAGTCAATACAGTAGCTTCCAAGCTACATTCATAATTGGCTTGTGCTGTTACAACTTGGCAAATGTATTCCTGTGGGGATGAAGTCTGTGTTCATGAAGAGTAAGCGATCTCCATTTTATGTGGGGTGATTGGAGTTGCTAAAGTGCTGCACACGAATTGCTTCTGTGCAGTGTAAAACTAAGGTAATGGGAAAGCCCTTGTGACACCATTAGCTTTTAAACCAGATGTATAGGTTGCATGTCACACTTCACTGCAGAGTTCTGATAGTTGCAATGCTGAACTCCCACAGAATCCCAAAGTTCCAGGATACATGGGGATTTGTAGATGCATATTTTCAATAAATATTTGGAGGGTGTGTGTGTGTGCGCGCGCGCTTGTGTGAGTGTTGTTGAAGGGACAGTCTTTTTTTTTTGCAGTAGTGAACAAGGACTTGTATACAGATAGTCCTCGACTTACAACAGTTCGTTTAGTGACCATTCAAATTTGCAATGGTACTGAAAAAAGTGAGTTATTTTTCACATTTATGACCATTGCAGCATCTTCCTGGTCACATGATCAAAATCAGATGCTTGGAAACTGACTCATATTGATGATGGTTGCAGTGTCCCCGGGTCATGTGTTCACCTTCTGACAAGCAAACTTAATGGGGAAGCCTGATTCACTTTAACAGCTGTGTTACTAACTTAACAGCTGCAGTGATTCACTTAACAACTGTGGCAAGAAAGGTCACAAAATGGGGCAAAAAGAAACGTCTCACTTAGCAACAGAAATTTGTGGTCGAAAGTTGAGGACTACCTGTATAAAGCTTCTAAATAAAGTAAATCTGAAATTCATAAATAGCAATGCATTGATTTGTTAAATTGTTGGGCAAATCTTTCTTAATTGCTTGGTTGATAGTGTACATTAGCACTAAGGAAAGAGTCATCATAGATTTCATCTAGCGGAGAAGTTGCAGTAACCTGTTTGATTGATTCTGGGCAGTTAAGCATACATTAGCCAATTTTCTTTGATTCCCCCCCCCCCCCCCAAGAATAGTGGTTCTGCACTGTAGCCTTCCCCAATCTGCTGTTCCTCACATATCATAGGCAACTGCTTGTATTATCTCCAGCCATGTTGTCCATAAATGGTGGGTTATGTAACTTGATACAGCTGAAGAACGACATATTACAGTAGGCTATTATACTACAAAGAGAGTGGTGCAACAAGGTGGGAGTTGTAAATGAACTAGCTGTAAAGCCATACCTTTTGAAAATTAATTAATTGAATTAAATGCATTTATTAGATTTGTTACCTGGACACAATTCAATGATGGTTTCCTGCTTAAAAAAATGTCCAATATGTCCAGAATCTAATGTAATAAAAATGGAAACTCAACCCCCCCCCCACACACACATATAGCAAAAAGCACAAAAAGCATTAAAATAAATAAGGAATACAACAACAAATCTGAGATAGTAGCAATCTCAATTCAGATCTTCTAAATGTCTCTTTTTGAAGCAACTTCAGAAATATTAAGTGAAGTGGGAGTTGATTATATTTCGAGGAAGAGGTATTTTCAAAGGCTAGTGGGAAAAACTGAGATGTAGCACTTAAAAACCTCCACCTTGCCAAAGTTGAGGGACACTAGCAAATTCTTCAAGCACACCTGGCCCAGGTGTGTCGAAACTGGATGAAAAAACAACAACCCCAGTCTTGCAAAATACTTCAGTGCCAAGCCAAATAGCACTTTAAAACTCAAAAGCAGCACTTTGGATTGCACTCAGAAGTTAACATTGTAGGGATAAAGTTCAGGGCCTAAAGCACAGGTCGAATATATTCATGTCAGTGCGTACTCATTAGTAGCCAGAATTCGGCATAGACCAATTGAAGCTTCCAAATGATTTTCAGAGTTAGCTTTTTCATTGCGATAGGCTAATGTTCCGTTTCAGGTAGGGCTGCAACCAGTGTACCAGCTGAATCTGGGCAGCAGTCCTCCTGCCCATGGCCTGTTTCTACCAATCTAACAGTAGCCATGAGTCCAGGAGGACCCAAAGTTGTTGGCTTTTGCCAAGAGGCAGTACTAGAGACACTGAGGAACTTTAATGAACAAGCAGACTCTTCGTTTGCTCGAGCTCAACATTATCCTGTTTTGTTATCAGCTGGATCCTGAAAACCTCCAGAAAGCTTGGTCAAACCACTGACTCCATCTCCTGTGCTTCCCAGGAGGCAATGCCCTACTCTGGACTGACAGAGGGCATAGTATTGCTCCTTCTACTTTCAGGAAAATATTAAAGAGCGGGGAAGGAACCCTGCAGCACCCCCCAAGTAAGCAACCTCTTGGCTTAATTTTTCTCCCCAATCTAATTGGAATCACCTGCTGAGGAAGAAGTAGAATAGTGCCTTCAATTCCCAAAGGTTGCAGATGATCCAGAAGGGTAACATGCTCAACAGATGGGATGTGCGAAAACGCTAGGAAAGAATGCACTAGTCTATTCAGGTCAAAACAAATTCTGCATGCCCACATCTGAATCCTGATTGAGAAGGGTGACAATAATTCACTTGCCCTAGAATGTCCAGAAGTCAGATGCTGGCCACAATCTTGGTGATTTTCCCTAAAAAGAGGAGCTTTTAGTCAAAGTGCTTAGAGAACCACTTTGGTCTAGTGCAGCGGTTCTCAACCTATGGGTCGTGACCCCATTTGGGGTCGATCGACCATTTCACGGGGGTCGCCAAGCAAGGCTGTCTGCCTTTTTTTTGTCCGCCATTTCTTTCCCCTTTTCCGGCGGGTGCCTTACCTCCCTTGGGCTGGGCCAGCTGGTGGTCGGCCTGCTCCGTCTCTGCCGCTTGCCAGCTAGGCCTCGGCCGGCGCAGGGGGCGGAACCACGCATGCGCGGTGCTCCCGGGCAGGGAAAGTCCTCGACTTACGACCGGTTGGGTAGTCCTCGACTTACGACCGGTTTAGTCCTCGACTTACGACCGGTTTAGTCCTCGACTTACAACCGGTTTAGTCCTCGACTTACAACCGGTTGGGGTCGCGGCATTAAAAAGGTTGAGAACCACTGGTCTAGTAGTTAAGGGACCAGGCTAGAAAGCGGGAGACTGCGAGTTCAAGTTCTGCCATAGCCACGAAAGTCAGCTGGGTGACTTTGGATCAGTCACTCTGCACTCAGCCCTGCCCACCTCACAGGGTTGTTGTTGTGGGGGAAAATAGGAGAAGGATGATGTGTTGGATATGTTCGCCACTTTGAGTTATTTGTAAAAATTATAAAAGTGGGAGATACATGTGACAATTGTCAAATATAGATAGATCAAAAGAGGGCTTTTTAAAGCGGGGGATGAACCAGGACTGTTGGCATTAATCCAAGTGAGGTATTGGTCACTTCCAGGATTCAATCTGGATCCCTGAAGGAGCCAGGAGGTGCAAGAATCAAGCACCCGTGTGGACAGGGATTTATGATGGAGAATCCTGTCTGTGTTATCAAAGTCCACAGGTCAGAAGGAATTTCAGATAACATGGCAAGATGTTGCTGCAATCACTACAATGGGCTGTGCCCAAGAAGACTCCACTAATCTGACTGATGTTATTGGAAAAAATATTCCGCTAACCAGCTCTCTAGAATTGTTCCTCTAGATTAAAAGCAATTATTGATTATGTATGGGGTATTATCCTTCTGAAGTTCCAAGTCCTCAAGGATACTGAAAGTGCTGTCCCAATTTTTCAGAACTTTCCTTTACAGTAATGAGGAATTTTTTTTTCAAAGTTATAACATGAATTTGGAGATGTATTAGGCCTCCTAATTCTATACCAAGTAGAAGATTTCAGAGTAAGTTATTTTGTGACTTGGCTTGCATCGTTGGATTCCTGGCCGGAACGCATAGTCCCACACGGGAGAATTCCAACGTGGAACGATAATAGACTATAGCAGCTTTAAATCTAAAACTGAATGTGTTGATTGTTGCTGCTTTCATATAGAAACTGATCAGGGGGCAGCTTTTTGGATCAGCCATGGCGTCAGGTTTCCTAAATAATTCAGCATTAAAAATATATATATAAAAATGAATATTTTAAAATATTAATATATAAAGCAGAGTGACGACTTCTGATGCCAAACAGTTTGCTTTTTCTGGATAATTAATATGGATTTTCTGGATAACTAAATGTAAAATTGCAATCTTGAGTAACACTCTGTAATGGCCACGCTTGTAAGTTGGCATTCTAGGCAGCAGGATTGAGTTATTTGGTGAAGTGCAATTTATATTTTGAATAGTACCTTTTTTCCCCTTATTCTTAACAAAGGAGGGGGAAAACAAATTTAACTTGAGGGAGGAGGATAAAGATGGGGGCAGGATAGAGGAAGAACATCATAAGATTCATGACAAATGAGCTTGCACTTTCTTGTTCCCCTTTTTTTCCTGTACAGCAAAGCTTTGAAAAACCTCTACACATATTCTAGCAGCGTTTGGTCAGAGAATTTGCCGTTGATTTGCAGCTTTAATTGTTGTTGTTGTTGTGAGTTTCACAGTTAGCCAGATGTTTAGACTGGATTTGGCATTTTTATCCACCCTTCCAGTCCTTCTCAAGGACCTCGGGTAGACAGATGTTGTTTGATGATGTTAACGGTATTGTTGCAGGATGGAAGCTACTCTTGTTTCCTTTTGCAAATTGAATGATGGTGATTTTGTTAACGCCAATGGTGTTCAAGTAGCGCTTTGAGTGTTTTGGGATTGCACTGGTACCTATTCCCATTTCTGTTGTGTCACAACAATGTGAAGTCACAGCTGCCATTTCTTTAGCTGGTGTTGGCCTTCATACACATCCAGTTCTTCCCAAGAACCTCCTAGGACAGGGGTAGGCAACCTTGGCTCTTTTATGACTCGAGGACTTCAACTCCCAGAATTCCTGAGCCAGCCATGCTGAGGGGAAAGGGAGAGGTTTCCATGCTGAGCCACGCTGGCTCAGGAATTCTGGGAATTGAAGTCCACGAGTCATAAAAGAGCCAAGGTTGCCTACCCCTGTCCTAGGATGTTGTAATGTATTGGCATACTGTATGTGCCGATCTAAGCAGTGTGGCCTTTTGCAACTAACTCAAATGAGTAGATTTTCTCAGTGCCATCCAAGCTTTTTTGCTATGTGTGCCAATAATCACTGGGGCCACCATGGTCCATAATCTTTCAGTTCCAGTTTTCAGATCTTGATACTTTGTGATCTTCAGATCTTGATTTCTTTGTGCTCTATTTTATTAACCTGGGTATTGCCATATTCACGTTCACATTTTTCTTCTTCTTTTCATCCACAGTTATATCTGGTGCGTTATGAGCCAAGATTTTATCTGTCTGTATTAGGAAAACCCAAAGTATTTTAAACTTGTTCATTTTCTACTATTTTTTCAACTCTATGTTCCCACCAATTTTCCATTGCTGGCACGTGATAATTTTTACAGATGTTGAAGTGAATCTGTAATGTAGCAACTGTGTAATGTCATTGTTTATAATCAGTTTGTGTAAACCTTTTGCACGAGCTGAGTGTGTGATCTACTTTTTTCCCCTACCTCTTTGCACAATCTGCACTCTGAACTATTTGATGATTTTTCAGGCGCCTGGCAGTGAGATGGGTGACATATAAATTTAAGAAATAAATAGAATTTCAGTTATGGCCTTGATTACATTAGATCAGTCAGAGTAATCAGTTTGCATGCTGGTTGGATGCATTATTTCAGATCATGCTTTGAACATGTGATTATTATTATAATAAACATTTATTACAGTACTACTATAGTTTGAATTGCTGACTCTAGTTTTGGAACAAATTGTGTTTCTGAAATGATAACGTGTGCAGTTGTTAAAACAAAACCTTTATATTAGTTTGTTAAACTCCATTGATATTTCATCGTTTCTTGCTACAAGTCCATTAAAAGATATTTTGTGCCTCCCTGGCTTTGTGAAATCACTGGCTGTTGTTTTGTTGTTTTTATGTGCATTGGTATTTTAAGGCCATAAATTAACTCAAACTTCCTGATGGAGTAAAGTATGTTGCCAGGTCTTTTAGAGGAGACTGCTATATTCCATTTACAGATGGCATTGGTCTGGCAGGGATACAAGCAAATGTTTTTAGTTTAATAAGTGTCAGCTTAGATGTAATATTATTGTTAATAAATATATTTGATGCTTTTTTAAAAAAACTTGTTATAGACCAGGTCTCTGTAACCATGTCTCTGTTACTTCATTTTTATAAACCGGTAGTCAGGATGGAAAATGGGACTGTACTACCACATTCTGAACAAGCTGCAATTTTTGGTGGTTTTCCCATGTAGAACACCTTGTGATAATCCTAATGAGAGGGGATCCATGCAAGACATTTCTCATTCAGGAATGAGCGCAGTTGGGGGACATGTTATATTTGTGCAAGGCCCATCTAGCCATGGCTACCCAAGGAGCTGAGAGTCTTGGAAGACCCTCAAATTAACTGCCAGTTCCTTCTGAGGGTATGTAACTGCATTCAGAAACAATCCTGTGTGGAAAATCCCCACATTTAAGGGCCTGAAAATCCCCTGACACTTAGTTTTGTTGGAATTGAATCTATGCTTGTTTCTCTTCATCCAGGCCTCAAAAACTTCCAAACATTGGAAAAAACATTGACTTGGTTGACCAGGGATCAAGGTTTACAATTGGGTATCACCAGACAACCAGTTCGGTGGTGTGGTTAAGGCTAGAAACTGGGAGACTGACTTGTAGTTCTGCCTTAGGCACTAGCTATCTGAGTGACTTTGGGCCAGTCCTAGCCCTAGGAAGGAAGCAGTGGCAAACCACTTCTGAGAAATCTTGCCAAGAAAACTGCAGGGACTAGTTCAGGCAGTTGCCAAGAGTCGAAAACTCAGGATACTGATGATACCTGACGCCATGCGGTCAGATGTCCTCACCTAGCAGTTTTATGTAGAGAGTAAAATCCAGCAAAACAGGCGTTTAGATCTATCTAGTCCTCTACCAATACCAAACTGGAACCAACCTTGAAGGAAGGAATAGAAAAATTGCAACACCACATCTCCCACTCCTAGCTTCCTGAGCCAGTCCAGATGGAATAATATGATTGATATTATTGAAAGCTGCTGAGAGATAAAGAGGACCAGGATGGATTCACCACCTACATTCTGGTCCAGGCAGAGGTATCCACACAAGTGCAACCAATGCTGTTTCGATACTATACTCAGGAATGAAATGCAACCAAAAGGAGTCCAAATTATTAGCTTTCTCCCAGGTTCTCTGTAGCATGACTCCCTTCTCAATAACTTCTCCCCCCCCCAAAGGGAAAGTTGAAAACAAAAGAGGCAATTTGGTGTAGTAGATAAGATGCTGGCCTGAGAGCCAGGAGACTGTTCTAGTCCCACCTTAGGCATTAAAAACTTACTGGATGACTTTGGACCAGCCTAACTCACCTCACAGGGTTGTTGTGGGGAAAATAAGGAGGAAGGAATATTGGTAAATAAGCCACGTTGAGATGTGTATGAAGAAAAGGTGGGATAAATATCTAAAATAAAGAAAAGATGAAATATGTCTAGTACTGTTGAGTCCAGTGAGGGCTGCTTGAGGAGAGGATAAACCACCATTTTCTAAGTGCAGGTAAGACTACTTCCTCTATCAAGGATGAATTCACTACTGCTTGGACCTAATGACATGTTGTCTCTTGGGGCCTCTGACCAGCTAGCAAGAGATGGATTTACCCAGCTGGTGGTCCAATCGTAGCCTCAATAATATATTCATTTCCTTAGCACCATCAAGCTTAAATTTCTTCCAGGTAAGGTAAGAAGCCAGAGCATACTTCAGCCAACTCCATAGGAGTTGTATAGGCTAGTCTCCAAGTAAGAACGAAACTGAGGAACTTTATTAGACAGATGCCTTGAATAGTCCTCACAGTGACACTGCATATATTCCATGCCCAGAGGGTCTGGATGATCTTAAACAGGGCCACCTGTTGGCAGTCTGTAGACTTAATAAGAATGGAAAAACACCTCCATTTTGCCTGTCTTATTGCCATGACGCAATATTTCAGAAAGGCTTTTGGCCAGACCAGACATGTTTGATTTGCTCTTCACCCTCCTCTATGACACTTTAGAGGTATCTCTTCTCTTGTTTCATTTCCTAGAGTTCCTATGAAAACCAATGGGATTTCCGAGACCATTTTTACTCTCTAAGTGGTGACTAATGTGTCAGTTGCATCAGACTGGTTTCCTCTGAAACCTGACAGGATCCATCAATGCCTGGAGCAGACCCAATTGAACAGGTCGTGCCTCCCTGTAGCAAGGAACAGCCATGCAGAACTCCAGGGCAATCAGAGAGTGATTAGACCTTGACAAGAGACTGATACAAACATCCCTAATATCCAGATCATGCTGCTATTGCCCCAAGGAAAAATCAAAAACAAATCACACTTCCATGTGTTGGATCCTCAGTGAACTAGATCAGGGTCATGGTAGCCATGAACCCCCAGACCATCTCTGACTTCACGCCCCCAAAAGGCAGGTGGATGTGTCCCAATATACAACCACCAATATAGCCACAAGTTCAGAGAGTCCAGCCAGGGAAGCAGCCACACAGCAGACAGAGTGTGGCAGGCCCTCTCCTCTCCATCCATAGACACAGCTTCACAAACAGGATCCCTGGTTATCAGCATCTCTGATCACCAAAGCCTCCCAAATGACACTAGCTACTTCACTGAATTGAATAAACTGCTAGTATCTTGACCTATTTGTAAGAATTCTGATTAAGTTTTGGACCCAAAGCATTGTGCTATTGACATCTGCTTATGAACAATACATAGATAGGTGGCAGTTAATTTTAAGGTGGTCTGGTCTGAAAGAATTTAGCATGTGTTTATGAGTTTGGTTAAAAGGGTCAGGAGCCATACACCCTTTTCGTTTTGTAGCAAAAAACAGTACTCAGAAAAAAAATAGAGCTTAAAGGTAAGTCAATTAAGTCCAATGGCACCAGGCCCCTCCCTTTTGTGAGACGATGTACGGTCGCATTAGAGAGGCCTGTACAATAACACTGCTTGGGCAAAACTCCAAAGCTCTCAATATGAACAATATTTACATAAGTTGAACCAACCTCCTTTAGGAGAGCTAGCAGGAAATCCAAAGACTGCTGAGTGGTCAGCAAAAGATAAAAACAGACAAGACTTGAGCTGCTGGGGACTCCCTTGTACTGCTGGATGCAAACTTAAGCAACAACCGACTAGAATTCTCCTGCATTCATGTATTCAAAATAGAAAGAGCCGTGCCTGATCTCAATTTATGCTGACTCAGTAGTGTGATGGTGTCAGGAACACTGAGAATCTGTTGCACCCTCAAACCATTAATGTAGATGCTTTGCATAGAATCTACCCATACAGCATTCTGTTCTGTAGTTCATGGGTTGATTTTTGTTTCTTTTTAAAGGATTGGTAATCAAAAAAGATATTGTTCCCTCCTCAGTCCAACCCTCTCCGCACTCATTTAATTTTGTATCTGACTTTCCCGTTGAGTACAGCCTTTCTAATGATTAATGCAGTTTTGACAGCTTCATGGAACCACTATGTGAAAGACATCTGATCTCTATTTATTGCATCCTTTCTTTAGTTTTTTTCCTCTATCTCTCCCTTCCTCTGTTTTTCTCTCTTCCTCCTTCTCATCCGTCGTGCTGCGAAGGGGAGGATGGGAAACTCCAGCACATTTGTTACCAATTAAGCGGCAAGTACATTCTCAAAACGTAGTAGGTCTCACGAGTGGTGGTGGTGGTGGTGTGTGTGTGTGTGTGTTTTGTTTTTGTTATGTTAGTGGGTAAGTTTGTAAATGAAAAAGTTATCTTAATCTTATGTGACTCAGACTGGCACAGCCGTTTTTTGTTTCAATAAGCCAGTTAAGCAATTAGGCACCCCAGGGAATGGGTTATTATGAACTAATCATTCCCCTGAGTTCAGGAAGGTATGAAATATAGCCAGGATAAAAGTGCTTGACGTCTTCCAAGTGTGGTAATCCCCAGAATCTAGCCACATTCTTCTGAACTGCCCTACCACTATTTTACAGCCTTTTGCTCCTCCAGAAAGGAAATTTAATAAATTTCTTTCAGATCAGGATCTCTAAAACTCAGGGAAGATCTGCAGAATTGTTCCAATTTGACATAAGGAATGTGGCCAGGATCTCTTTGTGGGAGAACAGCTGTGTTACTCCGTGGTGGCAAACAATCAGAGGCCATCTGGCAGCACATTTTCTGACTAACCCAGGGGTAGGCAACCTTGGCTCTTTTATGACTCGTGGAATTCAACTCCCAGAATTCCTGAGCCAGCATGGCTGGCTCAGGAATTCTGGGAGTTGAACTCCACGAGTCATAAAAGAGCCAAGGTTGCCTACCTCTGGACTAAGCCATCCTATTAAGAGGCATCAGTTTTCATGAGTTGCAACTTATTGCTTCAGATATTGTCAGATGCCTATGATTTTTTTGGGGGGGGAATACAAGTAGTCCTCGTCTTACAACAGTTCGTTTAGTGACCATTTGAAGTTACAATGGCTCTGAAAAAAGTGACTTATGCCCATTTTTCACACTTATGACCATTGCTGCATCACCACAGTCATGTGATTTACATTTGGATGCTTGACAACTGGCTCATATTTATGACGGTTTCAGTGTCCTGGGGTCATGTGATCAACTGTGTTACTAACTTAACTGTGTTACAGAATCAACTGTGTTACTAACTTAACAGTGATTCACTTAACAAATGTGGCAAGAAAAGTTGTAAAATGGGACAAAACTCACTTAACAAATTTCTCACTTAGCAACATAAATTTGGGGGTCGTAAGTCAAGGAATGCCTGTACAGTAAAGGCAGAGATAAAGGAGAAGAAAGATCCTTAATGGCAATACCTCTGTCAGGCCAATTGAAATACTACATTTCTACAAACTTGGAACTCGAAAGCTTGCAGCAATTTTGTACAAACACAGTTGACCTAACAAAGGTATTGCCTTTGTTGGTTTTATTTCCCGTTGCTAGCTCTTGGATCTGCCTCATTTGAGGAATATAGTCTGGAAATCATTTGAGCAACATTATTTGCTTAGCTACCTAAAAATGTAGTGCTGAGGCTACGAATTCCAGAAGACCATCCAAAGGCGGGTTTTGTTTTCTGTGTTCTCCGCTCCCCCCTCCACCTTTATTTATATTCAGAGGTCCTTGAGTGAAAAAGTAAAGTGTTTCCAAGTTAAGTAGAATAGGGACTTTGCCTTCTGTCACAAATATGGATCTGTGCTGGAGTACAAATCATACACTGGAGCAGTGGGCTTCCTCGTTGTTTCTTGTTTCTTAATTTAGACATTGATCCTATGAAATGAGACTGCTGGCTTCAGTTTAATACTCAGCTGGTATGTTGTGCCACCTGTTTGCAGTGATTAAGAATCACCAACTACTTCACGATGTCATAGTGAACACTTGGAGATGATAGCT
This sequence comes from Protobothrops mucrosquamatus, assembly GCF_001527695.2. NCBI lineage: Eukaryota > Metazoa > Chordata > Lepidosauria > Squamata > Viperidae > Protobothrops > Protobothrops mucrosquamatus. The sequence continues at coordinate 2,468,002 of NW_015386408.1, forward strand.
TCATCTTTCTCCCACATCTTCTCCTGGTTAACACCTTGTAAAGCCAGTCTGCCCCCCCCCCCAATGTTTAAAAATGCTCAAAAGTACTTAGCCCACAAACATTTTTACCATCTCTTGAGTCTACATATTCTGTTTGGGTTTGGCCTCCTTTTGGCATCAAATAAAAAAGACAAGTTATAATGAAACAAGTCTGAATTGAATTTTCTAATTCTAATTTTTGTAAAAATAGTCCCTGGATGAGTCTTACTGAAAAGCCAGTTTTAAAAAAGTTTTTCTACAAATAATGATTTAATTATTAATAGCACTCTCAAGAAACAATGCACTGAGACTTGTGTTTGAATGAACTGAGGATATTTCTAGGAAATACTTTACATGCTGTAAAGCCTGTATCTCTGAGAGAAAGATGACACAAGAGTTCATATCATTAGGAATCACCCATTTAATGTTGAACTTTAAAAAAAGAAGAGAATTGAAAGAATAGCCTGTGGCTTGCCAAAATTGCTTATAGTAGAAGAAAGTTATTAGACTTCTCAAAGTCCCAGATATGATGGGAATTACTGACACAACTGGGATAGCAGGTTACGGACAGCTGGAGTACACCTTGTTAGACACACCGAGATTGTAGAAGTAGATTAACTGAATGGAACAGTCAGGATAGGGAAAGAATATGTTGCATTCTTGTGGTGTTCAGCATGCATTGTATTAGGTGCAGGTACCATAAAAGTGCCAGCTTTGTTTATGTCTGTTTCGAAGTAGAAGTCCGTAACTTAGTTCTCTCCTGTGGAGAGAATCTTCCTTTCTGAGGATGCTTCCTCCCATGCAGATCACCTTCCTATGGGTGTACCTTGGTACTCAACTGCTATGAATTTGGTACTCAGAGCATTATTTGTACTCATTGTTTGTTTGGTACCCACAAGCTAGAACTTGTCAGTGTCAGCTACCTTGTGACTCACTACATTATTCCTTATCAGGAAAAAATGTTTGGTATTCATCGTTTTCGGTACTGGTTATGCCTTCCAGAATCAATTAACAATGAGTACCAAGGTACCACTGTAACAGGAGTCCCATAGAATTAGTGAGAAGACTGAACCCAGGGTTTCCAGCTTCAAACAGTAAAGAAAGGCTGGAACTGTGCCTTCTGTACACTGTGTAGCATGAGTGATCTGTGCTCAGCCTTCAGGCAATCTCACTTTCCTAATTTGCTCAGGTTAATCATCCCTAGAGTTGTGCTAGCTTTCTAAAATCCTGAAAGGTCCTGTGCAACCATGAAGATCTAACAAGCATGCCAATCCAGCTCTTCAATGCAGCATGGGATTGTCTGTGGCTTTGAAGCATAAGGCCTAAGTTCCAAATACTGGTTCCAAGTATTTCTCACTAAATTAATATTAAGAAAGGGTACAATAATTTTGGGGATCTAGGAGTGACCCTCATTTAAGCTATTGACTTTTATTGCAAGGGGATGCATTTTGTAGTGATATATGTGGTTAGGTTGCGGCCAACGCTGCAACTGTGTATATGAAATGTATGATGGGCGATTGGTTTGACTCTTTTTCATACTATTGGGAAGGGGGACAGGATGAATGGCAATTACCCATCTTAATGAGTTGAGTTTTTAAGACTAGAAAGTTAGACTGGTTAACAAGAAATAGAAGGCATCCTGATAATTATTCAGGTAGTTAAAAACAAATAATGCTGTGCTATGTTGCTGGCATCTTAAACTCTTTTCCCAGTCAAACTCATCTTCGAAGGTGGGAGGCGTCTGCAATAAGAGACATCAGACTGGATCAATGGATCACTGTGTATGTTGGAAGTGTGATGTCAGGGAGCTGAAGACAAAATGATGCAGATGATAAGAGGGTGAGGGAAAAAGTCGGAGAGGCATTTTTTAAGAAGATGCCTAGTCAGTAAAGCCCTCCAAGCAAAGAAACCCCCACAGATAAAACAGCTGAAAATAAGAGGGTCTGTTTTGCTCTTGACTTGAGAGGAGTGGCGCTCCGTAATAAATGACTGTGTGGCAGCTGTCTCCCAGCTTTGTCCCTTAATCCTGTCAGTAAGAGCAGCCAGGATTGCAAATGCTTTCAAGTAGAATTCATTGGTCTTGTGTGTATGTGTGTGTGTGTGTGTGGGGGAAATGAAGGGGTAGTGAGATGATGACTTTCTTATTGATCAGCAGGTTCATATTGTGAAATTCTTTGGTTATTTTAAAAATCTCACAGGGTTTTTCCTCAGCCTCTATTAAAAGGAAAAATACAGAGAATAAAATATTCCTACATCTTAATTTGCTTTTTCTTTTTTTCCCTTTTTTTCAAAAAAGTGAACATCAGTGTCACTGAAAGGTAGATGTGATAGGGAGGATTTTAAAAAGCCATAATCCTAGATTAGGCTTTTTTTCTTAAAGCAAATGTTAATTGGGGATGGCTTGATTTTAAGACATAATGAGGTTTATTAATTTCTTCTTAATGAGTTCCTACTCATTTAAACAAGCCAATTTTGTTTCAGACACATCCATTTAACTAGGATGTATCTGAAATACCAACAAATGATTGTTATTGATGCTGCTGTTCCTTGCTTTTCATCCCCAAGTATTTTATATTTGGAACTTGAAAGGTATTGTTTACCTTGTTTACATTAGAAGTTAGAGATAAAGCCTCCCTCAGGTTTGTTTGTTTATTGAATTTATATAGCCTCCTGTAACTCTGGGCAGTGTACTCAATTAAAACAAAAACTAAACAACCAGTATAATTTATCCAGTTAAAAAAAATAAAAACCATAATAACTAAAAAGATAGGGAAGATTGCAATCAAACTTATACCAGCCATTTTATGGGTGATGGCAAAACTCACTTCTGAGGGCCTTCTGGAGAAGGAGGATTGGGACCAACTTCACTTTGGAGGGGATGATGCTCCAAAGGGTGAGTCCCATGGCAGAAAAGGCTCTCTTCCTTGGTCCCGCCAAGTGAAGCTCTTTGGCTGATGGAACCTCTTGCAGGACCCAATGGGATGGGTGGATGTCATGGGGGCAAGATGATCCCTCAATTACCTGGCCCAGGTAATAGTGGTTATACAGCTAGTCCTCGGCTTACAACAGTTTTTTTAGTGACTGTTAAAAGTTAAATAGCACAGAAAAAGTGACTTATGACCGTTTTTCACACTTACGACTTTTGCAGCATCCCCATGATCATATGATCAAAATTCAGATGCTTGGCAACTGATATTTATTTATAAATATATTATTTATAAATATTATATTTATGACTGTTGCAGTGTCCCGGGGTCATGTGATCCCCTTTTGTGACCGTCTGACAAGCAAAGTCAATGGGGAAGTTCACTTACCAACAGGATTACTAACTTCTCAACTGCAGTGATTCACTTAACACTTGTGGCAAGGAAGGTTGTCAAATGGAGCAAAGCTCACTTAACAAACGTCTGATTTAACAACAGAAATGTTGGGCTCAATTGTGGTTGTAAGTCGAGGACTACAAAGAAAAGGGATTTGCTGTCTCCATCTTCTGCAGCTGTTTTCCATCTTGGAAATTCACCCAATTTCCAAAATGGAACTATCAACTAGTTTCCGCACTTCATAGGTTTTCTGAGATCAGCCGGGATTGGTTAAGTGCTACCAACTCTTTTGATATTGTGTTTGTCTTGTTTATTGCAATCAATCACTAAATTGGTGTGAGGGAAGCAAAGCAATAGTAGAAGTAGAGTGGAAATTCAAGTGTCAACTAAAACGCTGTATCCTGCTTATTAAATGCCAAAATACACAATACACAAAAAATACACAAAAAGAGGATGAAAATGCCCTTGAAGGATGCTGAACTTCATAACTGAAAGCCTCTGTTTTTCATAGCTTCACTTCATTTGCTGGCTCTCCTTTTGACTTACGGAAGTTTGACTTTCTCCTTTATTCCAGACAGTTCCATATTTGTTTTTGGAGTGAGTCAAAAATTGGATCACTGACTATTGCCACATGAATATCTTTGCGGTCAGCCATTGGTCACTTGATTTGTATTTGGATGCTATTTGTAGTTCCTGGGTTGGAGAGATTTTTTTTGGGGGGGGGGGAGTGGTGAGGTTTATGCATTGTTAATGAGCTTAAAGAGGCTTTTGATGGGGAGTCTGAAGAAAATCACAAGTTAGAATAGCTTGCGGAAAAGGGAAAACTTTAGAAGCAGCCCTTGCTTTCTCTTTGGAGATCCCTGAAAAGATTTTCCACAGAAAGATTTGTGGTTGAAAAGATAAGGCAGAAAAGAACTTGAAGATGATTAAAGATCATAAAAACAGAGAAAAGTATAAAAACAGAGAAAAGTGAGCATTGGTTAACTCGTGGTGCCTGAACACTGTGCACTTTAATTCCTCCCCTGCCAATTAGTGAGGAAAAATGCCTTAACTTAGTGTGTAAGTGGCTACATAAATATGCTCCTACCATGTTGCTTTAGTCTATAATTGTGGAGAAAAGCCTCTTTGGCTACGAAGGTCAGAGTCAACCTTCCTCCCCTTGTTTGCCAGGCTCCTAAGCCAGGGGTGGGAAGGGAGATTCCCCTGCCTTCCTCCTAGTTAACAGGTGCAAGGAGCAAATGTCCGAAGAGAATTCTGACATCACGGAATTGCAGCTTTTCCTTCATCAGGGCATTACAGCTTCTTTAGTTTCCACTGTAGCTTAGCAAGAATAGCCAGACTGATCGTCCCTTGGATGTCCATTATGTTCCAAATCTTGGCATTTGCATGAACAATTGATGGTCAAACTGGGGCCTGAAAGCCATGAATGTGGCAGGGGCTGTCATTACATACCGGTACCCTGTGGCATCCCCCCCCCCCCCAGTTTGTCCACAGTTGGGGGTGCAGTGTTTTTAAAGCTAACTGTAAGAATTAGACTTGTGATACCACTGTTATGGTTCGCCTTCATCCTACCTGTTGTGTTCCTTATTCTGTAATTTGGCTACTTTCTTTCTAGAATTATCTGAAATATTTCGAAGTTGGGTCAGCTATCACAGAAAGGTTACATCCTTCAAATCTGTACATTCAATACAGAGATCATTTTCAGGCATGGAAACAATTATTTTTGTTTGGTTTTCCTTTTTTTATTTCAAAGTTTGCTAAAATATTTTTGAGCCTTAGTTGCTCAAATATCACACTGTAAGTAAAAAACACTGCAGTAAATATAATTGTTTTTCCTTCTAACGCTGGAAAAGGCTATTGTTATGAAGATTCTTACTTAGCTTTTTTGTGGATAAGGTCTCTGTGTTATAATTTCTGTGCAATATAAATATATAATATGCACTCATGCACACACACACATTAACATTCACTGTTCTGATCTTAGCTTTTGGTATATATCACGTGTGTCAAACTCGTCACATATCGCGACTCTTTTTGCATTGCCTGCAATGGGGTGGGTACGGCTTCGGTATGATGAAACCGGCCCGCAGGCCAGCAGTTTGACACCCCTGGTATATATGTTCCCAGTGCTTTTTTTGTAAGAAAAAAGGTGCCAGAACTCACATCTTGTTAATCTTTTATTAAAAAAATTATTCAGTTCTTAACATAAATTTAATTTATTACATTTAAGGCAAATGTTCATAGTAAATTTTACACTAAAAATTAAAAAAAGCTTTTCAATTCACCAATGATTTTTTAAAATAAGAAATTATTTACCTTTCGCACATAGTCAATCACTGTACACACACCCACACACATCAGTTGTGTAACAAACCATAACGGTCACCGCCCGCAGTAAGCACTCAGCGCGCAACCACATGACCAATCACAAGCCGAGCAGTGCCACAAGCCGAGCAGCGCCATCACAACCAGCACGGACGTAATATGCATGCATTGGACTCGACACACAAGCAGTCCGCATGCATCGTTTTAATGATTTTTGCCACCGACCTGCTACGCTCGACAGGGCAATTCGTCCATGTGGACCAAACATCAAATTTTCAAAAGTTACTTTTAAAACTTGGAAAATCCGTTGGAAAAAGGTGCCGGAACTTTGTTCCGGTGCGTTCTATGACAAAAAAAGCACTGTATGTTCCTATTATTGTTGAATGATTTCAGGATGAAAAATTAGTTATTTAAACATTGTAACCTTCAAACAGTCCAGTAAAGAAAATTTGACTACAGACACCTGTTGATTTGCATTTTTCCTTCATTTTCCTGGGGTTTTGTTTGGCTTCAGTCTCTTTCTTACTGCCTCTGCTACTCCAGTCAATAGAGATGAGTGGCTGAAACAGCTGCAAATCTCTCCTTGCTGTGAGGGTTTTTTTTTTTGTATTTTTGGGTATTCTTCAAGAGGTCCTGATGCAAGTTGCAGATAAATCCAGGTGGTTTTGCAGTGACAAAGAGGAACTCTGCAATAGTGATAAAAAAATAAACTGTTAAGGAATCTGTTCTGGATTAGCATTTTTGACATCAGATCTGTCCAGTGGGGAAAAATAGCATTATGTAAACAACAACAAAAAAAATAGATGTGCTTCAGGATAGTAAGCAAATGTCGCGAAGGAACAATGACAAAAAGTTGCAAATACTTTATCTAGTAATATCAAAGCTGAGTTGACAGTGTAGAATTCTGAAGATGTTAAGGCCCAAGTCCAGCCCAGATTTCTCCTCTCAAAAGCAAAAAAAAAAAAAAAAAGCTGTATATTGGTTTTTCAGGAAACCAGAAAGCCTTAGAATTAAATCCCCAAATGGTGTGTTCACTAAAAGCCTTTGTAAGGCATGTAAACATTTGTAAGCAAATGTTAATCCAAGGAATTGTTTCTTTTCACAGAAGAGGCAACAGCGGTGTTTTGCCTTAACGTTAAAGAGGATAAGTCTGCATCTGGTTGCACCAAAGGAACAATATAATGTGTAAGGAAAGCAAGTTCTTTTATATGTCCCCATTAATTGCTGCAGTCTAGAGTGTAAAGGACTAAGAGAACAGAGTGTTTGACTTTGATAAGTTGTTGCCTGAAGTAGTGGTGTGTGTATTTGAAATTCTAGTGCTGTTCTAACTTGTGCAGTCCATGATGCTGCTAGCAGCCCTACAAACTATCTCTCTTTGAAAACCTTGATTTCTAGTTTGCCTGGACATGTTCTTAAAAGCAGGCTGAAATGGGCCAAACCCTTGTTTTCTGGCATTCTCTTAGCAGATAAAGATAAGTCTGACAGTTGATTGAACAATACAGGCTGTGAAGCAACATGTTGAGTGGAAGCCGCTTTGCTTTATGGACTCAAGGGAGGGACTCTGATACTGTGTAATTGGACTGGCGTTCCATATATAAGGTCTTAATTTCCATTTTTTATCTCTTTGATTTAAGAGATCATTGGTAGTAGAACTCCTATTGTTTTGGAAACAATACAATGTTCTCCAAGTTGTCTCTTTTTAAATGTATTGGGCTACATTTTCTGCCATCATCTGTAAGTGCTATGGATGAGAGAATCAACAGTTTTATCATTTTACTTATAAGTTCTAAATAAATTGAATTGAAAAGAAGGCTAATTTATTAAAAAAAATCTCCAGAGTTTAGTCAGGTTAACGTCATCAAGAAATGGAACCTAGGCTGACGCTGTGCATCAGAAATATTCATTGATTCAGGGGCTACTTTGAGGGGATGACATAAAATGGTTCAAAATGAATGAACCAAATGCTGTTTTTATTTAAAATCAATAAGAACAGGGATGTGATGCTATCTTTTGCCTATGTCTTTTAAGTCAGTGCTGAAATTTTTTGGAAAATATATCTTGAAGATATGAAAACTTCTGAATTCCAGAGACGCAGTGTGGGGTTTAATTTCTAAAGCCTCTGTTATCTGAGTTACTTGTGAATGTATAATGTCAATGAAAAATATTTTGCATGTTTTGCTTGTACTCTGCTCGTACAAAAATGATGCACCAAGTACCAGGCACTAATATTTCTCAATTATTATTATTTTTTTGGCTTAGATTATCAAGTTTTGTTTTCCATCACATTGTAGGTCTATCCCAAAGGCTGTAAGCTGTTCAGTTTTCTCTAGATATTTGCAGTGCTTGTATATTACATCCTTATATGGTTGTAAGCTTTACAAATTGCTGTTGTAGATTTCAAAGTATGAACTTTGGTAGCTGATTTTTTTTTGGCTAATAGAAAAACAAATCATAAACATTGTGTGGTTCTGAGGCAGGTGTCATTTTCCTGTGGGCTTTATTCCGAGAGCTTTGCCAATACTAAATTAAAACAAATCAATTTAGTTTTCCTATAAGTCTGAAGGAAAATGGCCTGTGTACTGAAAAAACAAGTATCAAAGTCATCCAGTGACTTAAGAAGTGGTACACATGTATGTAATACACTTAAAAAAAAAACCAGTTATAAAAGACCCTTATCTTTTTCATTTTCTCTTTTCTAGGCAGTTTTTGTACTAATCCTCCATTTGTGCTGACATCATCAGGACTCAGTTTACACCAGCAACTCAGAATTCACATTTTAAAGGTTAGTTTGGATCAACATGGCTTCTTTTTCAACTCCTCTCCCCCTTCCCCCCCTGCCCTTTTTGAAGTGCCTGTATCACTGTCTGACGTTATCCTTAATCCTCCAAGATCAGCAGAAAGTGGAAGCAACCTAGGCTGCTGAGTGATTGCTGCTTGGTTCAGGTGGCACGGGAGGGAGCCTATTTTTGTGCTGCCAGGGATCACTAAAAACAGAAGTAGAGAAGGGATTGGGAGTGTGTGTGAATGGATGGAGTAGCAATTTCAATGGATTAACCTGTAAAGCAATATGACTAAGCAAGACTCATTGTGAAAACACACATAACTGCCAGCCAATGTGATGCGAAAGATAGCCCCAACAATTCTGAGGAGAACTAGGTGAAAGAATTCAAACCTACAAAAGGTGAGTCCCAAATTCTTAGTCCTACTAAGCCAGAAGTAATATACAAGCAATAGTTATTCCTCTTGACCACATACGTTCTCTAAGGGGTAGGTTCACACCCAACTTATATATAGCTGTGAAATCTTTTGTGTATAATTGGAGTAATGGAACCTTTTGTTTGCTCACTACTCTTTCCCTCTACTACGAACACTGCCTTGGCTATTGCCAGGATCAGGCAAATGGGAGAGGACTTGTAAACTACAATGGATGTGAAGCTTTATGATGAAATGCTCCTCTCACTTTTACCAAAGGTCAACATATTCTCCTGAATGAGACATTTACTAGCATACCACTGATTGTGAACAGAATTCAGCAATCGGTTTTTTCCACAGTTGTTTTTTTTTTAAAAAAAAAAAACCACGTGGGAAGAAGTGGCAGAAGTGTAGAACAAATGCTTGTAAAAATGTTGGTGAGAGAAAACCCCTTTTACGCTGGGTTTTCTTGGGTTCCTGAGATTGTAATACCAGGCATCTCCAGCCACAATATCTGAGATTGCTGGATGCTGATCAGATAAAAATGATACATAAATACAGGTAGTCCTTGACTTGCAACAGTTCACCTATTGACCATTCAAAGTTACAGCGGCACTGAAAAAAGTGACTTATGACCATTTTTCACAGTTACGACCTTTGCAGCACCCTCATGGTCACATGATCAAAATTCAAATGCTTGGCAACTGATTCATATTTATGACGGTTGCAGTGTCCCGGGATCATGTGATCACCATTTGGGGCCACCTGACAAGCATTGGGGAAGCCAGGTCCCCTTAACAACTGTGTTACTAACTTAACAACTGCAGTGATTCACTTAACAGATGTAGCAAGAAAAGTCGTAAAATGGGGCAAAATTCACTTAACACCTATCTCACTTAATAACAGAAATTTTGGGCTCAGTTGTGGTTGTAAGTTGAGGACTACCTGTACATAAACCATAAATACATTAATCAAATACATAAATACATTAATCAAACCTGGTCCATAGTTTTTTATTTTAAAAAAGGAGGGGAATATGAACTTGCTCTTTAGAAATAAATCAAAACATAAAATATCTCCCACATAAGAGATTATCAAGATATTGAAACATCTTGGAGGGAAACAAAGGAAGTGGGCCATGGTCTTTGGAAATGGGTGGAAAAGTTTAATTTATATCAGTGGCTCTCAACCTGTGGGTCGGGACCCCTTTGGGGGTCGAATGACCCTTTCACAGGGGTCGCCTAAGACCATCTGAAAACACATATTTCCGATGGTCTTAGGAACCGAGACACTGCTCCTCTATCTCCTTTCCCTCCTCTTCCTCCTCCTCTTCTTCCTCCTGCTGCCCCCCAAGCGGCTTGGACGGGCGCCGGGACAAGCTGGATGGGGGGTTGGGGGTCACCACAACATGAGGAACTGTATTAAAGGGTCGTGGCATTAGGAAGGTTGAGAACCACTGATTTATATTAATGTAGTTCTGTGAATATGCATTTGGGAGTAAGTCACACTGAACTCTAAAAGTGACTTACTTATGAGGAAATATATATAGGATTAAAGAGTGGTTAGTATAAAAGTCTGGCATTTACTTAGGTAATTACCTCTTTCCTCAGTTTTTTAAAATCCTAACAGAGGAAACAAATTTAGCAAGTTTCTTCCTGTTGAGACTGAATGAGAAACAGCAAGCCTTGGTTTAATTTTATTTCTTTTTTTCCCCGTACGGTTGTTATTTAAATCATGTCTCATCTCTGAGGGCCTTTTTTTCATGGTATTTGGGCTGACTACTCTGACTACTCTGCCTCTGAGCTGGCCTTTGTCAAAAGCCGACTGATTTGTTTGCTGTTGGTAGCTTCTAGTAGTCTATTTATATGTGTTAATGCTTTTGAGTCTTGCAGCTATTGCTTGCTATTTTTCTTGGTGGGCCTGGATCCAAATGGAAGCGAAGGGGGCATTCCTGTGAACTTTAACCTGTGATAATGCTTCCTTTTTTACCCTTCATCTAAACAGGTCCGTTTTTTGACAGTGCAACTGGCCAGTTTGTGTGTAGCTTTCATTAAAACTACATCAATGTCCTGGGAACTCGCTCCTTGAGGGCAAAGATCATTTTCCTCGGGGAAACATTTCATGAGAATGTGACCATAAAAAATTAAGTTTCTGCTGCATTGTTAGTCTTCTGTTGACATTCTAACTGGCAGAAGATGCCATTTGAGGTGTGGAGACTTTAGAAGCAGCTGAGCTTAAAATTTCTGTGAGACAGTCCAGCGTCTCCAAAAGATGTGCAAAAATTGCTGCATTTTCTCGAAAGCAAACTAAACTATATTACTATTTTTACAAAGAGCTATATTTGTACTTATGAAAATACGTAAAGCAGTTGCTGTAAGGAGTATTCACTGTCCAATTTACAATGTTTCTGTCCTTTTTTTATGTGTACTTTTACGCCAGCTACAATATGGGATTGCACATGTAACATGATAGTAATTGCAGATTGTAAATTTGGCTTCCTTTTTTCTTGATAACATTGAAATTGAGAGGATTCATTAGGCATGATGGGCTCCTGACCTATAGTGCTTGATCCCTTCTGAGTATACTAGGCAGTAGGTCTGTCTGTCTTTCCTTCTGTCCTTTCCCATCCACTGCAGTTATTTGTGCTAACATTTTATTAAAAAAATGTTCTGAGACATTCTTCTACTGAGTTCTTCTCTTCTGGTTTTCCATCTGGGTCTTCCTTTACCTTATTCTTTAAGCAGAATTCTGCAAAATCCTATAGTATTCTGAGACTTTGATGGGATTCCATAAGACACTAAGACTTCCCTCCCATTCCTCCAACACACCCATTTTTTAATCACCAAGGTTTTGCCCCTTAATCAGGAGTTGTGGGATTTTTTTTTTTAAACTAAGGTTCCATGGTCTGAAAGAGTTTGATGTTCTATGATCTGAAAAAATCTACATCATCAAACAGTTTTGAGATGTAGGTACAGTTGAATATCTGAATTTGTCTGAATTGTGATATGCTGAAAATAAATGAGATAATGATGAATCAGGATGGCCTGATCAGACTTGATATGATATTTTAATAGCTGCTGCTTTAATAATGCAGAATAATTATACTCCCTGGATTATTAATGTTTTCTCTTTCAAGATGTTTGAATATGTTTTGGATTCTTCCATTAAATGCACTCTGCCCTCTTAAAAATAGAGAAATTCTATGAAGTCTTCATTTTCAAATTATCTAGTATCAAAATGTTAAATAATAAAGGAACCAATTTGGAGATTTTTTGTCTTTTATTCTTCTTTCATTATCATTGTGGCAATAAAATATTATAACCTGCCTTTATTAACAACAATGAAGGTGAAGGCATTTTAACAATATAAAAATATTAAAATATAGTAAAATAATATAACTGAAATATTACTGTACAATATATACATGCTGAAATCTGCCTTCAAATGATATAGAAAGCTTGGGGGGGGGAAGTATGTATTTGTATCAGACGTAATCTTTATGCTAATAAAATTAAACTTAGCAATAGTAAAGGTTACAAAAGAAATAAAAAGTAAAGAATTAATCATAGAACACAACACAGTTACTTAGAGCAATGATTATGGATGAACAATACATAAGGATCTTAGCTTGGTCACAAAATTAGGACGCAAATCATCTTTTCCAGGAAGGTAATAAACCATCATTTACAAAACACAATTCTGGGCTCATGGATTTTTATAAGCCAAAGCCAAACTAAGTCATGTTGCAGATCGGTCTGATTGTGAACACCTTGACATTTTCAACTGCCATACTGCAGTTTTACTCTTTTTACAATATCTCTTGCCTTGCCGCCCCCAACTAGGGGCATAGAGCAGGCTCAAGTCGCAACTGCGAAATATATATACACATATACATATATATACACATATACATACTAATATATATATTGAGTATATTATTAATATATATTGAGTATATTACTAATATATTATTTTTAGTATATATATATATATATATACTAATATATATATTAGTACTGAAGAAGCAGATTGAGTCATTTTCATGTGATTTTCATCATTATTATCCCTTGGTTATCAACAGCAGGGAAGTTCTCTGGCCAATTTTTAATACCTTCAGTCATAGTGTCTGATCATATTGGCACTTGGGAATTGGGGAACATGGTGAATATGTTTATTTACATTATGTTATTTGTACAGAATGATATGGTAGGACTTTTGTTTGACTCTAGGGTTTCTGTTTTGCCTAGGTGAAGGCCAATTCATTTTATTTTGTAGATGTATTATGGATAAACATTTTCAGGTCTAGGAACTCAGGTTTAGAAACTGAATGAGGTTTTACTCACTTTGAAGAAACAGGAGTGCAGCCTGGGATGAATACAGTACCTAATCTAGTTTTGCCATTGATGTGACTTTACTGAGATAGACTGACATGGTAATCCATGTTCACCCATAAGTTGTGTTATTTTAATGCAGTTTATATGCCTTGAACTTAAAGCCAGTTTTTCTTCTATTATGCAAGTAAGCATTCAACGTTAAAACAGTGCTAAAGAAAGTAACACAATCAGTTCTTGTGCTTATGACCTCAGTGTCACATGATTGCAGTTAGGGTACATGGCAACTGGTATGAATTTATGATGGTTGCAGTATCGTGGGGTCATGTGATCACTATTTGCAACCTTCCCAGCTGGCTTTCAACACGTAAAATCTATGGGGGAAGCTGAATTTGCTTAATGATTCTGTGATTTGCTCAGTGACCATATGATTCTCTTAAGAACCATGGGGAAAAAAGGTAAAATCAGATGTGGTCATGTAGCAATAGCAATAGCACTTAGACTTATATACTGCTTGATAATGCTTTACAGCCCTCTATAAGCGGTTTACAGAGTCAGCTTATTGCCCCCAACAATCTGGGTGCTCATTTTACCAACTTCAAAACCATGGAAGGCTGAATCAATCTTGAGCTGGTCAGAATCGAACTCCTGGCAGTCAGCAGAATTAGCCTGCAATGCTGCATTTTAACCACTGTGCCACCACAGCTCATGTAGGGACTTAATGATCGTATTGCTTAGCAACAGAAGGTTCCAGTCCCAATTGTGAGAGTAAGTCGAGGATTACCTATTGCTGCCAGTGATCGTATGTCATAGCCTAAAGAAGTACAGTACAGTACTTCAACAACTTGCGGTTATTGAAAGAGTTTTAGAATTCATGGGCTTATTGATATGGAGAAAAAAAATGAGCAAGAATGCAAGAAATGTACATATATTTCACCTGGGGGAAAGATGGGATAAAACAATTTACAATTTAACGTTGTGAATAATAATAAAATCTAATCAGTAAAATAATTGCCTTCCCTTTCTCCTCATTAGTTCTGTCTCTTCATTCTTAAAGGATGTGTCATGCAGTACGTATAGATGATCATAGTTTGGAATTATATGGTTTGGTAAGATACTACAGTTTTACATGTATGTCTGTTTATAATTTCAGAGAACAAACTCCAAATCTTAAGCAGTTGTACAGCAGCACCACGATTCTCAACTGTTTTGAAGGTGTGGATTTGCCCTCTCTTGACACAGCAATGGCAGCAGTTATGAGCTTAGGAAAGATTGCTGAAAATGGCAGTATGGCATCTCAAAATGTCAAGTCCCCATCAAAATCTCTTACTCCTACTCGGATTGGCAGAAGAAACCAGGTAAGGAATAACAATTTATTTTTGTTTTTCAGAAGAACACAATTTCACATGAATTATTACCTCCCCATTCTGCCTCCTCCTGGCCAGCTAAATTGTATCAGTACTCCTAACTAATGAGAAATGTATATACCAGTGGTGGCGAACCTATGGCACGGGTGCCAGAGGTGGCACTCAGAGCCCTCTCTGTGGGCACATGCACCATGCCCCGGAGATGGCAACCGTCCCTCTTCAACCAACTGCCTGCTAATTCGCCGAGGTCCCACGTGGCCAGATGCATCCCGGCATGGCTGTTTTCCCTCCCCCCCGTCCCGTCCCTCCTGGCCTTGCATGCTCTCCTTTTCCCGGGCACGACCCACTGCATTGCCTCCTCAACTGTCAGCCGGCCATCTAGCGGCGGCGGGCTGCGGAGCCTCACAATGCACCAGTCGAGGGGCCGGCAGGCTGTGGCTACTGACGGACACTGTCGGCCCCCATGTGCTGGCTGGCCTCTGTGTGTGGGGGCCAATGGTGTCAGGCAGCAGCCGCCACGGCCCTTGCCTTGCCCCATGGCAATGGCACCCCCACCCTGCCTCGCCTCACCCCACAGGATGAGCCTCCTGTCTACCGCCCCACCTACCAGAGACCCCCTGGATCTCCCCCAACCCTGCCCACGCCCCCACAGGCATCTCTCCCCATGAGAAACATTGAGGTGACCACGCCCAACTTGGCCACACCCACCCAATCTGCCATGACCACTACAGCCATGCCTACCCAGGGGGCCATGCCCACCTGGCACCCGGTGATAAATAAGTGGGCTTTGGGTTGCAGTTTGGGCACTCGGTCTCTAAAAGGTTCGCCATCACTGGTATATACTGTATATTCAAAAGCCAGTCTGTATATGCTTTCTCATTTATTATGGAGCAGCTCTTGAGCCTAAGCATTGGTGAATAAATGGCTTTTGAGCAAATTGGAAGTAAATGAACTCCACTAATCATGATTGGTTGCAAATGATTGCTTTACTAGCTTGGAGAATTGCAGTCAAGTCACACATGCTCTTTATACATGCTCTCATTCTTCCTATGGTGTCTTCTTGCTCCATTTCCCTTGCTGCTTCCTCTATTGTTGGCCTTCCAGGGCTGGAAGGGGAAGCTGTGTGGTTTTGCTTCCCAGATCTGTCATAGGCAAGTGACTTGATCCTCTTCTTGCCTTCTTTGGTGTGTTATTATCAGAAAAATAATAATGTCTGTTTGAGCTTTTATTAGGCTACTTTTTGTCGTAAAATATATAATCATAAGATTAGAAGGGATCTTGGAAGATGAAACTTTGAATGATGGGTTTAGTTGTTAAGTGGCTGATAAAGGACCTCCAGAATTGAGGTTTCTAACTAGCCAGGCTTGGTAATAAGCAACGTACAGAAAAAGAACCATCCTTTCTTATCTCCAATTTTTTGTAAGTGATTCAGATGTCTCAGTACCTTCTTCTATGAGAACAAGAAACAATTTAGGAGTAAGTTGCCCTGCTTAGAAAAAAATGCTGCAATTGTTAGGGAGTTTTGAAGCATAACAAAAATGTATTGAGAAATCAATGTGACTTGGCAAGGCAAGGCATATATGTCTTGCCAGTTTCCTAAAGCTGGAGCGTAACTAACTTTGGATCACAAGATGTTTTAGACCCTGCAGCATCAGGCTACTAACTATTCTGCAGTGAACTTCAAAGTAGTGTTAAAATGTTGAAGTTATTAGTGCAGCGGTTCTCAACCTATGGGTCGCGATCCCATTTGGGGTCGATCAACCATTTCACAGGGGTTGCCAAGCAAGGCTGTCCGCCATTTTTTTGTCCGCCATTTTTTCCCCCTTTTCCGGCGGGTGCCTTACCTCCCTTGGGCTGGGCCAGCTGGTGGTCGGCCTGCTCAGTCTCTGCCACTTGCCAGCTACACCTCGGCCGGTGCAGGGGGCGGAACCACGCATGTGCGGCGCTCCCGGGCAGGGAAAGTCCTCGACTTATGACCGGTTGGGTAGTCCTCGACTTATGACCGGTTTAGTCCTCCACTTATGACCGGTTTAGTCCTTGACTTACGACCGGTTTAGTCCTTGACTTATGACCGGTTGGGGGTCGCGGCATTAAAAAGGTTGAGAACCACTGTATTAGTGGCTTCTTTGGTTGTCTTAGTTAGCACAAATCTCACAGATGTAGGAAAAGAAGAGGCAGAGTCTGGGGAAAGAGTCAAGAGAGGAATCAGCCTGGAGTTGTTATGTTGCCACAAGCTATCCTAGTCCAGTCCCCCTTTGAATTCCATTCTCTTACCTTTAACTCTAGGGCCAATTTAGTGCTGACCTTAGTTCACTAGATTCTTGTGTATAAGCTTGAGCATTAAATCATCTTAATTGGAGCTTAATGTATGGTTCCATTCCTGTTTTTTGCGCCTGACACAGCTCATGCTTAGGACTTGGATGGATGACAATAATTTCAATAGGGAAGATGCAACCCTAGCATAGACTCACTTGGCCATTCTTCTAGAGTTCCTTTTCACTATTGATGTGGATGGTTCTCCTTTCTGTAATCCAAACTTCTCTACAAATTGGGAAAAGTAGGGAGCTGCCACAGAAAGCAGGAACTGCCCTTGGCAGCTGTAACTACAGGAACTTCTTGCAAGGACACCTCTGCTTCAAAGTAATTTATGTTTTCCTCCAGTCAGAGAATGTACAAGATGACTTAAGATACTAGGCAAGGCTGGAAGTGATGGCACCCTGCTTGGACCACATTTCTTTGTGCAGGACATTAGCAGAAACTGTGGTTGCATGGAGAAAACTAGTAATATAAGGAAGGGCTTTTGCAGAAGAAGCAACATTTTCCTGAACGTTATACCCTAAATTTTACCTAGTCTGCCAAGGCTTGAGATATATGTGATACAGCCTATATTTCCTTCCCTTTGGTCCTTTGTGTAGCACTTCGTTGGAAAAGCAGGAAGAAGGTGGATAAACTGGTTGGCTTGTTTGTGTGAGCTTTGCTTAGAGCCACTGGCTCTTTAATCACACCAGCCCTTTCACTGGGCATTGGATCAAGACAGTAAATGCGACAGGATTAACATAAATACTTGCACTGTAATAAACAAACAAATAAATAATGGAGAGAGGCTATGGGTGATTTTCCTATCAATCAAAATAGAAGTTGACAATTAAGTAGGTTTGCTGTTTGGAATGGAGTACCTAGAATGGTATAAGCAGATGAGCCTCAGCCATTATTTTATTTGCTAGTGATCCTTACCCCAAAGCTACTGTAGATAGGCAGATGTGGTCTCTCTGACGGCAATTCCTGTTGCATTCAGAGAGAGAGCGCAACATTTTAAAGATTGTGTTGAAGTTGAAAAATAGCATTCTGAATGTCTGACACAAGGAGAGAGGTTGGTGGTGGAGAAACTGTTTGATTCCAGTCTTGGGCTCTTGATTCGTATTGCTCACTTACAGGAGGAGGCAGTCCTCCAAGGGAGAGAAATGAAATCTCCATATTCACAGGCAATATACAGGAACTACATTTGGAAAGCTGTTGCTTCATGACCTACTTACAATATTTTGGTTGCCACTGGAGATAAAATCCTGGACCAGATGAATTATTTCAAATACAGTTTGCACGATGCTAGGTTATTTCATGGGTTAATGTGCTTTTTTGGTTAAATCTTACGGGAGGAAACATTTGATTCAAAAGTTACAGGTTGAACTTGCGTGTTAAAATGCTTTTAAATCACTTTGTAACTGGGAATTGCAATTTTCATTCCTTTACCAGTAAGAGAGGGCAACATGGTGGCTCAGCGGTTAAGACAGGCTGGGCTTGTCAGCTAGAAAGCCAGCAGCCCAGGTTCGATACCCCAAGTGCCACAGGATGAGGTGAGCCCTTGTTCGTGCCCCAGTTCCTGCTAACCTAGCCATTCGGAAGCATGCAAATGCATGTAGATAAATAGGTACCACTTCGGTAAGAAGGTAACTGTGCTCCATGATGTCATGCTGGCCCTATGACCGCAGAAATGTTTTTGGATAGCGCGGGCTCAATGGCCTTGAAACGGAGATGAGCACTGCCCCCTCTACTCAGCAATCCACAGGGACACCTATTAGTTAGAGGGATCTATGTCAGGTTGAAGGATCTTAATCCAATTCAGAGAGTATATCCTTTAAAATCATACATTGCTTATTCCCCTCTTTATAATTGATTTCACGATATGAGAGATCAAGAATTCCCAGGGGTGCTTTTTCCACCTGTATCAGAGGTCACATAAAGACATATCAAACTTTTTATCAAAGTGGCTGTCTTTTTTGCTACTTTGTTTGAGAGAAGCTTTCCCCCCTCCCCATCAGTAATACTCCAGCCTAGTCAAGCTGTATTGCCGCAGTCCAAATTCTTCAGCAAAACTTAAAAAAAAAACCCAAATACACACATAGACAGAAAGTTGTATTAAAACTATTATATTGTAAACTGAGCCCAAGCAGATTCTTCCTTTTAGCTAGTCCAGTGGTGGCACTCGGAGCCCTCTCTGTGGGCACACGCGCCATGCCCCGGAGAGGCATGTCCCTCTTCAACCAGCCGCCCGCTAACTCGCCGAGGTCCCACATGGCCAGATGCATCCCAGCACCCATGCACTCACTGGCCTCTGTGTGCAGGGGCCGATGGTGTCAGGCAGCAGCCGCCCCGGCCCCTGCCTCACCTTTCCCTGTGACAATGGCACCCCCGCCCTGTCTTGCCTCACCTCACCCCGTAGGACGAGCCTCCTGCCCACTGCCCCACCTGCCAGAGACCCCCTGGATCTCTCCCAACCCTGCCCGGCCCCCACAGACGTCCCTCCCCACGAGCAACATTGAGGTGATTATGCCCATCTTGGCCACACCCACCCAATCTGCCATGACCACCACAGCCAGGCCCACCCGGCACCCGGCGATAAATAAGTGGGTTTGGGGTTGCAGTTTGGGCACTCGGTCTCTAAAAGGTTCGCCATCACTGAGCTAGTCTGTTTCAGAGTATTGAGCCTGTTTGGTTTATGTCAAGCAGATGAGACCGGGGGGATATAAAGTAAAGGAGGCTCAGGCCTGGTAGTTGCACGGACCTGGGCTAATATTAAATCTGAAGTTTGCCCTAATCAGTTCTGACTAATTTGTTTGTTTGAAAGGGGGATATGTTAGAAAACAAGGCTTCCAAACAATTAATGGCATTGCACAGAGGGATAGATAGGCTTCTTTCAGCAAGGGAGCTATAACCTGATTTCACAGGAAAGCCTGCACAAACATATTTCCTCCTGATATGTTTGTTTTGCTGAGACAATATTTAGCATGGTGGAAGAAAGATTTGCACCTGAAGGTAATTCTACGAGCCAGCTAGAATTTGAAGGTCCTTGAGAAGAACTTTAGTAATAGGTATAGGATGTGTTACCAAGTGTTTTAATAGGAACATATAAACACACAACGTTTGTGTTACTTTAGCCATGCATAAGGAAAATATGAGGTGCTTATCCACCATGTCGCACTTTATTTTTTAAGAGAAAAGCAAAAGGAAGAATTTCAATAACCGTTTTATTAATTTGCGGAGCACACCACTATATAAATTGCAACGGCTAATAGTATAAATGTACTACTAAAGAAAAATCTGCAGATAGGAAAAACCTTACATAAATTTATAGAAAAAGGTTCTATGCTCCTGAGTATAAGAAAGGGGTTTAACAGTGAAATGATACTATGAGTAAGCCATTTTTAAATAAATCTACCTGAAGCACCTGCTTGATATTTTGCTGATGGAATTTCCAAAATCCAGTATAAAATATTCTAACAAAGTACTTTAAAAGTATGTTCACTTTTTCTGGGAACTTTTCTGAGCTGAATAGTTTGCTGCCTTAGTTTTGAGGGGTTTGCTATAATAACTGACGAAAAGAACAATCCAGGAACAGCTAAACACTTAAACATCTACGGGGGCAATTTGGAAATAAACATCCAGTGACAGATATTCGCGAATACAGAACTTTTATTATACACATTAGAAAACTACAACATTACATTACTTTTCGACATAATTGCCATTCAAATTGAGGCACTTGTCATAACGTCTTACAAGGTTTGAAATTCCTTAGTAGAAGTCGCTCGGCGCCAAATCTGGACTATTGGGGGGCTGGGTAATCAAAAACATCTGAACAGAACTGCTTCAAAAGTTCTTGGGTGCATCTAGTGGTGTGCAGGCAAGCATTATCTTGAACCAACACCACACTGGAAGTCAGCATGCCCCCACGCTTGTTATGGGTGGCTCGTCTGAGTTTTCGTAACATTTCACAGTAGACTTCTGAACCATGAACTTCACTAGTAGTACTCCTTTGGCATCTTCACATTTGGCGGGATTTTCTGTGGCACCACTTCCGGTGTGGTATTGGTTCATCATAATGCTCGCCTGCATACCGCTAGATGCACCCAAGAAATTTTGAAGCAGTTCTGTTAGGACAGTGGTTCTCAACCTGTGGGTCGGGACCCCATTTGGGGTCGATCGACCATTTCATGGGGGTCGCCAAGCAAGGCTGTCCGCCATTTTTTTCTCCGCCATTTTTTCCCCTTTTCCGGCGGGTGCCTTACCTCCCTTGGGCTGGGCCAGCTGGTGGTCGGCCTGCTCCGTCTCTGCCGCTTGCCAGCTACGCCTCGGCCGGTGCAGGGGGCGGAACCATGCATGCGCGGCGCTCCCGGGCAGGGAAAGTCCCCGACTTACGACCGGTTGGGTAGTCCTCGACTTACGACTGGTTTAGTCCTCGACTTACGGCCGGTTTAGTCCTCGACCTACGACCGGTTTAGTCCTCGACTTACGACCGGCTGGGGTTGCGGCATTAAAAAGGTTGAGAACCACTGTGTTAGGATGTTTTTTATTACCCCCCCTATAGCCCAAATTTGGTACCAAGTAACTATTACTAAGGAATTTCCAACTTTGTAAGACGTTATGAGAGGTGCCTCAATTTGAATGGCGATAATGTCGAAAAGTAATGTAACGTTGTAGTTTTCTAATGTGTATAATAAAAGTTCTGTGTCTGCAAGGGTCTGTCATTGATAACCAAATGGAGGTTTGTTTCCGAATTGCTCTCGTATAAAGCCTTTCCAGAGTCTAAATGTGCTTGATTTGCACTCCTGTCTTAATGAATGGTATTCCATGTTAACGATTTCTTTGAAAGTAGCTTAAAAATATGTAGTTATGTTTCCGTGCATGATGTGGTATATAGATACACCTTCACCCTCACACACATTGCCAAAAAAGACCCAGTTCTTCAGAAAAGGCTCTATTGCTGGGAAAAGGGTGAAGGGAGGAGAAGACAATCAGCAACAAGGTAGATGGGACAGTTACAGTGATGATGAGTACATCATTGTAAGACTAGAAAAACAAGGTTAGGGTAAATTGACTTAGAAAAAATCTATGTTGTTGCTAAGAGCCAATGGCATATAATCAGTATGTGTATGAATTTATAAACTGCTTTGGTTGACCAACTCTAAGTGGTGTAGATGAAAGGAAATAGCTCAGTAACTTTGCATTGTAAATGTTTACAAGGGTTTTGGTAGGATTTTAGCTCTCCAAAAATGCCCCTGACTGTGCTGGGGCAAGGTGTAGCACCTGTAGCTGCAACATCTTTTCCTGTAATTGTGCAACTGCCCTCCATAGCTTCTGAACACATTGCTTTAAAGCATTCCATACATGTGCTTCCATTTGTACTCATGTCACAAGCATCCACTGGAGATTAAATTCAGTACTGTGCAATTTTAGAGATGTGACACTGAGGCCTAGTGTATAAAGGAGAAGATTGGGAGTTTCTTTAAGTGAACTCTCAAGAGTACACCAGAATTTGGTGACAAAAGAGACAAAAGGGCTAATTCTGGCTGCACAAGACCAAGGCTTAAGAACAAATGCTTATAAAGCCAGGGTTGAGATGACAGAAACAGACAGCAAATGTCACTTCTGCAAAGAAACTGAAGAAACAGTGGACCACCTAGTTAGCTACTGCAAGAAGATTGCACAGACTACAAACCGAGGCATCATGAAATAACAACAATGGTGCATTGGAATATCTGCAAGAAATACCATTTGCCTTGCAAGCACTGGTGGGACCACAAAATAGACAGAAAAAGAAAAAGAAAAAAAGCTAAAATGTTCTAGAATTCAAACAGAGGGTCACCTGCTACGTAATGCCCCAAACTTAACAACTGTTGATAAGAAAGGTAAAAAAGTCTGGATAGTGGATATGGCAATACTTGGAGCCAGCAGAATAAGAGAGCTGGAAAACATTATGAAATACAATGATCGGCAAATAGAAGTATGACAACAGTGGCAAAAGAAAGCAAAGATAGAACCAATAGTAATAGATGCAATCTTGGACGCAATTGCAAAACATCTGGAGCATCCCTTGAACACCTACAACACTGACAAAATTATTGTCAGTCAATTGCAAAGGGCAGCTTTACTTGGAACAACTTGCATCCTGCAACAATACCTTTAACAATACCTGCCTGTCTCAGGTCCTTGGAAAGGACTTGATTGGTGAGTTTTAGAGGCAGTGGGAGAATAATTAATAAAAATGCCCCAAGTATTTGGAGGGATTTAAAACTGGTGGAAATTTGCATGCACACATAAATGTGGAGCAGATTTAAATTATTTAGCATTGCATTCTACTAAAATGACTGCAGTATTTTTTTTTTTTCATAATATATTAGGAAGGATTGGACAGCTCATTTTAGAACGCAGGAGACGGGTTAGACTCTTTTTTTTTTTAAAGTGTGGACAGAACTTGGAAAAGTTAATGTAAAACTGGATGTGCTGTGTATGATAGAATAGTGGATAATTATATTGACTCTTTCAAGCAGTTGGGCAAGAGAAAATGATTAACTTGTTTCCAGTCTGTCCTTCGACAGAAATGTCTCTGTCTGATTCAATATCCTAAAGGCATTTTGAAAAACACCAATGAATGAATCAGGATGTTCTGCGTAGACACAAATTGTTTTGGTTTCTTGAGCAGTGCCCATCGTACCTATAACTAATCAGGAATCGTTCTGTTCTCTAGCTTTTTTCTTTGCTTCTTCCCCCAAAACAGCAGGACTAGTTGAAGGTTTCTTTTTATTTTTCAACTCTGATTCTGGATTGTCTGGGGGGGGGGGGGGAAATGCAGCAGTAAATAACAATATTTCTGTAACAGTAACAGAAAGTAAAATGAAGCAGTTGGCTAATTCTCCTTGGGTTGGTGAGGCGGCTATAGTTCTTTGTTATGCAGAAACAATGCAAACATATATTTGCTGATTCTAATTGAACAGCCTCTGGTTCCCAAAGTGCTTTTTGCAAAAGGCAAACTGGACTTTCTTTTTTCTTTTTCTTTTATTTGAAAACATTTTGCTTCTCACTCAAG
This sequence comes from Protobothrops mucrosquamatus, assembly GCF_001527695.2. NCBI lineage: Eukaryota > Metazoa > Chordata > Lepidosauria > Squamata > Viperidae > Protobothrops > Protobothrops mucrosquamatus. The sequence goes on from NW_015386408.1 coordinate 2,491,916, forward strand.
AAGCTTCTTTGAACCATTAGCTGGATGATTGAGAATCTCCATAGACATTTAGCCTATGGGTCTTTCTCCCCCCCCCCATTTTTTAAAAGAAGTGTCTCACGTTTAATGCAAGCATCGTGGTCAAATTGTAATCGGGAAAACTAAAAAATGGATTAGTTATAAGCTTGCTAATTTCTCCCCCCCCCCCTTATGACGTATTACTGTATCTTTCTTTTAGTGTTTCTGAATCCCATATCCTTATATATAACTTGCTCTGTTCTTAAGGTTTACAATATATATACAGGGATTCTTTTTCTCTCTATGATTTTCAGTTTAGGGTGATTTCTGTATTGCCGATGGGGAAACTGGGGGATATCATAGTACCTAAATAGGTTCTAGGACAGTGGTTCTCAACCTTTTTAATGCCGCGACCCCAACCGGTCGTAAGTCGAGGACTAAACCGGTCGTAAGTCGAGGACTAAACCGGTCGTAAGTCGAGGACTACCCAACCGGTCGTAAGTCGAGGACTTTCCCTGCCCGGGAGCGCCGCGCATGCGTGGTTCCGCCCCCTGCGCCGGCCGAGGCGTAGCTGGCAAGCG
>NW_015386408.1:2492593-2499671 GCF_001527695.2 Protobothrops mucrosquamatus
AACAAAAAAAATGGCGGACAAAAAAAATGGCGGACAGCCTTGCTTGGCGACCCCCGTGAAATGGTCGATCGACCCCAAATGGGGTCCCGACCCACAGGTTGAGAACCACTGTTCTAGGAAATCTAGAGAAGGGATAGAATCTACCTAAAGAAGTCCTGAGATAGGATATTATATTTGATTTGGAAATACTTCATGAGACTAGAATCCAGAGTCTTCAAATAAATGTAAGGATGGGTGATTTGGGATAGATAGAAGGAAATGTTCCTTTCCTGCAGTAGGTGATTTACATTGTAAATTTTGTAATATCAAGATGCTGTGAAAATTTCCAGTGTAAGTTTAAAAAAAGTTTCCATTTCCCCCCCTTCTAGCTGGGTGTGAATCTGGCATTTCGGGTATGTGTTGTGGGTGCTCTCACAGAAAGATAGCAAGGAGCTAATTCATTCAGGGAGTGGGTCGCATGAGGGATATAATCTCCCTTTCGCTTCCTCTGACCTCTTCTTCCTGCCCCTGCCTCCACTATGGATGTTTCATTTTCTGGGAAGCTAGGCAAGTTTCCAAGCAAAGCCAGAGAACTGCAGCTCTCCATCCATTTTTTATTTTTGGAGAAAGTTTCTGGGCCCACGGGCATTCCTGCAAGTAACGGGGATACAGATTTGCTTTGCAATATGTCATGTTTCACTTGTTTAATTTAAAATAGATATATTTAAAATATGAAGCATCAGATGAGGGAAGGAGCCTGGCAATCGTTAAGGGAGATGTTGGTAGGCACAGTTGCCTTCCCGGGCAATGTGTTGGTGACCCTGATTTAGACGTATGAAGTATTAATACCACTTTACAATGCCTTGGTAAGGCCACACTTGGAATACTGCATCCAGTTTTGGTCACCACGATCTAAAAAAGATGCTGAGACTCTAGAAAGAGTACAGAGAAGAGCAACAAAGATGATTAGGGGACTGGAGGCTAAAACATATAAGGAACGGTTGCTGGAATTGGGTATGTCTAGTTTAACGAAGAGAAGGACGAGGGGGGACATGACAGCAGTGTTCCAATATCTCAGGGGCTGCCACAAAGAAGAGGGAGTCAGGCTATTCTCCAAAGCACCTGAAGGCAGGACGAGAAGCAACGGGTGGAAACTAACCAAAGAGAGAAGCAACCTTGAACTAAGGAGAAACTTCCTGACAGTTAGAACAATTAACCAGTGGAACAACCTGCCTCCAGAAGCGGTGAATGCGCCAACACTGGAAGTTTTAAAGAAGAAATTGGACAGCCATTTGTCCGAAATGGTATAGAGTTTCCTGCCTGAGCAGGGGGTTGGACTAGATGACCTCCAAGATCCCTTCCAACTTTATCATCATTATTATCATTATTATTAGACAGCCGCATGAAGGCTAAGACTATTAATACTTTAATATTTGAAACTCTAGGCCTTTTTTATTGCTATTACCTTTATTTATATTCACTTTTAAGGTAAAGATCCTCTAAAATGACATTACAAGCAAGATTTAAAAAAAATACAATAAATATTATTTTACCACAAAGGAACTGTACATTTGTATGATCAGGATAATAGTTGGCAAAGACTCGGTGGGGAGGAAGAGAAGAATCCAGTTGAAAACCTGTGTAGATTGTTCCTGGTTACTATTGAAGAGACAAGGCAGAACAATTTCCAGAAGGTTTTCCTATAGGACAGCTAATTATAATGATCTTTTGGGATCCACGCTGAGGAATAAAAGTGTGCAAGTCTTGTGTTCCTCCTTCATAGCTTTTTAATAATCTGGTTGGTCAAGTCACTTCCATAGTTTCCACACTCTGGGTTGAAAGAATCATCCTTTTTCTTTGATTTTGACTCAGATTCCAAATTGTTACATTTTTTTTAATATAAAAAATGCCTTTTTTATAATAGCTTCCCCATGTTAACACTGCAAGAATTCACTCTGTGTTAATATGAGGGAGTATAATCGTTATGTCACTGTAATGTTTTCTTTGTAAATGTGTACAACGAGTGATTGCTTGGCTTTTCATTAACATTATTAAAATGTATATTTGGTTTTTTTGTTGTTTTTTTTAAAATAGGAAACAAAAGATGACAAGTCTTCCTATATCTGCCCTCTGTGTGAAAAGATTTGCACTACCCAACATCAGCTGACTATGCATATTCGTCAGGTAAGTTGGTAATTTTACAACATAATATTTTTAATCTGGAGATCTGCCAATAAATTTATAGTTACATGTACTAGTTTCTCCCTGCAAAGCCCAAAATTATGTTGGCTGTCAATGTGTATCCCGAAGCCTCTCCCTCTTCCAGCTGTGAACCATTTTTGTTTTAAAGATAAGTATGCTTCATAGTCTTTGTCCCTCTGTTGCTATTGCTTCATTCTTCCCCCCCTGCCTCCTTTCTCTATTGATGCCAGATCAGAAATTTCAGAAAACTGCTGTAGTTTCAACTAGGGTTGGGCTGAAATTTACTTGTTTGGTATTCAGGAATATGTGTGCTTGGATCTATTTCAAATCTTCCCAAGATTTAGGGGGAATGCTATGTCACAGCAACCATAGCCTTTTGCTTTATTTCGAAACACCCTAATTCCTTGGGCATTGGCTGCTATACAGGTAGTCCTCGGCTTACAACAGATCATTTAGTGACTCTTCAAAGTTACAACGGCACGGGGAAAAAGTGACTTAGGACTTTTTTTCACAATTATGACCTTTGCAGTGCCCCCAAGGTCATGTGATCAAAATCCAGACATTTGGCAACTGGTTCATATTAATGATGGTTGCAGCGTCCCGGGGTCATGTGATCCCCTTTTGCGACCTTCTGGGAAGCAAGGTCAATGGGGAAGCCAGATTTATTTAACAGTTGGGTTACTAACTTATCAACTGAGTGATTCATCTTAACAGCTGTGGCAAGAAAGGTCATAAAATGGGGAAAAACCTCAATTAACAAGTGTCTCATTTAACAACAGAAATTTTGGGCTCAGTTGTGGTCGTAAGTCAAGGATTACCTGTATCGCCAAAGCTCCCGGCAGGTAGTCACAACCAAGTTATATGTTTGCTTTTTTGCCTCCCTGTTACAGCATACTGAAACTTGGGCAGCTACTGGTAGAAGAATCCAGTTTTTGTAAATAATGTCTCCTAGATCACTCCAAAATACTCAGCATTTCCCCAGCTTTAAAACAGACAATACTGTGCTTTGCCATCTGTGCATAAGTGTACATATTATTTTTTTGCATACATTTTTTTTGGGGGGGGGGGAAAGGGGAATTAAGATACACTGGTCAAGAAGTGATTTAGGTCTACAGATCAAATGATTTAGCTAACTGTATGGGCAAGAAGCAAAAATGAGTTAGAAGAAAGAAAATAAAAATTGGGATGGAACATGGTAGCAGGTTAATAATCTTCCCATAACTCCATAACAAAGAAGATGAATGAACATTCATTTATCATAATAGCATGAAGGATTAAAAACAATCATTTTAGGAGTTCCTATTGTTGAATAGCAAAATAGATCTCATAGAAGACATTGTATTGCCTGGGAGTGTTTAAAGAAGTCTAGATGGGAATCTGTTCTGTATTTTAAGCTTCTTCTTTAGACAGCTGTAGGAAATGACCTTTTGGGAGTCTGCTGACCCAACTGGGACAAATGTATGCATGTGCATGCACATGTATGTACAGAATTTTTTCCCCATGTGAATTAGTGTTTTTATATGGATCTGCTGTAAACTGTGTGATAAAATAGTGGCCTCTTTCCTTGGCAATTTGTGGGGGATGAGTAGGAACCATCTACAATTTGTGGTGGCCATACCAGGGAAACCTGCTCTGAAACAGTGCATTTAAGACCAGTTATATCTCTGATGTACTCTCAAGACTTTAATATAAATGAACCCACAGAATTTGAATTGGCTGGTAGACCTCATTTTTCAAGGCTGTTAGATGCATCCCATATAAGCATGTGGTACAGCTCATTCTATTTCCTTTTGGTCATCATCTCAGTAACTTTTCTGAATGTTTCATGGCTCGGTACAAAAATGAGTTGTCTTTACGCAACATTCCAGAGAGGAGGAAAAGCTGTTACCAATGCTTTATATGGTGATCAATTTAAGATATTTTTTTTTTAAAAAAGTATATATATTTTCCCAATTTTTGCCTTTCCCCCCCTCCCTGCTTCCTGCAATGTATTCTGTTTTTAGGCTGAGTCATAACTGGAATGATTACGTTATGCTAACTTGAGTTCTGTTGCATTGAACCTCCTTAGAATGATGATGGTTGCAATTGACTAGGATGTCCTTGACCCTGAACAGGAAGAACTCAAAAGAAAAATCTGTTGCTTCCTTTAGCATAACACTGACACTGGAGGAACAGACCATTCCTGCAGCATCTGTGGAAAGTCTCTGAGCTCTGCAAGCTCCCTCGATCGCCACATGCTAGTGCATTCTGGGGAGAGGCCTTATAAATGCTCAGTATGTGATCAGTCGTTCACCACCAATGGAAACATGCACAGGTGAGATGACAGCGTGCAAAAGGGGTGATCAATGTGTATGTTTGGAAGATTGTTTACAGCATGTCCTGTTCCCTTCCAGGGCTATAATCCAGTGTGTCTCTTTTTAGCATGTATGATCATCTGACAGCCGTTCCTTCCAGTGCACGATCAATTCCTTTAGTATGTCCTTTTGTTGGATCAGCTTATTGGAAGATGGGACTTAAACGACTTGTACACACACACACTTCCTGAACCAAGGCCTTCTCCTCTTACAAATGGAAACATTGGAGGCCATTTCTCAGTGTAGATTTGCCTTTATTTCTGTCCCAAAATTCTGGTCCAGCTTGAGCTTCTTAAACAGAATGATATTGAATACTGCTGAACATAAGAATCTTTGCCAAAGACTCAGAAATACTTGAAACAACACGCCGCAGTGGAATATTAGTTGCTCTGATCAATTTTATCTAACAGCATTCTTCCTAATATCATTGAAGTTTGATAGGTAGAAGAAAACAAATGTATCATAATGAAGGAATTCATTCATTTTGTCCTTCAATATAGGTAGTTCTTGACTTGCAACCATTCATTTAGAGACCGTTTGAAGTTACAACGGCAATTTAAAAAATTGTTTATGGCTGTTTTACACATTTACGACCATTGCCGCATACCCACAGTCTCGTGATCAAAATTCATATGCTTGGCAACTGACATGTGTCAGTGTCCAGATCATGTGACCACTTTTTACAATCTTCTAACAAGCAAAGTCAATGGGGAAACCAGATTCACTTAACAACTTCAGTGAAGCACTTATCTGTGGCAAGACACGTCGTAAAAGGAGCCAAAATTCACTTAACAACTGTCTTGTTTAGCAACAGAAATTTGGGCCTCAATTGTGGCTGTAAGTCGAGGATTACCTGCATAAATTTATGTTTGAGCATATTAACGTTTTCTTTTTGTGACAACCCAAAGATGAGGGAGGGAGGCAGATGCCAAGATCTTCAAACCACTTCTAAATAAACTTACAGGGTTTATTTCTGTCCCAGAATGGGATAATCCCATTCTGATTTACTGATTCACTTAATCTAATATGCATTCTGTGAACTGCGTAGCTGAGAGATTACAGCCATCAGGTAATTTGTTTCTTTAAAGTGCCACTATATTACTATGATAATAGTTGTGAAAGAAACAACATGCTTAACAGACTGTATCTTTTCAATGTGATTTTTTCCATTACGGTAGAAAAAATTGAAGTAATATGTTTTCATTTTCCCAAACAGCCAGCGTAGAACCAAGCATTTTAATAAAGCCCTGGTTTTGCTAATTAGATCATAATATCTTCTATTTAATCTCAAGCCTGTATTGAGTGTGAGGACTCATATTCCTCTGTATCTAGCCCTTTGGCCAAAACTTTGACACCCCCACCTCAAAACCAGAAGACAGTGTTGTGTAGTAGTGGATTAGAAGCAAGAAAACCCAGGTTCTAATCTTCCCTTAGGCATGGAAATCAGCTGGATGCCCTTGGCCATCTCCCCCCCCCCCAAATCAACATAAGGTTGTGTGACAAGCTGGCTCAAAAACAACTCTCTTGTTGCATCACACATTGATAAGCTTTGCTATAAGATCAAGGCAGCACAGTGTAAAGCAAGCAAAAGCAAGCGATTAAGTAGGACAAGCTTAATTTTTAGTGCAAAAAGTAGCTATAACTTTCTTGCTGCTGCATAAAATATATGCCTGTGGATGGGATGCCTGGTTTGTTACAACAGAGATCCTTATTGGTTTGTCTTGTTATAGCTAATGGTAGCTTTGGGTAAAAGTGGGGTTTAAATAAGGAATCTCATAAACTGCTAACCGCTTGTGTGGTCTATATTAATACTACAGTATGTCTTGGGCCTCTCATGAAAGGTAAACTTCAGAAACACAATTTTTGCAGGCAGTATACAACAGAAATGAAAGCGTTGCGAGATTCTCCATTTTATAGTATATAACAGATATCAAATTCAAAATTTGATTTTTTTTAACAGTGATTTTAGAATTGAAGATACTTTTACAAGTGAAAATTTTTGGCACATGTTTGTTAACATTGTGCAGTAGGGCAAAGCTCCTACTGAAGTTTCCACTGCACAGCTATTGGCTAAAAAGAAGATTAATCTGCTCATTAATCTGCTTCCTCTAGAGCAGGGGTCTTCAAACGTGTCAACTTTAAGACTTGTGCTGGCTGGGGAATTCTGGGAGTTGAAGTCCAGAAATCTTAAAGTTGCCACGTTTGGAATCCCTGGCTCTAGAGCAGTGGTTCTCAACCTTTTTAATGCCGCGACCCCAACCGGTCGTACGTCGAGGACTAAACCTGTCGTATGTCGAGGACTAAACCTGTCATAAGTCAAGGACTACCCAATTGGTCGTAAGTTGAGGACTTTCCCTGCCCGGGAGCGCCGCGCATGCGTGGTTCCGCCCCCTGCGCCGGCCGAGGCGTAGCTGGCAAGCGGCAGAGACGGAGCAGGCCGACCACCAGCTGGCCCAGCCCAAGGGAGGTAAGGCACCCGCCGGAAAAGGGGAAAAAAATGGCGGACAAAAAAAATGGCGGACAGCCTTGCTTGGCGACCCCCG
>NW_015386408.1:2499771-2522153 GCF_001527695.2 Protobothrops mucrosquamatus
GCCCAAATGGGGTCGCGACCCATAGGTTGAGAACCGCTGCTCTAGAGCAGTGTTTTTCAAAGTTGAAGATGTGGGACTCCTGGCTGGAGAATTCTGGGAGTTGAAGTCCACACATCTTAAGAGTTGCCAAATTTAAAAAAATACTGCTGTAGTGGAACATGGTTTGGTGAAGGAATATGCAAAACTTTGTGTATATGTACAGACACCGGTATTTCCTTTTTCCATACTTTGCTGACATGTTTTCAAATGTGACTGTACATACATAGTGCCTAGAAACTACGAGATACATATATTTCCCAAGGTAGAAAACCTAACATTTTTCTGCTAAGAAAGCATAAGCAGGCACTTTTGAATCAGACTAAGACTCTATCAAATTCAGCTTTTTCCCCCCTCCAGTGATGGTCAGCCAAGTAAGGCAGAAGTATCTTCTGTTTGTCCAGTTACCTGATAATCAGAGTTGTACTGCTCTTCGCAAGGACATTCTGTTCAGCTTCACAAGACTAATAACTATTGTTGACAAATTTGTTTAGTCTTTTCTAAAGCTGCCTTAGGTCACCCTTTGGGTATTGTGTACTCATTCAGAAAACAAATGGCAGTGCTGCAGCTATTCCAATTTAACATACTAGTTTAAAGCCCTAAATGATTTTGAACCAAGTTCTCAGTAGAAGCGATACACCTCCATATATTTGCCTTTGCCTTAAAATAAGCATCCTAAACTCTATTCTTTAGCTGGGTTGTGACAACAGTTAGATTGATGAATGCCAGGGATAGGATCTTTTTTCAGATTGGCTGCACAATCCTCTGGAACAGTGGTTCTCAACCTTTTTAATGCCGCAACCCCAACCGGTCGTAAGTCAAGGACTAAACTGGTTGTAAGTCGAGGACTAAACTGGTCGTAAGTCGAGGACTAAACCGGTCATAAGTCAAGGACTAAACCAGTCGTAAGTCGAGGACTACCCAACCGGTTGTAAGTCAAGGACTTTCCCTGCCCGGGAGCGCCGCGCATGCGTGGTTCCGCCCCCTACGCTGGCCGAGGCGTAGCTGGCAAGCGGCAGAGACAGAGCAGGCCGACCACCAGCGGGCCCAGCCCAAGGGAGGTAAGGCACCCGCCGGAAAAGGGGGAAAAATGGCAGACAAAAAAAATGGCGGACAAAAAAAATGGCGGACAGCCTTGCTTGGCGACCCCCATGAAATGGTCGATCGACCCCAAATGAGGTCCCGACCCACAGGTTGAGAACCACTGCTCTGGAATATCCTCTTAAAGGCAGTCCATCTATCTCTTCTCTCTAATCGTCCTTGGCAGTTAATTTCCCCTCATTTGAGATGCTTAAAAACTTCTTTATTTGCTAGTCTTTAATTCTTTTTCTTTTAATCGTTTGAAGGGCGCTTAACTGATTTGCTGTAGCTCACCTTAGCAAAGGGAGATTAAAAACCTGCAAAATAATACTTGCTCTCTGATTACATCTAACAAATTCTAGCTTGACAAAGCATTTCAGTGAATGTCCTCCTACTTCTTGTTTTAGCTCTGTTGAAATGAACTGAAGGCTTAAGAGATTCAAGGGAGGCAGTGCTGTTGACGAGTAACAAGCAGGGTAGCTCAAGAGACAGCATGTATGAAATTTATGTTGGCAACACTTGAGCATGCTTCTCCTTTGCAGGGCGGCAGATTCACGTAACTCAAAATATTTATATTTGATCCCTGAAGCAAGCCTGGCCAAACAGGTTCTTGAAGTGCTTGGCAACTTGCTTGACATAGCAGGCCATTCATGTTGGAACTTAGGTGTCCATTGCACTATGCATTTCTTGATCGTATGGGAGGAATTATGCAATTTTCTGCAAGGCAATGATTCCTGTTTAGGAAAAGGTGGATTGTGAGTAGTATGTAGGTTAAAAACCGTTTCCCATATTGCTTTTCCCATCTCTGTGTGACCATCTCTTAGATACCTGCTAAATAAAAGAGGTGGCTTAAAGATGAGAATGCAGTTACCCTTTTGATTTCCTAGCCTGATTGAGTATTTACTGGGGTTCTTTCACTTTTCTAATTTACTGAGATGTAGGTTGAACTCCCCCCCCCCCCTTCTGTTAAGCCTTGGAGGGCTTGTTCCATACAGGATCCATCAGGTTCAGAATGCAAATTTACAGACGATGTCCATTGGCAAAAGTTAGCTTTTTTATCCAGGATGCATTTTCTTCCTTAGTCAAAAACGAATGGCAGAAGGTCTCTCACTCCCCTGAGAAAAACCGTGTCAAGCAAAGGTGGGGCCTTTTCAAGATGTTCTTACCACAGTTGAATTATATCTGGAAGAGTCTGTTTGTCTTGGTGCACTTTTAAGGAAACATCTTGAAATTACATTTCCTAAGTGGCATTTTATAGCATCTTCACATGCACTTTTCAGAGTATCTTTTTCCTCCAGTTTCAGTTCCAGCTTGGAACTGATTGATTTACAGCAGGAAAGTTAAAAAAAAAAATATGCATAGGGATCAGATTGGCCAGTTTAAGGCTTGTGGACTTCAACTCCACAAGATGGCTGGCTGGGGAATTCTGGGAATTGGAAGTCCACAAGTTTTAAAGTTGCCAGGGTTGGACCCCCTCTGGTTTACAGATTGAAGATACTTTTTCTGACAATACACATAGTCCTCGACTTACAACAGTTCATTTAGTGACGGTTCAAAGTTACAATGGCAGTGAAAAAAGTGACTTACGACCGTTTTTTACATTTACAACCTTTGCAGCATCTCCCAAGTTCACATGATCAGAATTCAGGCGCTTGGCAGCTGACTCGTATTTATGAGGGTTGTACTGTCCCAGAGTCACATCATCAAATTTTGCGATCTTCTGACAAGCAAAGACAATGGGGAAGCCGGATTCACTTAACAACCATGTTACTAACTTAACAACGGCATGATTCACTCAACAATTGTGACAGGAAAGGTTGTAAAATGGGGCAAAACTCACGTAACTGTCTCACTTAGCAACATAAAGTTTGGGGTCAATTGTAGTCGTAGGTCAACGACTACCTGTACTTCCTTTTTCTCAGGAAGTAACCAGAGATGGTGTTAATTTTTTGCATTTCAGCTGCTAAGAGTGGCAAGGACTGACTACATGTTAGGATTATAGATAATCCTCAGTTTATGCCCATCTGTTCTACACAGTGATGCTGAAAATATGGACCGAATGACCAGTCCACCCAGGTTTTGGCCATTGCAGCACCCCTGCAGTTACGTGATCACAGACTGGGTGCTTGAGAGCCTGGCTCAGTATTATAACATTGCGGGGAGCTATCTGGGATCTTCCCTGCTGGCTTCCAACAAGGAAAATCGATGGGGAAGCCACCAAGGAAGGTCACAAGTCATTCCCCACTTTTTTTTTCCAGCCCGCAGCACTCCTTCAGCCCTCCCGGGCCTTTCTTCAGTTCACACCAGCCTCTTCAGTCCTGTGTTTGCCCACTCCAAACCTCCCCTTCACCCCTTCACTCTCCTCCCTCACAGCAATCTTGTCTCTCCCCTCTTCCTGCTTAATGACCTGTACATCCTGGGATTACAATGGCAACTGGGACTGCAGGGATTGCCGTTGCTAAGCAATGCAGTCACATGACAGCACACTTTACAGTACATCACTTAGCGATGGTAACCCCAGTCCCAATTGCTGTCGTAGCCCGAGGACTGCCTATTCATTGGTTATCTGTGTGCCCTAGTTCAGAGTACTTTTCAATCTGATCCCCGTGCCTGCAGTTTTTCAACAATACAAAATTAGATGCTTCTGGTTCACGTCTTCATTAATTTCCCTATTGTTAGGGAGCAGCAGAAAGTTTACAGTTGTGATGCGTATTTTCTTTTTGATAGGTAAAAGAATAAGCCGTTCTGTTTGAAACAAATGAAGCAAGAAATCTTCCAATCTAATTCTCAGAATTCTTCTTTCCAGTTCAGAAGAATTCTTCTGAGTTTCGGCTGGGATGAACGAGTGACCTTTTCTTATTTAAGGCACTTAAATCTCCTCAACATTTTAAAAATCACCCTACGTTGCAAAGTGTGACCATACTGTTCAGATTAATACAAATACCATTTGATTGGAGACAGAGCTTTAGTGTGTGCTGGGAGAAGAAAAGGGCTGTACAACGCGCTGGGGAAAAAAAATAGGCACCACAAGGCAAGCAGTAGTTGCAAGGTAAACAAAATTGGTTTCATGATGGAATATAGGTAATCCTCAAATTACGACCACGGTCGAGTCCCAAATTTCCCAATGGAGTTTTGCCCCATTTTACAACGTCTTTTTGTCACAGTTGTTAAGCGAATCACTGCAGTTAACTGAATCAGGCAGTCATTAAGCAAATTTGGCTTCCCCCATTCACTTTGCTTGTCGGAAGCCAGCTGGGAAGGTTACCAATGGTGATCCTATGACCCCAGGACATCGTAAATACATATTGATTGCCAAGTATCTGAATTATGATCGTGTGACCATGGAGATGCTACAACAGTCATAAGTACGAAAATCAGTCATAAGTCATTGTTTTCAGGGCCTTGCAGGTTTGAACAGTCACTAAGCAAAAGGTGGTAAATCGAGAACTAACTGTATGTTAAAGACATTTATATACAAGGGATGCCTTATACGCTAGTGGTGCTGCTGGTGGGGAGGGGATATATTTAATAGTAGAAATTGGTCATTGCGAGATAAGTCCTTCTCACTGGTTGCTCCTTTTCTATAGAACAGTGATGGCGAACCTTTTAGAGACCGAGTGCCCAAACTGCAACCCCAAATCCACTTATGCATCGTCGGGTGCCGGGTGGGTGTGGCCCATTGGCTGGGTGTGGCTGTGGTGGTAATGGCAGACTGGGTGGGACTAAAAAGTTCAATCAATCAATTCCAACTTTGCAAGAATTTTTTTTCCTGCAAGAAGTTGAAATTGACTGATTGATTGAACCTTTTTTTTTTTTTTTTGCACACAGCAGCGGAGACCTAAAGTGAAAATGTTTTATAAAACCCAGCTGAAGGCCTAGGACTGGGGCGATGGCACGTGTGCCCACAGAAAGGGCTCTGAGTGCCGCCTCTGGCACCCGTGCCATAGGTTCGCCACCACTGCTATAGAACCTCATTTCCCCAGAGGTACAATTGGCCCCCTCCTTGTTGCTTTTTCAAAAATCCTAAAAATGTGATTTTGTCATTGGCTATTTTTATGTGGTAGAGTTTTAAATGTTGTAAGCTGCCCTGAGTCACTTAGGTGTGACATGGGGCAGTTATATAAATTTGTTTAATCAATATCTAGCTGGATGCGCTTTATTTATGTCATATTTGATCTCTGATCTGTAGGTCAGTTATCAAACTCAGCTACTTATATACCTTTATTCATTTATTAACTATAAATGGTCCATTGACCAAAGGCAGTATGAGTAGCAAAGATAAACAAAATCAGATTTTTATAGCCCATTAAAGAAAAACCAAGTTAAGAGTCCTTAAAATGTTTCCTCAATAACATATCAAGCACCCAGCATCCTTGCCAAAGTTCCATCAGCATCTTGCCCCATCCCTAAATGTTTCTCAACCTTTGCAACTTTAAAATGGGTGGACTTTAACTCCAGTTAGCTGAGGAATTATGGGAACTGCCTAGGGAATAGCCAGCTTTTCATGGTAGATACAAAGAGGTGGAGTTGGCCGTGTTTTTCCTCTCAATTACTATATAGCCTCCACTGACCTTGATATGTCTTTGGTCTATAGCATTCAGCTAAAAAAAAATTAAAATGTGAGATTAAAAAAATGTGGGGTTGTTTCTAGTTTTATCCCAAAGATAAAGCAGTGCTAATAGAAAAGCTTTCCTGTAGCCCCTTGAGCATGCGTATTCTGTTTTTATGGAAGATTACATTTTCCCATGCTTATAGATGATTAAGGTGGCTTTTGTATGTCAAATCAATAAAGCAGATTGTTTTCATCATTTGGAAGCCACCAAGCAACAAATAAAATAAAATCAAATCCACAAAGTATTGTTAGTTTTCACCTCCATCACCACAGAATGACTGCATGCTTTGCTAGACTGCAAATGAAGGGCTGATGAGACGCTGCACTGGATTCCCAAACCCTCAGAACAAGAGAGTGTGCATCATTTAATATTATTTTATATTCGGGATTAGATTAGGTGCTTTATTGTTTGCCATAGCAGGGGTCCCCAACTCCCGGACCGCAGCCCACTACCGGGCCGTAGCCTGTTCAGAACCAGGCTGTGCGAATGGCGGGTTGGCACAAACGTGTGGGCAGATCAACTTGCTTGAGTGGCGGGATGGTGTGCATGCACGCGAGCATGCAGCTTAATTTGCCCAAGTTGAGCTGCGCGCATATGTGTGCGCGTGCCAATCTGCCGCTTGAGCAGCCCAGTTCCCCTCTTCCAGCTGTCAACCCACAAAGTTTGGGGACCACTGTGCTATAGGTTATCTTGCTTTGATATGCAGTGGGGTATCTTTCCATCATGATACTACATTAAATTGTCCCAGAGGCCTTGCCAGAAGGCATGAAAGTCTGTTAATTCTGCAAGTAGCAGAGTGAGGTCCTTCTGGGGATTACTGCCTCTTGGCCAGGGTAAAATGTACAACACTGCATGCATCTAACAAAACTACATCAACGGTGGATAAAAGATATTGCTTTATTGCATTGGGTTTTACTTAGAAAAAATGCTTTTCAAAAATCACTTAAGTTTTGCAGTGGGGAAGGAAACTGGATCATCTCAGGTTCCTTCTCTTGACTAGCAGGAATTCTTTCTCATTGCAGGTCTTCAAGCACCATTTGTGTCCTGGTTTGCGGTCGGTGGCTTACCAGGTCCATTTGCAAAGACTCTGCCAATCTAAAATGGTATGAGTGAGGTTGTAGATGCAGGATTCTAACCTGCATTTTAATAAAGTGCGGCAATATTGAACCAGTTTGTTTTCCTTTAGGTTGTAGATTTCTTTCAAAGAAATAAGCCTTAGTCCTTCTTTACATACAATGTATGTTATGAAGATGGTATTGTTAACAGTAGATATACAGGAGATACACAATCTTGCTTGTCTTTTTCAACTGGCTTTCTATCTTAATGTTGAACATAATATAATTAGGGTCACAGCCTACTGTGAAGTTTTTTCTGTAGGTCGCTGCATTGCAGCGAGTGGGAATAACCCAAGAATTAAAATATGTTCTTGGGTTGCTCCCATTCATTTCAGTGGGACTTCCACAGAGGAATTTCCTTGTGCGTTCTGCTCTTGGCTTTCTGTTGAATTACTCAGCGTTGCCATCCTGCTTCCAAGAATTTAATTTTGCTTATTGCATCAATTCTACAGAACTGAGCTTGAACAAATTAGCATTTAATAGGGGTTACCGTATGTTTCACATGTAATTCTTATCACACTGTAGGTTGGCTGATGCACAGCTATTTATCTCTTTTCATATTGCTTGACTATCCCTTTTTTTTTTTCTTACGTCTTATTAAAACGAATGGTCTCTTTGCTTTGGAGTACTTAGTTTTAGAGATTTGTTTCAGGCTTCATAGGGAGGAGTAGGCCCAGAAGTGAAGGATCTTGCCTTGTCTGTAACAGACAATATTAATTATTCTATCTCGTTCCTGCTTGCTTTGGTATTTTTTACGGAAGTTTTATTTGATCATCATGAAATCTTTTAATTTGATCATGGCTTGGCTGTGCTGGAATTGGAGGAAAATCTGCGAAGTAGGGCTGTGCACACTTTGAAAATGATTTGGAAGTAGTGGTCTGACCTTTCTATAAACACAGCACCTCTCTATTTATGAAAGCAGCTGGTCTTTCCCCAGGTTACTGAAGAAGCCTGAAAACAAGATGTGCCTTCTCTAATTATAATAGCCTGAAAAAAAAAATTGGCTGCCTTGGTGAATAGCAGAGATTTTATTCCGCTATGAACTGTGCTCATGTGAAGTTCAACCATTTCTTCTAGATCAGTGGTGGCGAACCTATGGCATGACACTCAGAGCCCTCTCTGTGGGCACGAACGCTGTTGCCCCAGCCCCACCTCCCCCCGTGGCCCCCTCATCAGCAGTCCCCCCAGAGGAGAGTTACCCCTGAGCGCGGCCCACACAGAGTAGCACAACCAAGGACATGGCAGCTGGGCAAAGACTCCACCCTCTCACCCCATTGCGCACAATTGATGCTGCAGAGCACAGGTGGAAGGCATGGCTGCCATGGCGCTGCTGGGCCGACTGGGCGATCTGTGGTGGGTGGCCCTGCGGGTGGACGGGGGGCGGAGCAGGGACAAGATGGGGGCAGGGTGGTTTTTGGGCACTCAGTCTCTAAAAGGTTCGCCATCACTGTTCTAGATCTTCCTCCTAGGTCAAAACATGCAGTGTAATTTACTAGCGAGAAATTTGAAAGTAGGGAAGGTATTAGAGAGCTGAAGGAATGCTGCTGCCAATATTAAGAATTTTGGCAGCTATTCTTTTCCCAGAATGGGTACAAGCAGATGGATGATGATGATGATGATGATGATGATGATGATGATGATGATAGCCTTATGCGAGCCATCATTATATTGGATGCAAATAGTTTTATCCTTGGAGAAGATTTTGCTTATAGGCTTCTTTCTCAGTTTTGTACAGGTAGTCCTCAACTTACAGCAGTTCACTTAGTGACTGTCCAAAGTTACAAATGCATTTTAAAAAGTGACTTAAGACCGTTTTTTTCACACTTATGGCACACGGCCATCTCCATGGTCATGTGATCAAAATTCAGATGTTTGGCAACGGACTCATATTTATGACGGTTGCAGGATCTGGGGATCACGTGATTCTCCTTTGTGCAACCTTCTGACGGACAAACTTAATGAGGAAGCCAGATTCACTGAACCACCGTGTTACTAATTTAACAACTGCAATGACTCCCTTGACACCTGTGGCAGGAAAGGTCGTAAAATGGGGCAAAACTCACTTAACAAATGTCTCTTAACAACATACATTTTGGGCTCAATTGTGGTCG
Source organism: Protobothrops mucrosquamatus (assembly GCF_001527695.2). Classification (NCBI taxonomy): domain Eukaryota; kingdom Metazoa; phylum Chordata; class Lepidosauria; order Squamata; family Viperidae; genus Protobothrops; species Protobothrops mucrosquamatus. Next base: position 2,508,727 of record NW_015386408.1, read on the forward strand.
TAAGTCGAGGACCACCTGTATAGAGAAATTCCTGGACTTACAACTTCCTTTCAAAGATTCCTACATTTGATGTCTGATATCTTTCACTTGTTGGTTACTTGAATCTTTTAACTTCTTGAAATACTGAGAAAATCATCTGACCAGATAACAGGAATTTCCTCAGAACCTTGTGTTTCATATTTGATCTGAGAGATAGGGAAAATCTGTTTGCACATAGAAAACCATATGCACTAGGGAGTGGTATTACCACATGAGAGATCTCAGCATGCACGAACCGGCCTTTTGTTATTTCAGCACGAGCTTTTACTTGCACCTTTAACAGTTTCAGTTGTGTAAACTGCTATTTTTTTTCCCAAAATTGCTCCATTCTGGCCCGCATCTTCCAAGGATTTTGATCTTACATCTGAATATTGATTATTTGCAAGTGAGTAATGGCATCATTATTTGCAAGTGAGTAATTAGCATCAGCTAAAGTGGCTTCAGAGAAGGCAGAAATGGAAAAGCCAGACATGAAATAAAAATGAAGCGATTTTACATCCGTTTGAATGGGTGCACTAAACTAAGCACAGAGCATGTGAATAGCCGCAAGGCAGTTTGTGTTCCTTTCGACCCTTCTCATCAGAATCCTAAGAATGTCAGTTTACAGTTTTCAGGGTTGTAGAGATAAGCTTGCAGGTCTGGTGCTGATTTCAGATGAGAAGCTGAGCACACTTGTAAAGATGCACAAATATCCTCTGATCCTTTTTAAATAGACAACCAAATCCGGCTAGTTTAAATTCCTATTCTAAGGGTAGCATGTTTTGCTTGACAAGTTTTTTGGGGCGGGTGTGTGTTCATTTTTCCCTCTCAGAAACTCATTCTCATCATGGCTTTTCATTTGATCTCATTTAAAGAAAAACTTTAAAAAAAAGGTTATATTGTTTATCAGTTATATATTGTTCACCAGTTACCATCAGTACTCTGAACATATTTACAACTGATGCTCCAATTTATTTACTATTTTGATTGTTTTTATATACTTTATATCAGCCCTTCCTTAGTGATGTGTATGTATGTTCGTGGGGTCAGAGAGGGGCTGGCCAACCTGATAGGGGTCACCAGATTGGGATTTGAATATCCTGGATATTCTATAATGTAATACCTTTAGTATTACACTTCACTGATCCTACATTACCACCAAAACTATATTTAGTGTGAAATATACAAGCATGCCAAGTATGGTTTATGACAGTGGTGGCGAACCTGTGGCACTCGGAGCCCTCTCTGTGGGCATGCACGCTGTTGCCCCAGTCCCTCCTCCCCCATACCCCTCTCCTCACCAGCAGCCCCCCCCGGAGAAGAGTCACCCTCAGATGCGGCCCGTGCGGAGCTGCACAGCCAAGCACATGGCAGCTGGGCAGCAGATGATGCTGCGGGATGTGGGTGGAGGGCGTGGCCACCATGGCGCTGCAGGGCCACCTGGGCGATCTGCAGTGTGCCGTGGATGGCCCTGAGAGTGGGCGGAGCAGGGCGGGAGCGGGCAGGCGGAGCAGGGGCGGGCCGGTTTTGGGGCACTCGGTCTCTAAAAGGTTCGCGATCACTGGTTTATGATTACTTTGGCACTTCCTTTATTAAGTTTATCCCAATTTTTGGCAAAGTTAAAATTTCTTAGATTGTAGTGCTGTGCTAGAGAGCCTTGTATTTTGTCCTTTTTCCTTTTCAATACTTTATTCATATAGCATAAGCATAATTTTTGTGATTTGCATTTCTCCACCACTTTTTTAAAATCCAGCTTTAAACACTAGGTGCAGGCCTGTTTGGTAAAAATGTGCTGATTTGCATGTGCTTAAACTTAAAAGAACATTGCCCCAAGTCAGCATGCTTTGATTCATAAATTTGATATTCCTAATTACAGTAGATTATACTCCCTTTGTCTTCAAATTCATCCCTGAGTAGATGAAGAATATGGAATGTCAATGGATCATTTGCAAGGGACATATTACACACAGCTATTTCATCTTTCTGTCTGTGTCATTACATTATTCCTTCTCTAATACTTTTCCTATTTTTCATAATGGCGTGGACAGGTGGGGAATGGATGCCATCTGCATTACCAGTGCCTATTGCTTATTATCATCGTAGGAATGACAGTCTGGGGAAGAAAAAGATGCTTGCTACAGCTTGCTTATGGCATCAAATATTTTAGACATGTTAGATTACATCAGTAACAAGTCTCAGTTTATGGTTAGGAATGATAGTCCAGCACTTCTGAAGAGGATTGGGTGGTGAATAATTGCTCTCAATAATGCCCATTGGCTAAAAGATTGAATCATATGACTATAGAGTGTAACGATTTTAAGGTACTTTTGTCTTGCATTTATGTGAATTGGTTAAAGGCTTGAAAGAGGCACAAAAATCGACCAGGAATAAGTGAGAAAACTGCAAACAGACCAGATATTCTGGTTCTTACCACACAGGAAAAGACAGTTTGCAATCAGTTAGCCAACAAGAAACCATGCTTTGAAACTCTGATGTCCTGCAGTGGAACAATCTGCTCATTATTTCTTCATTCCTGTCCACATATCATGCTAATAAGCAAATCACATTAAACAGATGCAGCGTCAAGGCAGAATGTTTCTGTAAGCAACAAGTGAGCAATTCAAAGCATGCCAAAGATCCTCAGCTCTTGCTGACCACCTCGCCACTTCCTGCGCAGTTATCATTAAATGCTTACAGAGGGTGTTGGGCACAACACTGACTTTATTTTGTCTCCTGTGAACATGGGAACCAGCTGCCCAACATATGGGCTAGAGTGTGGAGGCAAGTGCATGCAGTGAGAGAACGATTGACAGTTTAGTTCCAACTCCATATGCTATATTTCTTTCTTTTCATTGTTTTTTTTTTTAAAAAAATGGTGACAGTTTCTTGGTCTTGTTTAAAAGAGAACTGACAAGAAAGGTACATTCTGATATTTGCTCATTCTGGCATGCCAAAGCAGAACCGGTTGGATATGGTGCTGGTGGGGGGATATTGGAGTTGATCCTTCATCTGGTGTCCAAGTGAAACAGCACCAAAACGAATGTGCCAACTGGATTTTCCATCCTTCTTTTGTCAAATTTTGTACTTCCTTGACAAGCCTAGTCGTAAAAATTGCTTTCTACCTGTAGACTTGCTGGCCAGTTTTTTTCCCTCCGTTACCACCAATAAAATCTTTTAACTACAAGAGTCTTTATAAATTTATAAGGATTCTTTCATTGCAGCTGTTCGCGTAAGGTGATAATTAACAGAGAAGCTGCATCAGGTTAAAATAAGTGGAAGAACAAAAGAAAAAAGAGTGAAATCTGGAAAGGGGAAAGAGGTCTAAAGCAGACTAGTAAGGAAAGCTGTTCTTGGTGCCAGGGAATGCTAGCTGATTGGGAAGCAATGAGAAAAATAGAACATCCTGCATAAGGGCAGGGCTGGCTGACAGTTTCTTCAGGAGAATTGTGCATTTACTGTGTTACCCATTCTTCTTAACACAGTTGATTGAAAAATGGCACTTGGTTTTTAAAAGAACAGGGGATTCGATTTTGTGAACTCAAAAGTAGGTATACTTGTGCACTGCAAGGATTGGTAAATTATTTTACAAGAATGTGTAACCTTTAAGAAAAAGAATACCAGACGTAAAAGAAACAGATACGGAATGCTTGATAAAATTTGGAAATAACTGTCTAAAGACAGTGTGAGCTGAAAACCAGATTTGTAAAAACAAACAAACAAAAAACTGCTGAAATATCAGAAAATACCAGAATTCTTCAAGTCCTGCAGACTCCGTGATCAGCAAAATATGTGACTATTTTTAGTGGCATGATTTTTTAAAAAAACTTTTTTTGTTGTTGAGTTAAACTCTAAATAGCTATGGTAGATTGACGGAAGACTCGTTAAACTTAATCCTGCCTACCCAAATGGGTCTTGTCCTCTTCAGTTGATGTCATCACATAATTTCCACTCCCTTTCTGGGGCTGAAAAAAATATGTAAAAAATGCTTGTTGGAGGGGGAAAATTTAGTTTTAGTCTTTCCATTGAACAAAATGTGGATGGGGAAGAGTTGGGGGTGTGTATGCCTCTCTCTAGTGCTGTTTGAAGCCCTTCAAGGTAGAGACTTTACTGATATTGACCCCATGTGATCTGGACTTTTCTTTCTAGAGTCTAGACCATTGAGACCAATGGAAGTCTCCATTGTAAATTATCTCCATTTGAGAGAGGGCCTTAAATACAGCTTTGCTTAGGGTCAATTCTGTACTCCTTTTCCCTGTTTATCATGTGTAGGTCGATATGCGTTGGTTCTTTTCCTCTGCTTGCAATTTTTTAAAAAAATGTGTCCTGCAATTTCCCCAGATCTATGCACTCTTCTGTTTTTTATGCTTCAGCATTGCAGTTTTGACTCAGTGAATATTAGGATTTCCCATAAATCTTGGGAACAAGGGAATTTTCTGTATACATTGCAGATCGATGTGTCAAGTTCAGTTAGTGCTTGCCTCTCGTAACATGGGGAGGGGGGACGGGGAAGAGGTGACCTTTCAGCTTCCCCTATAGCAGGGGTAGTCAACCTTGGCTCTTTTATGACTCGTGGACTTCAACTCCCAGAATTCCTGAGCCAGCATGGCTGGCTCAGGAATTCTGGGAGTTGAAGTCCACGAGTCATAAAAGAGCCAAGGTTGACTACCCCTGCCCTATAGGATTATCCAAACTCTATGCCCGAGTCTTCCTCAATGCCCTCCAGGCTCTAGACCAGGGGAGAGGTGGGAAACGACGGCCCCTTTATAACTTGTGGACTTCAACTGGCTGGCTCAGGAATTCTGGGAGTTGACATCCACAAGTCATAAAAGGGCCCCCACCCCTGCTCTAGATCAATTCCTAAAATTCTCTGCTATAATTATGCTGGCTGAGGAATTCTGGGAATTGAAGGCTACACATCTGGAATCACCAAGGTTAGAAAGACTGCTCTGTGGTAGCTGCAAAAAGGATAGACTCCTTCCTGTTAATGGCCAGCAGAGATAGAAGGATGTTTGATTCTATCAGTTCTCTCCTGAACTGATGCGTAAATTAGCTCCAAAGACGTTTAGCATTTGTAATCAAAATTTAAAAAATCTGGTTACTTTTTTTGGGGTATTATTATTTTAACCAACAGCTTTTAGTTAGCAGCACCTTAGGGATGGTGGTGTGTGCTTAGGCTGTTCCAGTATTCTCACTTAAGTCATTTTCTTTCTAATTTGGGAATATTTGTTTTATTTCCAACTCCCATTAATTATGAGCTGAAACAAGAATACTTAGCTCATTTTCCTAAACCCAAAATTCAAGGACCAGAGTCTATTTCAGGAAATAATATTTTAAATATATGTGTATGTCTGTGTGTGTGTGTGTGTGTGTGTGTGTGTAGTCTTGTTAAGATTTTCCCATTGTGTAATCACCAGGGTTCTCCTCTTACCTGGAAGCCCTGAAGGAAGATGATTAGGATGATTTTTCATTGTAGGGTGTGGTAAAATGCGGTAAAGATGTTGGAAAATGCCTTGTTTGCTAAAAGGATGAATCAGAAGATCTAGTAGGTTTGACTGTGTAAAACACCGCTCCACCCCTAAATCTGAGCACTGAGACTCATGAGGTACTTGCCACACATTTTGGCTTTCTAGAGCAGAGGTAGTCAACCTTGGCTCTTTTATGACTCGTGGACTTCAATTCCCAGAATTCTGGGAGTTGAAGTCCACGAGTCATAAAAGAGCCAAGGTTGACTACCCCTGTTCTAGAGTCATACTGTAAAAAGTTCTTGCCACTTGCTTATATACTCTTCAGGTTTTTTTTTATGTTCTAAGAAACAAAATTTCCATGAATATGACTTTTGACAGGTAGTCCTTGACGTACGGCCACAATTGAGCCTAAAATTTCTGTTGCAAAGTGAGACAGTTGTTAAACGAGTTTTGCTTCATTTTATGGCTTTTTTGCCACAGTTAAGTGAATCACTGCAGTTGTTAAATGAATCTGACTTCCCCATTGACTTTGCCTGTCAGAAGATTGCAAAAGGTGAGCACATGATCCTGGGATACTGTAACCGTCATAAATATGAATCAGTTGCCAAATTTCCAAATTTTGATCATGTGACCATGGGGATGCTGCAGTGGCCATAACTGTGAAAAACAGACATAAGTCTCTTTTTCTAGTGCCTTTGTAACTTTGAACGGTCACTAAACGAATGGTTGTAAGTCAAGAACTTACTGTTTTGCTAGAAAATCAGAAGGATTTGGGTGTGATTTAATACTCTGTTACAAAAGCAATCAGACATAGGTGAACAATTTTCCCTTCTTTTGAAGGTTTGGGACTGCAAAGTGGGTACAACCATATACAATTGGGCGGGGAGAGGGTTTCCTTTTATTTTTAACAGTGACATTATTAACACAGTTTTAAAATGGCAAGAAATAGTGCTGTTTTTAGCAGTTATGGTCAGAACAGAACCGAGCAGCAAAGGGAACTTGGGGGGGGGGGGGAGCGAGCTAAAGATTATTTTTCTCTTCTTTCCCACATAAGGAGCTGGTTTGAAGATGGTCCAACGGAGCAGTTGAGAGCAGCAACTATTTTACCTCATCATAAATAAGTGCACTAAATTTTTAGCATTAAAATACATGTACAGAAGTAAAAAGAATGATTCAGTGAAAGATTCATCGAGGATAAATTTATCAATGGCTGCTAGTCATAATAGCTATATTACTCCTGACCTTTGAGACAATATGGTTTTCAGCATAATTGCTGCAGACTCCCCTTGGGAGAATACTATTGTATTTATGTCCTGCTGTTAGACATCATAGGCCTCTGGTGGGCCAGTGTGGAAACAGGATACTGGGTTAAATACGTCTTTGGTTGATTCAGCAGCGCTTTTCTTATGGTTTGACAGATATGAAAATAAACTCGCACATGAACAATAACCTGCAAACTGGTCACACTTTTGGTTTATATGAAACTCTTAAGATGGCTTTCAAGTAAAATTACTTTTACCACAAGAATTAATTATTTCAAAGCAACAAGTGTTCTTATTCAGATTTACTGGAAGAGGTGGGGGGGGGAACTTCCTGATACAGTATTTCCATCAAACTTTTAATAGGTTTGTCTCCATTTAGAACTGTAGAAAGTTCTACTTATTACTTATTAATCGTCCTTGTTGATCTTCTCTGAACTCTTTCCAGATGTCAACATCTTTTTTATATTGTGGCAATCAAAACTGGATGCAATATTCCAAGTGAGGGCTTACCAAGGTATTATAAAGTGATCTTGATTCCATGTAGGACTGCACGGACTTTTTGAGCAGCCACAACACACTGCTGGCTCATATTTAAGTGATTGTCCACTAGAACAGGCCTTTTCAACCTTTTCACCCATTGTACCACTTTTAGGATATGGCAACATCTGAGTACCACCAGTCGCCTAGCAAGGTATCAAAAACTTGATGACCAAAAAAAAAAAAAAAAAAGGAAAAAAGTGATAAAGTACAGGTAGTCCTCGACTTACAACAGTTCGCTTAGTGACTGTTCAAAGTTACAATGGCACTGAAAAAATGCCCCCCAAGCCATAACCGAGGAAGACAGCGCCCGCCAGCACTCTTCCTCCTGTCTGAGGTTTTCATTGTTTGTGAGCATTTCTGTTGAGGATTGGCAGAGAGGGTGGGGTGGGGCGGTGTTTGGTTTTTATTCCCCCTAACTGCTGGGTGGTTGCAGCAGGTTTTGGTCACTTCACATGACCCTGGGACGCTGTGACCATCATAAATATGAATCAGTTGCCAAGCATCTGAATGTAAATCACAAGACCCTGGAGATGCTGCAACATTCCAGCTGATCGGCACTTCTTCTGGGCTCAGCAGAAGTGTCAGGATCAGTGCTGCTTTCCAGCTGATTGGTGCTTCTTCAGGGCTCAGCAGAAGCACCAGGATCAGCACCGAGCTCCAGCTTCCACTGAGCCCTGACAGCCCCGAAGAAGCACCGATCAGCTGGAAAGCGGCACTGATCCTGGCGGTTCCGCTCAGCCCTGCAGCTCCAGCCATCTCTTGCTCAGGCTTGTGCAGTGCTGCCACCGGTTCAGCTCATTCCCCTCCCCCACTACCACTTTTCTAGGATGGTCGCGTACCACCTGGCAGGTGCCAATGTACCACTGGTTGAAAAGTGGTACATTGGTACCACTGGTCGCGTACCACCTGGCAGGTGGTACCCATACCACTGGTTGAAAAGCCCTGCACTAGAACTCTTAAGATTCCTCTCGCAGTTACTACTGTTGAGCCAGGTCCCAACTAGTCTATACCTGTGCATTTGGTTTTTCTTGCCTAAATGTAGAACCTTATTTTTCTCACCACATAATTTATAGAAGTGCAATTGAGATGTGCTTCTATAAATTATTTGTATTATTATGTATTTCTAATATACTTGACAAAAATGACTCTTTTATTTTAGAGCATCTTCCCTGTGATAATAAGTAGTTCTTATACCAGGTGGATGAATTTAGACTCCAGGCTTACATAAAGCTACAAAAAGCTTTGAGTAAAATTCCAAGAGCCCCTCTGAACTATTATTAAATATATTGGAAGTTTACTCTACATTAAATCAATGAAATCAAATGCCATGTTTGTTTCTTTTAATTGCCTTCAACATGCCACTTAAAAGGCAAAGGCATTTGCCCTCACCCCCAAACATAACCCGATTTTATGCACTCAGGTTCAAGTTCTTGCATTTGAAATTAGTATAAGGCTAGGTTTCCTAATAAACCATGATCATTTATCACTGCCTGAGCATACAAATTTAGATAAACAGGATCGTCTCTGTTTCTCAGGACAATAATTAATTTGTATATTAAATATTTACAACACATTCAATTTAAGTAGATGCTGGAATGAAATACAGTAATAACCATGTAAAAACAAACTATGATGAAAACAATAACACCACAGTATTGTCTAAATAGACAACTATAATAATAATAATAATGATAAAGTTGGAAGGGACCTTGGAGGTCATCTAGTCCAACCTCCTGCTCAGGCAGGAAACCCTATACCATTTCGGACAAATGGCTGTCCAGTCTCTTCTTAAAAACTTCCAGTGTTGGAGCATTCACTGCTTCTAGAGGCAGGTTGTTCCACTGGTTAATTGTTCTAACTGTCAGGAAGTTTCTCCTTAATTCTAGGTTGCTTCTCTCTTTGGTTAGTTTCCATCCGTTGCTTCTTGTCCTGCCTTCAGGCGCTTTGGAGAATAGCTTGACTCCCTCTTCTTTGTGGCAGCCCCTGAGATATTGGAACACTGCTCTCATGTCCCCCCTCGTCCTTCTCTTCGTTAAACTAGACATACCAGTTCCAGCAACCGTTCCTTATATGTTTTAGCCCCCAGTCCCCTAATCATCTTTGTTGCTCTTCTCTATACTCTTTCTAGAGTCTCAACATCTTTTTTACATCGTGGTGACCAAAACTGGATGCAGTATTCCAAGTGTGGCCTTACCCAAGGCATTGTAAAGTGGTATTAATACTTCACGTGATCTTGATTCTATCCCTCTGTTAATGCAGCCTAGCACTGTGTTGGCTTTTTTGGCAGCTGCAGCACACTGCTGGCTCATATTTAAATGATTGTCCACTATACTGTAAGTTGATGGTGACTTAAAGTTGATCTGAGGTCAATAAGACTAGTTAGAATTAAAATTAATATTTTCAGTCAGCACCAAAATGAAACAATGTTGGTACTAGACTGGCTTCAGAATGTGCTATACCCAGGGTGGTAGAGTCCACACATAATATATTTCAGCAATGTATGAGGTAACACGGCAATACTAATCAGAAGGTCTTAACAAAGTTATTAGTATCGGAATGCATCTTGATTTCATTTAAGCCATATTTTCTAAATCCTTTTCCTGAATTTCTTCGTTCAGAAAATATTAATTTTCATTTGTCATTACATAAAAATGATTACACTGATTAAAGACATATACAGGAACATACTGCTTAATTATTGCGGCTTTTTAGGTATATTACCATGGCCACTTCAGTCCTAACAGCAACTAAAATACTTCAGTTGTTTGTGGGTTTTGTATGCTGCTGGTAAAGTCTGAAGAAGTAGAAGTCACCAAAAACTTATTATTTAAGATTCTAGCATACTTCTGTACTACAGAGTGAAGGAACAGAAAAAATGCCATGTTTTATACTGTTTGTATTTTAATTTACTCTAGCATTGCTGGTCAATTTATTTCTTCCTTACTTATTTGAAAGGAAGAAAAATATCCTGCCTTGCCAAAATTATAAATAAATTGTAAGTACAAATCCAAAGCCAGCAGCAGGGGAAGAGTGGGGGAGGGGTGACTGATTTACAGTAGATATATTATATATTTTTGTAAAAAAAACAGGAAAGGAAAACAACAATTCATACTTTGCAGAAGCAGAGAATAAATCTGAAATATGGAAATAGATAATTTTCTTAAATTTCAATAATATACTTCTGTGAATAGGCTTCTCTTCTGTACTCCTAATGGGATTAAATGATATCATCTCGTTATCATCTGAATTTTTCTCTTTGCTGTTACTTAGTTAATTGTTGGAGACTGTGCATTCAGTTAACTAGGTAAAGACTTAATGAAGTCGGAAAAAACAACTTTCGGTGAAACTCTCCAAGAAGCAGTGAAACTCTCAGTGCAGCAGAGATGATTAGTTCCCTTTTGATATAATCTTGGTCAGTTTGGTTGAATGCCTTTTCTGCATATTTCTTTTTTTCATCTCACATGATCAGGTTGCGTCCAGGTGAAGAGTTCAACCATATCTTTACCTCAGTTATGCCCTCCAAGTTATTTCCCCCTCTTTCCCTCTAGTGCAGGGGTAGTCAACCTTGGCTCTTTTATGACTCGTGGACTTCAACTCCCAGAATTCCTGAGCCAGCTGTGCTGGCTCAGTAATTCTGGGAGTTGAAGTCCACGAGTCATAAAAGAGCCAAGGTTGACTACCCCTGCTCTAGTGAGTCCCACCCTCCGACTTCTTAGTCCGTTCTCTCAAGTCCCTTCTTCAATCTCTTTTCATTCTGGGAAACTGGAGCTACACATTTGGAAATAGGAGTTTCCCTTATTTAATTTATGCATAAGTTTCAAAAAAAATGACAAATTGATAATCCTGCTGACATCATTTTGAAATGGATGGTTTCTCCTTCCTGGTTTATTTAGTTCTAAACTGAAATTGGTAAGGCCACACTTGGAATACTGCATCCAGTTTTGGTCACCACGATGTAAAAAAGATGTTGAGACTCTAGAAAGAGTACAGAGAAGAGCAACAAAAGATGATTTAGGAGAATGGAGGCTAAAACATATAATGAACGGTTGCTGGAACTGGGTATGTCTAGTTTAACGAGGAGAAGGACGAGGGGGGACATGAGAGCAGTGTTCCAATATCTCAGGGGCTGCCACAAAGAAGAGGGAGTCAAGCTATTCTCCAAAGCACCTGAAGGCAGGACAAGAAGCAATGGATAGAAACTAACAAAAGAGAGAAGCAACCTAGAATTAAGGAGAAATTCCCTGCCAGTTAGAACAATTAATCAGTGGAACAACCTGCCTCCAGAAGCTGTGAATGTTCCAACACTGGAAGTTTTTAAGAAGAGACTGAACAGCCATTTGTCTGAAATGGTATAGGGTTTCTTGCCTGAGCAGGGGGTTGGACTAGATGACCTTCAAGGTCCCTTCCAACTTCATTATTATTATTGTTACTGTTACTATTATTATTATCATTATCATTGTATGTTCCTAATGATTATAAGTTTATATACACAAATATTTCTCAGCTTAAGACTGCCTATGAATTCTGAGCTTGCTCTATCAGTTTTATTTATCTGTTTATTAAATCAGTACCAGTATGTCCTAGGAGAATCAGCCCATGGCTGCACAGAATGGGTTTCATGAAAAGTAAACAGCTCGCTGTATTGCTTTGGTGCATCTGGATTTGCTTAAAGTCATTACAGTATTGCTGAGCTGATTGCACTCTACCAAACATATCCTGGACTTCTGCTCCCTTGTTAGCATGAATAGTTCCATTTGCCTCAATGGAAACCAGCATTTTAGCATGCTAAGGTGTTTTTGGACACCCCACGGAGCCATAATGGAACAAGCTTTCATCAACTCAAACTGTATGAGACAACATACAAACAACCACTGTGGCCAAATGTCTCTCCTTCTCTTGCACCTCAGTTTCTGGAACAAATGACTTGACACGGTCGTTAAAAAATGGGGAAGTTAAAACAGGGAAAAAAGGCTTTAGTGAGTCAGTTAACAGCTGTGGGCTTTGCACTGACTACATCCTGTGTTCTGAAATGAGGGCTCATAATAAAACACTTTCAGATCATGAAGGATTAAAGATACTGGTTCTCTTAGTTGGAAAATATGGTCTCAGTTCTAGCTCCAAAGTACTTTTGTTGTCTTTGGCTTGTCAGATAATGTGCTCTTTTGTATACTTCTGATATCTTAAATTGATGTTGAGAAGCTTATTAGCTATCATATTTTTTAAAAAAGAATCAACTCTTATTCTTAGGATTGAGTTTCCTTAAACAAGAACTTGGCTTCTTTGCAAGTATAACTTTAATTAGAACTTCTTTCCAGTTCAGAACCTGTAATGAACATCTTTTTTGTCTTCTCACTCTTTTCTCACCTGACTTTAGACATATGAAAATCCATGAGAAGGATGCAACTGGCGCTACAAGCACAACTCCTGCCTCTCCATTGAAACGCAGGCGCTTGTCCACCAAACGAAAATTCAGTCATGAGGCTGAGGCCGACAAGGAAGAGCAGAGTCCAGCAAAAAAGGTCCTCTAGGAAATAGCAAAAAAAAATAAAAAATCCCGATAGTTGGTTGAAATTAGAGATTATGAATTCAGCTAATCACTTAAAAATGGAAAGAAGGCAAAGTATAATAGACGCACAATTGACAGTTTGTAATTTTAGACACACAGCATGCTTTAGAAGTTGTGCATACTTCTTTTGAAACTGCAGTATACTTACCAAGTGACTAGTCAGGACAAGAAATAAAAACATTGTGGGTTTTTCTTCAGCTCCTGAAGTTTTCAGCCAGCAAGAACCTCTGAAATACACTAAATTGTGAAGATGGCTATTTATCTATGCTGATCTTCTTTATTACCTAAAGCAGGGGTGTCCAAACTTTTTTCAAAGAGGGCCAGATTGGATGAAGTGAACGTGCTGGAGGGCCGAACATTTTTCCAAACATTCTTTCAACCATTACAATTAAATGCAAATGAATTATTTTATGCCTCTTTCCTCTCCCTCTCTTTCCTCTTTTTCTCTCTCTCTCTTTCCTTTCCCTTTCCTCTCCCCTCTCTCTCTTTCTCTTTCCTCTCCCCCTCTTTCTCTTTCCTCTCTCTCTTTCTCTTTCCTCTTTCTCTCTTTCTCTTTCCTCTAACTTTCTCTTTCCT
>NW_015386408.1:2523075-2590410 GCF_001527695.2 Protobothrops mucrosquamatus
AGGAGGAACAGGACGGGAGGCAGCAGCTCCAGTGGCGGCGGCCCCATTGCGTCCTCAGCCAAACGGGCAGGGAGGGGGAGCAGGACGGGAGGCAGCGGCTCTGGCGGCAGCCACTGCAGCATCGTCGGGGTCCCCGTCGCCGCCCCTGGCCCGGCCGCCGCCCCCGCTGCTTCTCCTGCAGCAACGAGGGCAGCAGCGGAGGCTCCCTGAAAGTGCCCGAGGAAGGTGCCACCGATGGGGCCGAGGTGGGGCCGGGCGGCGGAGAGCCCTGCGGCAGCCAGGCGAGCTTCATGCCTGACTGCCGTCCGGCCCGGGCTGGGGAGACATGTGGCCGGTTCGGCTTCCCGGGGAGTGATGCTCCCGCTGGCCGCCGCACCAGCCATGACTGCCGCCCAGCACGGGGAGACATGTGGCTGGTTCGGCTGCCCAGGGAGCGGCCCAGGAAGTGATGCCCTAGCTGAGACTGGAACAAGTAAGCCGGGGGGGCGAATCACCTGCCCCGCAGTCACTTTGCGGCGGTGCTCTGTGGACTCAGAGCTCCCTCCCTCCCCCCCTGCCACTGACCTTCCATCTCCGGCTCTGCTGCTGCTTGGCCAACGGTTGCGCCGGCTGGACATCACAGGGGCTGCTCTCTCATGGCTGCGGCTTACGGGAGGGCTGGCCCACTCAGCAAAGGCTCCGGGGGGTTGCTCCCAGCGGGGATCCAGCCACGTGCGCCTGGGACGGGGCCAGCCCGGGAAAGGGACTTCCTGGCCGCCCTTCTCCCAGGGGGCGGGACACCCGGGTGCAGGGCCAATGAGGAGCCCTGCGAGGGGGCATCAGGGTACTCTCTCTCTCTCTCTCTGTCTTCACGTTCACGTTCACGGAGACAGAGACAGAGAGAGAGAGAGAGTACCCTGAACGGCCTCCCGGCACCCTCCCGGCGTAAATGTATCGCGTCCCTCCCGACAAGCTCCCGGCCTAATTTGGCCCGGCGCCCGGCGTTTACCGGGCGCCCGGCCTGAAACCTGTACGGACACCTAAAGAAATGATTTTAAATAAACGATACTGTGCAAAATAAATAGTGTCAATTTGGATTATCTCCAAATGTGCTGTGGCTGAACTCATGATAAAATATTAGTGAAAGCCTCTGTCAACATGACACTGCATTGTTTTGAGTTCTGCATTTTGATTATTTGTGCATATTATTTGGGAAAATTTCATTGCTGAGTGTGATTGATTGTGATCAAACTCTTTTTCCTGATAACTTTGAGAAATGAAGTAATTTCCTCCATATGTTCATATTCTGTGTGATGTGGAATAGCTCTTAAAGCAGTGGTTCTCAACCTGTGGGTCGGGACCCCATTTGGGGTCGATCGACCATTTCACGGGGGTCGCCAAGCAAGGCTGTCTGCCATTTTTTTTTGTCCGCCATTTTTTTTGCCCGCCATTTTTTTCCCCCTTTTCCGGCGGGTGCCTTACCTCCCTTGGACTGGGCCAGCTGGTGGTCGGCCTGCTCCGTCTCTGCCGCTTGCCAGCTACGGCTCGGCCGGCGCAGGGGGCGGAACCACGCATGTGTGGCACTTCTGGGCAGGGAAAGTCCTCAACTTACGACCGGTTGGGTAGTCCTCGACTTACGACCAGTTTAGTCCTCGACTTACGACCGGTTTAGTCCTCGACTTATTACCGGTTGGGGTCGCGGCATTAAAAAGGTTGAGAACCACTGTCTTAAAGGGATAAATGGAGTGGAATGAGAGAAATATCCAAACAAGTCAGAAGAGCTAGTTAAACTAAATTACTTTGTAAGGAAATGTTCACATTGCTTAATGTTGAGGACTAGATTAGAATAGATCTCCAAACATAAAAAAAGAAATTCCTGGTTAAATTTTGGATTTATCCTTATTGATCCATTTTGTAACTTTTAGCCAAGGGATAAAGCAGTCAATTATTTGCCAGCTGAAATTTACTGCTTTCAGAAACTGTTACTTGAATTGTAGCCTGGGTTTGAAACCCCCTCTTTTTTTCTTTTTCTTTTTTTTACCATGAACAGGTTGTGGAGGAACCACAAAATGGTGAAACTGAAAAAAGAGCTGATGAAATTTATCGATGTCCAGTGTGTTTCAAAGAATTCTCTTGCAAGTATGGGCTAGAAACCCACATGGAAGTACATCCAGATACCTCACTGAGGTAAGAAGAGTGCAGTTGAGATAGTTTGTGAAACAAAAAGATATTTCATGTTGATACTACATGCAGCAAATTTGAGACTCATTTGAACTTGGTGGGACCTGTTTCTAAAGAAATGGGCTCTGCAGGCATTTTTTAAAGCATTGTTATGAGTCTTCATTGGGGTTACCTTTACTTTCTATCTTAAAATACATCTTGGGAGGCAAAATTTTGGCTGGGGAGTCCTGGAAGTCCATACATCTTAAAGTTGCCAAGTTTGGGAAACAGTGGTTTGGATGGTGTGATCTTTGTGCAATCACGTTCCTGTGAATGTACTAACCTGTTCCCATTTCTATTCTCTAATCTACGTGATACTATTGCACTCAAATTATAGTGTGATGCAAGGCTGGGAACTAATCTTAACATATTATAGAGTATCAATCAGTAGTTGAGAGACAGGTCTAAGATGTGTTTCTCAGTAAGTCTCTTTGTGGCATTCACAGACTTGAGTTCCCATAACATAGTAGATCATGCTAAAAATGAGGTTTTTGAAGTGCAGATGTTGTAGGAACTTGGCTGTTCTTTTAGCAGGGCATATGAATCAACTTGTCACACGTTATGATTTAGCAGTTTGTGCCTAAGCTGTTAATGTGAACCTGGTAACTGTATTCTGTTACTTTGTTTGATTTAGCTTGGAATGTCAACTTGATCACTTGTAGCATTATATAATTCTTCTAAGTTTCCACTTTCTAGTTTGTTTTTTTATTAAGTCAGTTCTTAACAATAAAAAACATTAAAGAATTCTCACATTTGAAAGTACCGCGTGCAGTTTAATCCATTGGGTGTGTCTAATGTAACCTGCCCCCCAGAGCAAAATGCTTGCTCATATGTGTATGCTGATATATATGTACTGGGTGCGCACTTCCTAACTAGAAGCACCTTTTCCTGAAAACTAATTACTTTATGCTCTTTTGATAAAATTAATGAAATGAAATAGATCAGCAGTATTGACACAGTAAATCTAATGTTGAAGGATAGCAAGTCCATAGTAATTTATTTTTATCTGGCATCATTCTGTGAAGACTCCCAAAAATATTTTTTGACAGAATAAGCCCTTGGGATTCAAGCGCACATAGAATTATTGCGCAAATCAATAATGTCTGAGGAGTGGCTGCTAGTCCTGCCTTTGTAACTGCAAAGAGAGGCTGTAAATGATCGGGTTGATTCAAACCTATTCTGCTACTGTCAGATTAGCAAGCAAATAGGAGGGGGGGGATCAGTCTGATACTTGGTGAGTGTGCAATACACCACTGTCTTGTGAATGTAAATGTAAATCACAAAACACAAGCATTGCTTAGGTGAGAGACTTCTCTTTTGAGGGGGAGGGCAGTCTCTTTTGATGATGTGAAACTTTAAATTATGCGTTTTTGATAGTTGCCTCTAAGGGCAGCTCTCTCCACGAGTGCTATGTGTGTGTCTGTATGCAAAATAATAGGGTCCTTTGTTGCACTGACAATTGACTGTAAATGAGGCGCTTACCCTAGAATTTACTCTTCAGGTCTAGACTCTTGTCCTATTGAAACTAGCACTGGCTAGTTAGGGCAGGGGGCATCTCTGACTGATGTCTTCTAGGGACCATCACTAGGAGGTGGGCATAACACTGCCCTTTTCATCCTGGCTTCCCTCCTGCTAGGATTAGTTAAGACTCTAGTTTTCTCTTCAGTCAGGCCAGCCAGCAGGGCTCCAGCTATTTTGGTGCATTTATATAGGAGCGATGATATAATTAGCAGAGCTGGGAAATGCCACATGGCCAGTAGGGAAAAACAAGCAGCCCTTTTCACATGTTGGATTTTTCTCTTCTGAAACTTCCCCATGCCTGGTTTGGTTTTCTCACCGAACCTATAAATGTTACTTCCCCTCAGTGTTCAACAGCTTCAGCAGTAGCAAAACTAAATTACTCAAACAAGGCCTTTTGATGAACGAGGATTTAAATCATAGAATCAAGATTAAAGCACCTTAAGACTATTCTGTGTAGGTGGATGGCTGTCTAGCAACTGTTTAAGCACATCCAGCAAAATTACTTTTCCAGTAACTTGTTCTCTTGTTAAACTTCATTTGTCGATAGAAAGTTTTTTTTTAACATTTAGTTGGAATCTCCCTTCAGTTTAAATCCATTATTCCACATTATCTATTTTTTTAGCAATGGAGAGAGAGAGAGAGAGAGAGAGAGAGAGAGAGAGAGAGAGAGAGAGAGAGAGAGAGAGAAAGAAAGAAAGAAAGAAAGAAAGAAAGAAAGAAAGAAAGAAAGAAAGAAAGAAAGAAAGAAAGAAAGAAAGAAAGAAAGAAAGAAAATAAATCACCAGCTGGCTTTCATGGGTAAAGTGAAACTTGAACTCGCTTTTACCTAAAAAGATTGGTACTTGTGATACCACATTCTTGTTCTCTGTTCATCCTTGTTGCTTTCTCTGAACCTATTTCAATTTTATTGAATGCTGCTTAAAGTTCAGTGCCGGGGGTCTGGAAACAAAACTCAAAGTGCGATCTGACCAGTGTAGAAGTATTTTGTCCTGCGGTTTGGAAATTATACATCAGTTGATGTAGTTTAAAATTGCTGTTGCTTTTTTTTTTTTTTTTTTACAGCCATCTCACACTGCTGAGTCATACTCATTTTTCAGCCATCTGCTCTTTAGAAAACTTCTTCACACCTAACATTGCTTAACTTGATATCCTCTACCACAGGGGTGTCAAACTGCCGGCCCATGGGCCGGTTGCATCATGCGGAGGCTGCGCCCACCCCAGCTCCAGCAATGCGAAAAAAATCACGATACGTTGCGACACGTCATGTGATGTGGCAACTTTGACACTTGTGCTCTATCACAGGGGTCCCCAGCCTTGGCCACTTTATGACTTGTGGACTTCAACTCCCAGAATTCCTCAGCATGGCTGAGGAATTCTGGGAGTTGAAGTCCACAAGTCATAAAGTGGCCAACATTGGGGACCCCTGCTCTATCATATTCGTGTTCAAATTATTTTGGCTCTCTACATGCATTACTTTCAAATTTATCTTTTAAAAATTTCACTCAATATTTCAGCCTTTTCTTTACCTCAGGCATGTCAAACTCGCAACGTATTGTGACTTTCCCCCCATTGCCGGTAATGGGGTGGGCGCGGTTTCAGTATGATGCATCCGGCCTGCTGGCTGGCAGTTTGACATGCCTGCTCTACCTTATCAAGTTCATTTCTGAATTGAATTTTTATCTTCTTAGGGTGCTAGGCATCCGTTCCATTTTTGTGTCATTTGCAAATTTGATTAGCATTTGCTTTATTTCATCCACTTCCTTAATAAAAACTCGTTCAAGAATTCAGGACTCATGACTCCACTCATTTGATTAAGAAGAATTGCTCTTTAAGTATGATTTTCAAACCCACTTCTATGATCAATTTTGTTCCATGTGATTTAGTGTGCCTTGAACTAGATTGCTAGTCAGTATGTCATGAGACATTAAGTGCTTTGCTGAAATTAAGATTTGTCTACAGCAGTCTGGTAAAATAAGATGGGTTGTTGTTGTTAACAAGCCCCTGATTACTTCTGGCAATTGTTACATTGTTTTTAAAGCAGACCAAGATCAATCTCTTTGTGGCCTGTTTTATAATCTTCCCAGGCATCAGTATCACATGGATTGCTCTGTAGTTCTTTGGATTTTCATTTTCCGTCCTCCATTGCCTGATACTTCACCCCTTCTGGATTTCTGGAATTTAATTCACAAAAGCTTGGCCAAATCTTCAGCAAGTTCTGGGAGTACCCTAGGTGGCAATTGAAACGGCTCTACTTAAGTAGGTGTTCTCTGTCTGTGTTTCTGTCAGTGTCAGCCTTCGATCCAGCTCCTTCATTCTGCTTTTCAAAGTTGCCTAGGAGAATAGAAACCCTCTTGTTGGAGACAGCTGAACAAAAATACAAGTTAGTTCCATTCTTATTTTGTCTTTCCTCGACAGCCAGCATGCCATGGTTCTTACATTTCTGTCCATCTTCCTATCTACCCGTTGTCTTCATAATAGCTCTCTGAGAACAAAAAACAATGATTGGTTCACAATCATCTGTTAAACCAATGTTTGGTGGAATGTTGGAGTATATAGCATTGCACATAATTCTTGAAATGATTTTTTTTTTTTAAACTGGCTGAAGGTAAACCTCTGCAGGACTCCTGGCATTATTGCTTTGGTGTTAGTGGTGTGAGATTGGGGAACTCAAAGCAACTTTGTGTGCACTGATGGCAGCCCTTCACACTAAGTTCTGTAATGTATGGTATTAAAAGTCTACCTGAGTTTAAAGGGGGGGGGGGAGGAAAAGTGCTAAGAATGTGTCAGAGCTAGTTTCAGATATTATGGTTGGTAGGAAAAATACATGAGGGGACATAGGGTTAGATCATTTTATCACATTCTGCTTCCTGAAGGTTTGGTGCTGAAAATATGATGTGAATAATCAAGGATTTTATAATCAATGACACTTTCAATACAATTAGGCAGAGAGAGAGAGAGGTACCAACTGTGATGAATAAGAGCTTTTAGATCTGAATGGAGTCAGATCTTTATGAACACATAAGCCTGTGAAGGGAGCAGCTAAGTCTGTGACATATGTTTACTTTTTTTGTTTGTTTCTTTTATTAGCAAATATTGACTCCTTTCCTCCAATTTATATCGCATGCCCTGCCTCCTCCCTGTTCTGTCCTCCACAAATTCTAAACGTGTATAAACTTGCTTAATCTCTTTTCAGACTCTGCTCTTTCAGCTGCTCCTCGTGCTTTATTTGTCAATCTCTTCCTTGACCATTATCAAACATTTCCCTGGGAGGCTCGGCTTTCAGTTCAGCTGAAAGCCATAATAGTCATCCCAATTTGAAAATGCCAGTGTGCTCTGAGAAGTTTCCAAAACGTCCTGGTTGCAACCTAAACTTGTGCATGGAGTGTTCTTCTCCCTTCTAAAAGGAATGGCAAGCCTATTAGGCAGGGTGAGGAATATTATTTCCATACAACAGCTGGTATAATATACTGGGGAATTAATTGAGTCCTGTAGTAGTATAGAACCTCTTTTCTTGCAGCTTAAAGCTCATGATTGTGTTTATAAGCTGTTGAATAACAGTTGTCTTGTCCTACTATCTGTTGGTCAGATTGTCACCCCTGGCTCTTTTCCTTCAGTATTAATGCCAGCTCCTCTAGTGCCAGTAACTGGGGATTAATGCAGCTGTTTGATCCCATTTCTCAAAGACTTCTGGGCAAAAGACTGGGGTGGGGGGTTGTCCTAAAAGGCAAGCTGTGTGGTGAACTGCTAATGTTAACAGGGACATAAACCAGTGCACACTTAATAAAGGTGAACATTGAAATCGTTTCAACAGTGAATAAGTCATTTGCTTTTTACTTCAAAGCTGTTTTAAAATTCTGCCAATCTCTTCTTAAAGTAGAAGCAAAGGGGCACTTGGGGTTCAGAAAATAATTTTTATGATCAGGAAGCTTCTGCTTGAGTATTGGTTAATGCAAACAATTATGTACAGTTCAGATTTATAGCTTTTTCTCCCCATGGCTAAAAGCTGCGTGTCTTTTTTTTTTTTTAAATAAAAACTAACTGTTTAGGCCTAAAGTACTGCATGCACGACAGTACCTGGGCACATTTCAAGAAAAATGAAGCATTTCTCTGTTGCTTTTGATTTCAGTCTGAACAACCTTAACTAGATCTTTAAATCTGCCCACTTAAAAGTTATTAATATGGAATTGGATTTAGGAATGTAAAGTGGAAATAACCTGAGACTTGTGCTATCCTTCACAATACTCATTTATCATTATCAGTTCACTGGTTCATGTGTGATTCTTGGGGAGGGGGAGGGGAGATGGATAATAAAAACACCTCTGCACGTACAACATAATGCCTTCCTTTGACCCCAGAAATCGCAAGAGACTTGGAGTGTTCAAGTCCTCTTTTAATATTCTTTTTGTGCAGTAGCTGACACAAAGGCTTTCAAATGTAATCTTGTACACTATTGCAAAATGCTGTTTGAATGCCTGGTGCAAGGGAATTTATGTTTTGCCTACATGTAAATGTGCTATTACACAAATCTGAATCTTGTTGGACAGCTTGGTTTTTTCTATTATTGAAAAAGAAGTTAAGTTCTGTTTGAAAATAACTAAGAATGTTAGTTTTCGGATGTTAATACCAGTATCATAGTTTACATCAAACTGTCCCTGAAGAACAGCTGGAAAAATGCCTTGCTAGTACAGCAGCTTTAGTTGTCACTCTTGTTAGTCATTCTACTTTAATTCCTCTCTCTGCTTCAATCTCTGCTTTATGTAGCTATCCTGTCTGTATTTAGCTTGACATTGTGTGTGGGATATTCACATTAAGATTGCAAGCTTTTCATTTTCTCTCTTCTTCGATATCATTATGTTCAAAGTATTATCATATGTTTTCTCCATTGACACAATCAACAGCTTAAAAGGTACTTCTTTAAAATTCATTAAAAAGTGTCAAAATTGGTCATTAAAAATATCCATAAATGCTTATGAATAGCCTGGTTTTAATTATATCCTTTTCACATCTATTGGAAGAATTAGTAGTAGGACTCTATACAAAGTTGTTTAGATTTCCTGGCCCTTACTGCAGTTAGTATGCCATTGATTCCTCCTGTTAATAGGATCATAAAGTTGCATCAAATGGTATTTAAACTAATTTATCTATATTCTTAGTGTGAACAGAGACATTTCACTGCTCAAAGTGAAGCCTAAATGTCAATGAACCTATTAGGCGCAACACTTTGATACAGATATTTGGGAGAATTAAACTAGTAGTCTGAAAAGTCATCCTGGATTAAGATTTCTGTGGATGTACTTGCAAAGCTGAAGTGTTGTGTTCGGGATGAGTTTGTAATTATTTTTTCTTGGTCAATCTGAGCATTACTGTGAAAGTGAGAGCCCCTTTTTTATAGTGTGTTCAGTGTGTCTCTATCAACTGAGAGGAAAATTGGTTAATATCTCCCCGGTGGTTTGCTATCTTCTTCTGGCTAGCTGCTGTTACATAGTTTATTGCTCTTTTCTCTATAATGGCCTCGTTCCAGCTGTTTGATTCTCCCAACTGGGATTCGCAGGAGAGACCTTAAAAGCCCAAAGACTATTTATCTGTTTTTCTCTTTCATGCCTTTGGAGTCCACTCACAATGACCCTTATTGTTTTTTGGGGGAAGATGTAGAAACAAGGTCCCGGAGAGTAAGTGGGAGGTCTTGGGAGGAGCTGTGTGTTGAAATGAAGTGTGTCTGATTGAGGTTTTTTGGGTGACTACTTCTGTCTCTGGTACTGTGACTTCAGGTTTCCATCTGCAATCATGGCAACAGGTGTTGAGTTTAGGATGCTGTTTTCTGACCTGATGTGATTGGATTCACATAAAACATTGCACCATTAAAACGAATGGCTTTAACATTCGGTTGATCTGCTAGAGGCAGGAACAATACTTGGGTGGGGGTCAAGACAAAATTCTTATTTTAAATTAAAACAAATTAAAATTAATTGTAAATTAATTGACATATTGAATACAGTTACTGTGATGTCTCCCTATTTCTTTAATAATTTGTATCCTACATTGTATAAACTTCATAATATGGTAACCACTTTTAGAGTCGTTCTGAGCATCATCCTCAAAGTTTGACAGGACTTATACATAGCCTGGGGATTCATATATCATGCTAAGTCAAAGCCAACAAACCCGGTTGGGAATTGATCATCTTGGTTATCCAGAAGCAATGGTTACTTGCCTTGGTTATAGGAACTTTTTGGCATCTGGTTTTCCATTATGATACTAGCTCTGTTTTTACATGGTAAGAAACAGTGTTCTGTTTGGACTGATACTGATGGTGTGATTGTGTGTCTTCCTCATAAGTAATTGTGCTCTTTTCCTCCTCGCTAGGTGTGATGTCTGCTGTATTACCTTTCGCACACACCGGGGGCTGTTGCGGCATAACGCAGTTATTCATAAACAACTTCCAAAGGACTCAACTGGAAAGCCTTATATTCAGAACAACCCTTCGATTCCTGCCGGCTTCCACGATTTGGGCTTCACAGACTTTTCTTGTAGGAAATTTCCTCGCATTTCTCAGGTATTTGTTCATTTTACCTGGTTGTTTGTATAATATCCGTTACTTTCTTTTTTCTATTTAATTTAGAAGAGAATTGGGAGCTAAGCATCTGGAGCATCCTTCTCTTAGAATCAGTTTCAGCTGGCCTCTTCCTGAGGGAAGCCTTAGTTAAAAATACAGGGGCACAAAACCTGGCTGCTGTTGGCCTTTGGATTTTGTGGATACTCGCTGCTTATGTGTTTCCTTGTCATGTCTCCTAGGTTTGGTGTGAGACGAACCTGCGGAGATGCACCAGTGATTATCATCGCTATATCTGTGAGGTATGCAACAAGGCATTCCCGATGTTCTCAGCACTCAAGCTGCACAAAAACACCCATGCCACTGATCAGGGAAGAGACGTGCGCAACCTGCAGTCAGAGGACGCAGACCTAAAAGCTTACATGGCATCCTTGGGGCTGCAGCATACCAAAGACATTGAATCTGTCAAGCAGGAGGCGCTCGTGCCAGATGATGAGGTCCAAGAAATGCAGCTACGAACACTGAAATGTAACCTACCTCAGGAACCGGGAAGCGATAACCAGTTGAACATATCCCCTCTGGAGGCTGCTTCTGTGGGAGGCCCCTTTTCAGTCCTTCCCCCTACAAAAGAAAATATGAAGCTACTCTCACTACAGCCTTTCCAGAAAGGCTTCATAATCCAGCCTGACAATAGCATTGTTGTTAAACCCATTTCGGGTGAATTAGCAGATATCCAGCAGATCCTAAAGATGGCTTCCTCAGCGACTCCACAGATCAGCCTTCCACCGCTGCCTAAGGCATCGCATATCCCCATCCCATCCATATTCAAACATATGCCTCCACTGAAGCCAAAGCCATTGGTAGCCCCCAGGACGGTTGTAGCAAGTTCAACACCACCTCCGTTGGTCAACACTCAGCAGGCTTCTCCAGGATGCATCAGCCCAAGCCTTCCTCTGGTACCACCCAAAATGGTCAAAACCTCTGACCAAGAATCAACTGCTGATTCTTCTGTCGCACACAGTAAATCCAGAACAAACTCCAGTCCTTCTCCCCAGGCTAAGCCAGAATCTTTGGGTCAACATGAAATGAAAACTCAGCTGGAGCAAGACAGCATCATAGAAGCCCTTTTGCCTTTGACAATGGAGACAAAAATAAAACAAGAGGTGACCGAGCGGGACTTCAAGGCCATCATGACTGGAACCGCAAACAAGAAGACCCCAGCTATGAGGAAAGTTTTGTATCCGTGCCGTTTTTGTGAGCAGGTGTTCCCCTTCTCTGGAGTCTTAAGAGCTCATATCCGTTCTCACTTGGGCATCTCCCCTTATCAGTGTAACATCTGTGACTACATTGCAGCCGACAAGGCAGCGCTGATCCGGCACTTGAGGACGCACAGTGGGGAGAGGCCGTACATCTGCAAGATCTGCCACTACCCTTTCACAGTGAAAGCCAACTGTGAAAGGCACCTGCGCAAGAAACACCTCAAAACAACCAGAAAGGACATAGAGAAGAATATTGAGTACGTGGCCAGCAATGCAGCTGAGATGGTAGATGCTTTCTGCTCCCCAGACACAGTGTGCAAATTCTGCGGGGAGGACCTTAAGCACTATCGTGCCCTCCGTGTCCACATGAGGACACACAGCAGCTGCCAGAAGAAGAAGCCATTTGAATGTAAGGAGTGCGGCACGGCCTTCTCAGCCAAGCGGAACTGCATTCATCATATCCTCAAGCAGCATTTGCACATCCAGGAGCGGGAGATTGAGAGCTATGTGCTGGCCGTGGACTGCACTCCTCCAGAAAGCCAGCCTGACCCTGTGTTACTGGAAGAAAGCACTTATCTGGATTGCAAATCTGTGTCACCTTTCCTGGAATCGCAGAATGGCTTTTTAAGGGGGGCTCCCGCTCATGCATCGATCAAACTTGAAACTGCAAATAACTTCCCGATGGATTTTGATGAGCCTTTAGATTTCTCGCAAAAGAACAAAAACCTGAATTCTGTACTGGTCAAGCAAGAGAACCCGTTTGGGTCCTCTCTCTACGACAGCTCCATGGAGCCCATTGATCTATCAATTCCCAAGGCTCCAAAAAAGGACAGTGATGATAGTAGCATGAGTGAGGATAAGAAGCAAGAGCTCCATGACGAGAAGCTCCATGACGGTCAATCGTCTCCTCCAGCTAACGGCAACCTGGAAAGCACAGCTCTCAGACATTCCCAACCACTGAAGGGACCACTTCATTTGACTGTCCCAATAATTTCTCCAGGTGTCTTGGGGAACTCGGTGTTGCTGAGGCCTCTGAGGCCCAAACCACCGCTTCTCTTGCCAAAACCCCTCGCAACGAAAGAGCTGCCACCCCTCGCTTCCATTGCACAGATTATTTCGTCGGTGGCTTCTGCTCCTGCTTTACTCAAAGCAGAAGTCGCAGACTCTGTCCCCAAGGTAGCCATTGGCAGCTCCACCAGCTCTGAAAAGGTGGGAAATCCCAGTCCTAAAACAACTACCCTAGCCACCGTCCCGACGGATACCAACACCCCCAGTGACTTAACGAAGAGCACCAGCAGTCCAACGGGGTCCCAGAAATCCTCCACGTCTGGATCGGTAAAGAAACGAGGCAGAAAGAAAGGCACAAAAAACAAGCCAAAAACAAGCAGCGGTCTGGACTTGGAATCAAGTGGGGAGTTTGCCAGCATAGAGAAAATGCTGGCCACCACGGACACCAATAAATTTAGCACATTTCTACAATCAACGGCGGACTTTAAAGAAGCGGCTGATAAAAACGGAGCTAGCGAGGAAGAGAGAGAGGCTGTTGAAGACAAACTCCTGCGCGGAAAGCGAAATGCCTATTCAAATTGCATTCAGAAAATCAAGTGCCCCCACTGCCCTAGAGTTTTCCCCTGGGCAAGTTCCTTGCAGCGGCACATGCTCACTCATACAGGTAAGACAGCTCTTACAAAATGGCCGGGGGTTGGGAACGGTCAGGCTGTGCTCACAGGAATTTTAGTTGAGTGACCAGGAGGGATGTGACTCTAGGGCAGGGGTAGTCAACCTTGGGTCTTTTATGACACGTGGACTTCAACTCCCAGAATTCCTGAACCAGCCATGCTGAGGGGAAAAGGAGAATTTCCAAGCTCAGTCATGCTGGCTCAGGAATTCTGGGAGTTGAAGTCCACGAGTCATAAAAGACCCAAGGTTGACTACCCCTGCTCTAGAGCAGGGGTTCTCAACCTTGGCAACTTTAAGACTCGTGGACTTCAACTCCCAGAATTGCTCAGCCAGCTTTGCTGGCTGAGGAATTCTGGGAGTTGAAGTCCACGAGTCTTAAAGTTGCCAAGGTTGAGAACCCCTGCTCTAGAGGGAAAAGCATCATTAATTCATTACATCCAAAAAGGATTGCCAGGAAAATGTGCCAGTTTTAACTGTATTGATCAGTTTACCCTGTATTGCGCCATTCTTGGGACATCCTGTTTTTTTAATTGGGAAACTGCATTATATTTGTGCACCATTTACTTATTTGGTAAATTTATATAGCTGTCCATCAGTTGTTATACATGACTCTGGGTGTTAAAAGGAATAGAAACAAAGGAAAGCTGCAGCCTGGTGATGAAAAACTTCAAACCTTATAGAACAGCAGCAGAAAATAAATTAAAACTGCACACAGTCAACCAAACAGCATGCTCCCCTCCCCACTAGTTTCATGGATTAGCAGCAGTTGACCTCGTACTACAGGGTTGACCCTTGTACTTGTAAGATCAAATCTTGATTTACAGCCCAGTTTGCTATTTTTGGGGCCTGACAGACTCTTGATTTGCTGCATCCAAACGGGTAGAGTGCATTGGGGGTGGGAGAACCCAAGGCTCACGGCTACAGTGCCACACTGTGCTGTGGCAACTTGATCTCTTAACCTCTTAACTACTGGTCTGAGTATAAAGGAGTTTGTTTTTTCTTGACAAGAGGCAAAACTGGAAGGTCTCTACAGTGTTGCAGAAGAATCACCGTGTCCTAGATTCGTTCTGTAGAATCTTTTAGATTGGTGAGGATTTCTGACTTAAATTCTCCCTTCCTGTCGATTAGAGTAGCTATAGCATTGGTTCTCAACCTGTGGGTCGGGACCCCATTTGGGGTCGATCGACCATTTCACAGGGGTCGCCAAGCAAGGCTGTCCGCCATTTTTTTTGTCCGCCATTTTTTCCCCCTTTTCCGGCGGGTGCCTTACCTCCCTTGGGCTGGGCCAGCTGGTGGTCGGCCTGCTCCGTCTCTGCCGCTTGCCAGCTACGCCTCGGCCGGCGCAGGGGGCGGAACCACGCATGCGCTGCGCTCCCAGGCAGGGAAAGTCCTCGACTTACGACCGGTTGGGTAGTCCTCGACTTACGACTGGTTTAGTCCTCGACTTACGACCGGTTTAGTCCTCGACTTACGACCGGTTGAGTCCTCGACTTACGACCGGTTGGGGGTCACGGCATTAAAAAGGTTGAGAACCACTGAGCTATAGGGTTTTGACTCTCCATCCACTCTGTATCTTAGTTTCATCAGGGGTATAGAGATCATGGGAAGCATATGCCAACGTTATCTGGAAGATCCAGGTTGGGAAAAGCTGGGAGAGGAAAGGTTGGGTTCAGTAGATCGGAAGAAAAGAAACAGCAGAAGGGAAGAGTACATCTTCTTTTTTTTTCCTGCTGTCAGATGTGTTTGCCTTATCTGTTTTTCCATTTGTGAGGCTTCAACCTTGCTTCCTCCTACACTTTAACCCAGTGGAAAAAAAAGAAAAATATGGAGCAGCATTTGGAATAGCTATAGAGGAAAGAAAGCCACAATGCTGCTCCTTTCTGCTCCTCCTGTTTTCATTGCCTTCATTAGAAGTTGCTTTTCATCATTCTGAAGCAGAGGTGGCAAACCGTGGCCCCTTTATGACTTGTGGACTTCAACTCCCAGAATTCCTGAGCCAGTATGGCTGGCTCATGAATTCTGGGAGTTGAAGTCCACAAGTCATAAAAGGGCCCTCGTTCCCCACCCTGTTCTAAAGCAACTGCTGACAAAAACTTGCATTAACTTTTAATATCTATGATAGGGGTCTTCTAACTTGCCCCTTTTATGACTTGTGCCTGACTTCAACTCCCAGAATTCTTCAGCTGGCTTGCCTGGCTGAGGAATTCTGGGAGTTGAAGTCCACAAGTCATAAAAGGGCCCTCATTCCCCACCCTGTTCTGAAGCAACTGCTGACAAAAACTTGTATTAACTTTTAATATCTATGACAGGGGTCTTCAAACTTGGCCCTTGTGCCTGGCTGAGGAATTCTGGGAGTTGAAGTCCACAAGTTGTAAAAGGGCCAAGTTTGAAGACCCCTGATCTATGATGTGTGTTTACAGAAAATTACTAAAAAAATTCCTCCTGCCCCATGTAAATTATCTAAGATTTGCTCTCACTCAATGACTAGACTTGCTCTGATTTTGATGTATCCAATTCTTGAATTGAAAGCCAGAGGGAGGGGGGGGAAAGGCTTTATATTGGCTCTCCCTATCTATTGGCTCTCCCTAAACATAGATGAAAGGGAGAAAGAGAGATATGTCTATTTCCTTCTCTGTCTTTTCTTTATATGGGTCTCTATTTTAATAAATGGCATCAGAGCCTTTTGTTTACTTAAACTTCCAAATTTTAAGATATGGATCTTTCTTCATTACATTTGGCTTTCTTAAAAGTAAAAAAAAAAAATCATTAGTGTGGTTAAGGATGTGTGAAAAATATGCTAACTAGCTTTTGTTTTTGCAAATCTGTTTGCACTTAAATATGTCCTTCAGTTCCTATGATTCATATATTGCTGGCGAATGCTGTTTGCTAGCTTTATGAATAATGTTATGTCCTTTCCCACCTATCCTCCCATTACCTTGCCAACTTACATATATTCCACCATCTTATTAATTCTGAATTCAAACAATTGATTTCTGCTTTGATATTTTAGAGCATTCAGTGTTAGATGCAACAGGAACACTTGTGGATGGACTAGAACTGTTGAAGTTTGCAAATAGAAAAAAGGGCAACAGATTGGCATTGAGGATGGTGATTAATGCATTGCTCATGCACAGTATTTCTCCCACCATTTTCAAGGACAGCTGTGTGGTGTAGCCAAAGCAGTTGGCCTGCTTAGGGCACCCAGAATTGCTTTGTCTCAAATGAGGGAATCACAGGATTAGCCTCTTCTCCAATCTTGTTTGCTCTTATGGTGCTGTCATCAGGAAAGGATAGAATCTGCAGGAACTAATTAAAACTATTTGCAAGGATGGCAGGAGTTTAGTGTTAGGTAACAGCAATAGGAGAGTAGTCGCAAAATATTTGTCACCCGTAGTGGCAGAAAGGCAAAATTGGGATCAAGCCAAAGACAATTAACAGTGCCTGACTCAAAATAACTGCTTGCTCCTGAATTAGATGAACCATGTTAATAACAAAACAAAACAAAACAAAAAACCTTAGCTTTTTCTTGGAAAATGTGGCTTCACCATTTCTGGTGTTTTAGCTTTGTTTGGAGGCTGAATAAAGACAGAGTAGTTTAATAGCAGTCGGCGTCTTTGGATTGCCTGCTCAGATAATAACTTCTGCCAATTTAGACTTTGCTATTGAACTCAGAGTAGAACCAGGTCATCTTTAAAAACTTAATTACAGTCTCCCTGAATAAATAATCTCTTTGCTGATTTAACTCATTGTTTTGAACTGTACCTCCTTCCTTGTCTAAAAACTTGTTGGCTGGTTTTATCCCTTTAAAAAAAAACAACCATGCTTCATACTTCCACATGGATTAAAACAACTAAGTAGTAGTAAGTAGATTTTCTCACAGCATGAAACAATCTTTGGGATGCAGTGTAGTGGAGGAAGGGGAATAAGAGCAGTTTATTCTTCAACTGTGGTGTATCTAGAGGCCATTTTTCATAAACACCTATTCGTTGTAACCGGCTGAGCATCCATTTGGATTGTGACGAGAGATGAATTTGATGAACATAAACACTATTGCTAATAATAGGTGTAAAACGCATAATGGTAGGTGTTGAGCATTTGGAAAGAATCCGAGTTGAATTGATCGAACTGAAATACATTCTGTACGTTAGATGTAACTATAACATGCTGAATCCATTAATATCATTCAGATTAGGGAACTTGGGTATTGCAATGCTTGGCAAGCTATTTCCTTGTGAATTCATTCAGCTGGGACAACAACAATAGCAGGCTCAAGAACAGTATGGGTCCCTCTTCTTGGCTTTGCAAATAATCCCTCCTATATGTTGCCTGTGAATATTTGCTTTGCGTGATTTTCCCCTCCTTTTTGGAAGCCCCACCCCTCAAAAAAAACAAAAACAACCCCACCAGGTATAAATTCAACGTTCATGTCAAAGGTCCAAAACATTCATAAGAATTTTTGCCTAGTGAAGGGAAGGGGCTGTCCACACTACATATCAACCAAATCTTGGTAATCTGTACAGTTGATGAATGAATTGGGTACTGCCATATATGTACATCATTCCTGTGGTAGTTCCAGTATTAACTCCTACTCTGTTTTTCAAACACTGAAGCTGGGATTTCATACAATTTTGACAAAATACAGCACATTGACTTTCCCTCCCATCAATTTAATTTCATCGTTTCCCACCTCATTTTATTTGTTTCTAGTTTTTTTTTAAAAAAAATGTTGGTGTAATGATGACTAAATCAGAGTAAGCCCTCCATATCTACTACACAGCCTGGATTATCTGCCATTGACTCCGTTGTGGTTATTGGTCACCTATTTCTCTTGTGTTGATGATTCATTTGCTTGTGCAGCAGAATGGGGCGGAGAAGAAGAAAATGACAAATTCAAACTTGGAAAACATCCCTAAAATCTCACACTGCAATGAGAAGATACCCATGGTAGCTCTTGTTCCCGGACCAAGATTTTGTGGCTATGTGTTTTTCTTAAAGATAAGATAAGATAACCTTTATTGTCATTTTTTTTACTGTGGGCACAACGGCCCACATCAAAAATGAAATTTAGTTGCCCGCTCTCAAAGTGAAACACATACATGACACACACCTAAACATACTATATACAACATATGTATAGACCCACACCCCTACAAATAAATATTAAATACTGTCCATCTTGAATATATAACGGAAGGAGGAAGCTTGAGAGTTCACAAGGTTAATGCTGTATGGAAAAAGGAAAAAGTCTTTGGTCCTGGTTCACAATCTAGTACTTTCGAATTGTACAAAACTGGAATTTCACATTTAGGATTGCCAAGAGAAGAAGATTATGAGAGTTTAAGTCTATTGTGTTAAAAATTCAGAAATTTGACTCTCCTGGCTTGTGGTTCCTCCCAAACAAAACAATTCTTTATCTCCCCTACTCCCCTCCCCCACCATCTAGACCAGCGGTTCTCAACCTATGGGTCGCGACCCCATTTGGGGTCGATCGACCATTTCACGAGGGTCGCCAAGCAAGGCTGTCCGCCATTTTTCCCCCTTTTCCGGTGGGTGCCTTACCTCCCTTGAGCTGGGCCAGCTGGTGGTCGGCCTGCTCCTTCTCTGCCGCTCGCCAGCTACGCCTCGGCCGGTGCAGGGGGCGGAACCACGCATGTGCGGTGCTCCCGGGCAGGGAAAGTCCTCGACTTACGACCGGTTGGGTAGTCCTCGACTTACGACTGGTTTAGTCCTCGGCTTACGACCGATTTAGCCCTCGACTTACGACCGGTTTAGTCCTCGACTTACGGCCGGTTGGGGGTCGCGGCATTAAAAAGGTTGAGAACCACTGATCTAGACCACCATGAACATCAGCAGTTGATGGCAGTCCCAAGGCTGGGCTTGAAGTCAAGGATCAGGCCTCAACTTCATCCCTAGAACCACTGATACCACTTAAAAAGCCGCCGGTGCTGTTCCCCAAGTCTTGATTGCCCCCATGGCCTAACGGTCCCCAGGATCTGCCACGTGCCACTTACTTTCAAGTGGTGTTCAGGCCCTTGC
The DNA here is from genome assembly GCF_001527695.2 of Protobothrops mucrosquamatus. NCBI lineage: Eukaryota > Metazoa > Chordata > Lepidosauria > Squamata > Viperidae > Protobothrops > Protobothrops mucrosquamatus. The sequence goes on from NW_015386408.1 coordinate 2,542,321, forward strand.
AACCTACCCCAAACTGCTCTGGGTCTCACAAGGCCTTCGTTCCTGAAGCGGCTTTGGAGAAAGCTCTTCCACAGCCTCTGCGGCCTCTGAAAATTGCACAAACCATACCCCATTCTTGTGTGATTTTTGGAGGCTTCAGAAGCCATGTAAATGCATGGCCCTCTCCCGCAACTTCTAAAGGTTCCAGAGGTCACACAAAAGTGTACCTCATCCTCACATGGCCTCCGCAACCTTCTGAAAATCGCACGAGAGTGAGGCATATTTTTGAGAATAGTTGTTGTTGGGTATTAGTGTACACTAGCATAGATTAGTCATCGTTGGCCTAATGCATTATTATTATTAAATACAGATCATACTGAGACTTTAATTTGGATCTGTTGCACAGTACGGTAGCATGATTTTTTTTTTAACAGAGATTAAACAATATCGTATTTATTTTCTGAAATTACCTGTTCCATGGGTTTTATATGTATATCTGGAAAAATAGTGTCCATTGATGGACTGTGAAAATTCCTACTACATGAGTAGCGATTAGGAAGACTTGAGAGACTTGTAATGCTCGATAACCATCTGAAAAATTAATGCTTGAACTACACCTGGAAAAGTACTTTGACCATCTCTGATTCATCCCTTCTTTCTGTTTAGTGATATTCCACTGCTCTCTTTTTTCTGTCTCATGTTCTTTGGGGATCTCAAGATGATTAGAGGCTACCTTTATGCATGGTTGAATGGCATGACTAGTTGTATGTTTTTTTTACTTACGAAGCCCAGCTGGCATTGCAAATTGTATTTTGATGACTTGACTAGGAGGGAATTTTGTTCTGCCCTCTAATGTTTGTTTTTATAGCTGTGTGTGAATTGATCCAAGCTGCATGCAACTAGGCAGAATTGTGGCCTTGCTTAGGCAGCTGGCTTTTGAGCCTTTTACTTGCTGTGGAAGTGGCCACAGGTACTAGCAATTCTGATAGTTAACTTTCCTAAGAAACTTATTTCTCCAGGCCCCTATGCCCTATCCATTTTTTCTCTATCACATACTTTAGCTCAGAGTTCCCCAAGCTTTCCAGCTTTGGGGACTGGCAGGGGGGGGAAGAGGGGATGGTTCCGTGCAAGCAGCACGCAAGCGCGCATACAGTTCCATTGTGCGAGTGGTGGGCACGCGTACCTACCCGTACGCGCAAATGGAGTGCACACGTGCTTGCCTACTGCTCGCACAAGTAGGGATGGGTGTGCACGCCTGCACTCACCCACCATTTTTGTGGCCTGGTTCTGAATGGCTCAAGGCCCAATAGTGGGCTGCGGCCTGGGGGTTGGGGACCCATGCCTTAGCTCTTTGGAATTTTACTTTATAAAAAAATAATAATAATGTGTTACCATCTCCTTATTTTCTCTAATTTTGTCATAAACATTCCTTTTCTTAAGCGAGTTCAGAACTTACTCCTGCAGTAGATCGAGAAGGAGGTTGACCCTTTGATATGCTTGAGTATTCTAATTAAACACATAGCACCATGGAAATTATGTTGGGGACTTAAATAAATGTGTGAAATGAAATAATCTCCCCTTTAAGTAACTGATGGAAGCTTTTGGATGAGTTTAAATGCCAAGGGAAGGTTGCAAGCTAGTTCAGCAGTTGCCTCTCACTTTATCAAGCCCATGACCTTCTTAGATCCCTTTTAAATGGGCCACAGAAGCTATGATCATTTGCAACCAAACATACATTTCCTTCTGGATTTGTGTGGTGCCACATGCACAATTGATTGCAGAGTATTCCACTGATACCAAACCTCTCAAAATAGTTTTTTTTGTTATTAAGTCCAGATGATTTTTCAGGCAATTATATTGGAGAACTCTCAGAGCTTTGGGGTTTCAGAGTCAGTATACCTTTATTATGTTATTTTATGTATGGCTATAGCTGGAATCCTGAGCATGCTATTAGGGAAGTAAATTGCTTCAAATTTAATAGGGGCCTTCTTTTAAAATTAATCTATTTAGGACTGAGCTGAGTCAAAGTTGTTCAATCTAAGTTGAAGGGATAGGAAAACACAAGGAGCTCCTCTGATGCATTAGAAAAAAAGATAAATATGTTTTTTTTCCCTGCTTCATTCAGGTCAGAAGCCCTTCCCTTGTCAAAAATGTGATGCCTTCTTTTCTACCAAATCTAACTGTGAACGCCACCTCTTACGCAAACACGGAGTTGCCAACTACTGTCTGAGAAGAAACGGGCTTATCCCCCAGTCTAAAGAAAGTGATGCTGGAGCTCATGATAGCACAGGTAGCTTTTTTAGGTTGTTCCAGAATTTAAAGATAAGTTGTGTTCCTTTTTGCTTTGGGCCTTTAGAGGAATCAGTGAGGCTTTAGAAGTCTTTTCAGGACCTGAGGAATTCAATTAGATGTTAACACCTTGACCAACTGACGTCTGTTGTGGGGATTTCTCCCCTCTTCAGGAGAGGTGGGAGCGTTGAAAGTCTCACAGATAGGCAAGAGGGTTCTATGTCAAATCTTGCTCTTTTCTCATCTTACCCTAATTTTTGCTTCAGACGAAGTTCTGAGATGAAAAATAATGTTTACCCAGCAGACATCAAGGGACAGAAAAACATTCAATATTCTTGCCCCTGACCATTGATGGGATTTCGGGGACTCATCTGTTCAGCCTAGGAAATCATAAGTTTTGGATTCCGTGATGCATAGGTTGTGTTGCTGCAATGTTTAATTTGGCCTTGAGAGGAATTTGTATTCAGCAGAGAACAAAGAGATAGGGGCCAGGGTAGTTGTCATTGGTTCTAGATTACCTGTCTGGTTAGATAGGTTATCAGGCAGACAGGCCTGGTAGTAGTTTTACAAATTTTAAATTGTGATGAGATTTGTTACAGCTTATACGTACCCTAAGGAGGGATCACTTAGTCTTTTCCACATGTGCTGGATCCTACTCATCCTAATTTTTAAAGAAATTTTATTAAAAGTTACGATTCACAATGATGCAAATTTAAAAAAAGAAGAAAAAATAGTATGGAAAAGAAAAAAAGAAAAGAAAGAAAAAAAATAAGTTATAGAAAAAGAAAAGTACATAAAGAAGTGACAATTTTACTAACTTGTTACCTCCTCCTAAAATATAACAAATGATCTCTTATCCTATGTCTTATCGATAAACAGATCCTTAAAACCTTATCATTTCAGTCCTGATCAGCAAATGTCCATTAAAGATTAGATGAAATAATATTTTATCTATTTCAACCTTGATCAAATAAACCAATTTTATATTCCTTCCTTTTCCTTCTAACAAGATTTATCATCAAATAATGGCCTAAAATGTGATTTATTTTCGTTTTTTCTTTGCCCTTTCTCACAAAATTCTTCAAAGCTTTAACAAGCCTCTTTTGTAAATCCAATGTAAGAAAATTATCCAGGTCACTCTCTTGGTTTGTTATTTGTATGCTCCTCTTAATTATTAAGACATCAACCAGTTTCTTTTCTATGTCTGGTGTAACTCCTTTTTTGTATGTCATTCTTGTAGCTAGTTATTTTTATTTCCACTTTCAAATCGGTCTTGATCACATCAGGTAATATTTGTTCTTCTTCCATAGCAGCCTTTATACATAGTCTACCTATAGAGGCAGACATTCTTAAAATTAACTTCTGAGGGCATTGTTCAAAAATTCTCTTCAGTATGTCCAATGTTAAAATATTTTGCTTTGTTCAGTATTAGTAAATTGTGTTTTAATGTTCTTCCCCTTTAATTGTAATCCTTAATTACTTCTCATTTTCTATGAGGTCCAGTTTTTAAAGTCAGATCTTACTGTTCTCCAGCATGATTGGATGGAGAATTCACCAATGGGTTATCTTTCCATAAGAAGAACTCCTTACAATTAATTGCAAAATCTTATTTCAAAATTACCTTCAGCCTTGGTAAAAATAGGTGTTTAATTTACAAAGTCTGTTTGTAACTTTCTAAAATCAAAATTTTAATCACCCCTGTGTTGTTTATCCAGATTTGTTTACGTCCTTATAAACTTGTATTTAAAAGTTCTTTCACTAAGGATTTAAGGAAACTCACCCAGTGCTGTAAAATCCCTTGCATTAAGAAGCAATTTCCAAAAGTGATTTTAGAAAGGGACGTATACAAACCCAGTATCCTTTTAAAGACGACACTTCTGGTTTGGGCCAGATGGCTCATTCCCTTGTCACTCAGAGCTGTAAACCTGCTGGAGACACCTGTCTTGCAGTCTCCTCATGAGGAGAAACTGTCTGAAGCATTTTTGGGTGATTGCAAGTTCTCTCCTTGTCTGTAGAGAAAGCCAGTCTACTCATTGGCTCTTCATTCCGCTGCATCTTCGGAGCCATTTTCAGTTCGCCGTTTTTCTTCCCTGTCAGTCCAGATCTCCATCATGCTAAAGTAAGAAAGCCTTTAGCTGAAAATAGTACAAGACAAGAAATCCCGTGTTTGTTTTCTTAAGAGGATGCTTTGGCTTTTGTAACATTTTGCTAATGGAGATTGGAGGAAAAATATCAGGATTAAAGCTACTGTTGATTGTTGGGAACTATGGTTTAGTATCATTAACTAGTTGTTTTTTTATTTGATTTGGTCTGATGACTGGTAGAATGAGACGGGTAGTTTTTGGAGAAAAGCCTATTTGGCGCAGTCTTCTCTCACTCAGCTTAGTGAGAAAGAGTTCTCAGGATTCTTGTGAAGAGAAGCAGCTATAGCATGCCATGGTTTCCTGTAAGAAAATCAGAGGATTAATTGGAAACAATAACTAGAAAAAAGAAAAGTGACAATAATAGAAAATATGTTCTAATAATAGAAAAATGTTAATTTACTGCTACATTCTTTTTCGATTCCTTTGTATCATTTGAATCGTGGTTGTTTATACTTCATCAATGCTCTATCTGGAATTCAGTGGATATACATGGAGAAATATGCTGTAGACAGTAGGAGAGACCTTTTCCCATTATTAAAACAAAAGAAACAGTCTTCTGAATGTGATGTTTGCAGGTACCTGCTCTTAGCTACCACCCATGTTCTTGTTTTCACAGTCTCAGGTTGGAGAACTTAGGAATCTGTGTATAGTTCTAACCATGGATGTTTAATTTTGAGGACTTTTTCTCTTCACAAGGCAATGCATAAGCTAGAGCAGAGGTCCCCAACGTTTTAGGCACCAGGGACCAGTTCCGTGGAGAGAGGTTTTTCCACGGACCAGAGGGGGCGTAGTTTCAAGTACTGCTTGCGTCCCACAGATGGGCTTTGCTTGTTTGTGCGGACCATTTTCTGGCATGCCACGGCCCAGTGCCGGTCCACGGACCGGGGGTTACGGACCCCTGAGCTAGAGTAAACGGACTGCGCCCCTGCCATACAGGGGAGGCAGCGTCTGCCTATCAAGGATAAATGTAATCACATCACTGAAAATTAAATAAGATAAGTTTAATCAGCATTGATATGAATTCTTTCATTTGTATGAAAGGGATCTTACCAAAGTGTTCCACCTAGTGGAAGCTATTTGAGATTGGAACATTTAAAAAAAACCAGAATTAAAAAAAAATACTATTGTGAAAAATTAGAAATGACTGTAGATGAAGGACCTGCATACTTCAATATTTTAGGTTTATTTTTTGTTTGAGTTGAGTAAGAACTACAGTAAGGTGCAAATTCAGATAGTGTTTTGCCAGTGTTGTGAGGACACGGATAGCTCACAAATTAAAACTCATACCAGAACTAAACTCCTAAGTCTCTTTAGATAAAATCTATTCCCACTTCCTCCACCAAACATTCTTTATCACCATCCTCAATTAGGGAGGATCAAATGGTTTTGGATGCCGCTATTGTTAGATAATTGGGAATTAGGTATACAATTTACTGCAAATCACCCTGAGATCTAATAGCAGATCCTGGATTAATTTCTGCCTAGAGTTGGTATGCTGTACTTCTTAGTTTACAAATAAAGTTATGAGTCAACAACAGGGAATCAATACAGCATGATGTAAATAACTTGAGAAATATATGAATTAAAGACCTGCCCCCCCCCAATCCATTCTCCCCAGCCCAGAAGCCCAGAGTTTGCTTCTTTCTTCTTAGCTATTTACTTAGCTATTTTCTTATGGTTTCTGAAAACGATTGTTTGCATTATTTGCACATCTTATATGGTGCTGTCAGGACTGCATGTGTCATTAGATCTTCACATTCTTGAGTCAGATTTAATAAGCTAGTGACCTTTCAGGTCCTGCTTGCTACTGTTTTCTCCCTGTTTGGTGACAGAATGAAAAGGAGTCCTTTAGGAACAAAGTGCAACGGCTTATAACTTAAGCCTTTGAAAGCTGGTATGTATGCCTTATATAACAGGCTGTTATGCAAATCATAAAACACGCAGGTATTTCAGTTAAGACCTGTATGTGGTGCTTGAGAACCTCCACTCAATTAGAAACTTGGCCGTTACAGTTTTAAATAATGAATTGCTGTTTCCACCCCACCCAAGAACAGTTACCTACAAGAAGAACAGATTTTAAACTTTGCTTCCCAGTCAACAGAATTTCTATAAAAGCCATCTATTCTTTTTACTAATAGCAGTATTTCATGTGACTCTCTGCTTACTGAAGGGAGGACAACACAATGGGCATGTATTTATAAAGTCTCTGTGAAAGATCAGGGTGGGGTTTTGCTCAAGTCATTGTAAAAAAAAAAAAGATAAATGGGCTAAAGTGCACATGATTATGAAGCAAGGAGAATTAGGGAGTCTAGCTGCAGATTTATGAGGTCAGCAGTCCATGGCAACCTGCACAAAGCTTAGAACATACAAAAGATAATTGGATTAGGAAGATACCTTAAGGTCTGGTGACTGTATATATAAATCCTCAACTTCCCCTTGAGTTTGGTGCATAATGTTTAATCATGCAATACAATTGTTGGTATAGGTTACAGCTCCCAAGAAATGGTTTGCCAAAGTTGTCATTTCCCACATACAAATTTGGTACACACTATGTATGTTTCGTTTCTACTCACTCAAGCAATCATGGACTTGGAATTTTCCCCATGTTATGATAAGTAAAATACGGCTCTGGGAGTGGTTGGGCAGGGGATAGGACAGATGTGTTACATATCTGTTTGATCTTGGATTCCTTAGTTGTCTGGGACCAAGAATGGATTTCTTGGATTTGTCTTTTTCACTAGAACCCCCAAATATATTGAACTGGAATCAGTAGTGGAAAACAGGAAGATTGCTCGGAGCCCCTTTAAATAACCTTTGGTGCCAAAATTTCACATCTGATTCTGCCAAACTTTCTTTGTTTCAACATTCTACTTTAGGTAGAAGTTACTGCTCTTAATGATGCATAGTTGTACATTACTGCAAATCACTCAAGATCTGCTAGTAGACCTCGATCTATTTTTTGTCCACCAGGCTGGTTGAAACTCTGTAAAATCAAAACATCTGTATTCTCAAAACATCCTTAACAAGGGAGGAGTTAAGGAAACCTGGAAAATATTATTCAAAAATTGAGAAACAATAGAATCCATATTTGAAATGATATATTAAAATCACACTTTAATTGAAGGGGGGAAGGAATGGGAGTAAGGACTTCCAACTTCTTAGTAACCAAATCTAGTTTTTAAAATCTCATTTATTAAATAAGGCTTTTCCAAATTTTTGTTGTATTTTGTTGCATGGCCTATACAAAGCTTTCATTTTATGGAAGAAAAAATAGGGGTCAAGCACTCTTTCTATTGAAAAGGACTGAGAGCTTCAGTTAATCAACACTGGCTGGTTTATAAATTGAAAAGCTTTTAGGGGACTTCACTGCCTTTTATTTTGCAAGATGGGTTCTTGGCTGTTGACACCATTTGTTAGTGCATTTCATCAGTGCAAGTATAATACCATGTAGAGAGCCAGTTTGGTGTAATGGTTAAGGCAACAGCCTTGAAACCAGAAGGCTATAAGTCCTACTTCTGCCCTAGACGTGAAAGCCAGCTGGTTGAAGCCACTCAGTTTCTTTCAACCCGACCTACCTCACAGAGTTATTGTGTGGAAATTAGGAGGAGGAAAGAGTATAGTGTATTTTCGCTTCCTTAGATTACTTAATTAAGTCATAAAAGTGGGATAAAACTCAATACATATATATATATACACGTGCATATTTTCACTCCCAAGAAATAGTTTGAAAAGTTATTTTTCAGTCTGGAGAAGAAAGCTATATTGACACTGCTGAACTGCCAAAGAGCACATGCACAATTATGGAGTTTCTTTTGCAGATAGTCCTTAAGGGTGAAGATAGTTGGGGATGTTGGACAATGGGTTTTGAGCAAGCTATCAAATGCTAGCTTCAAGGGGGGAGTTGCAGCACCCTGTCTCTACCCCACACCCTCGTCTCTACCCCACTCCCATTGCAAAGACAAAACAGGCTTAAGTGCCTTCCTACAGGGTACTTGAATGAAGCTTTCAAAACATGGGCTCTTTCCTCCATCAATCAACTGCAGTTTTGTTGATGACACTTTGTTATAAATACATGGATGTTCAGGTCTGATATTCTGGCTCCATTTGTACAGTTCTATCTTTAGCCAATGATATTGTTTTATTTCTGTAGCTTATTTGTATTTTTCCTTTTTTGGGGGGGGGGGAATTTGAAATGCCTGCATTTTATTTTTCATGTGTTTAAAACTGTGTATAGCCTCTTGATTTCTGGCCTGTCTTTGTCTGGTCTTTCAAGGTTGTCCTGTTGTCATTCACAAATACAGACTTGATGAATCAGCAGAAAAAGGATTTTATCAACATGCCGACATCCCTTTAATTTCTAAGCCGCGACTGAGCTTTCAAAAACTCAAGCCTTAGACTTTTTATCTAGGGACTGTTAGTTCTTGTAACATATAGAAGGCACTCTAAAAAAGATAATGGCTATGAACACCAAATCTAATCAGGATTACATACCCTATTATGCTGCAACATTAGCTAAAGTTTAGTGGGGGAGGAAGGGGAGAGTTGGTGAAGAAGAAAAAAAATCCACAGCCAGCTAGAACTTTATTAGAAACAATCAGAATGTTACAAACAGGGTGTGTCATTTTATACATTAAAGCAGATATTCTTTTGTTCCCTTCATTCCTCTGGTCTTTATATTCAGTCCGATGAAGTCTGCTGACGATAAGGAAATGGTTAATGGGTTAGATTTGCTTCCCATCTTTCCTTCACGCAGTCAAGATGGCACCAATAGCACTTCCTCCTTCAGTTTTTTCCCCCGACAACCCTGTGAAAGTAAATTGTGCTGAGAGAGTGTGACTGATCCTAAGTCACCCAGTGCACTTGCAAGGCTGAAAGTGGACTTGAACCTGCCTTTTCCTAAGCCTGGTCTAACTACTTAAACCACTATACCAGTGGTGGGCAACCTTGGCTCTTTTATGACTCGTGGACTTCAACTCCCAGAATTCCTGAGCCAGCTATGCTGGCTTAGGAATTCTGGGAGTTGAAGTCCACGAGTCATAAAAGAGCCAAGGTGGCCTACCCCTGCACTATACCATATACATAGTTCTTGACTTACAACCACAATTGAACCCAACATTTCTGTGGCTAAGCAAGACAAGTGTTAAGTGAGTTTTGCCCCATTTTATGGCTTTCCTGCCACAGTTGTTAAGTGAATCACTGCAGTTGTCAAATTAGTAGCACGGTTGTTAAGTGAACTTGGCTTCCCCATTGACTTTGCTTGTCAGAAGGTTGCAAAAGGTGGTCATGTGGCCCTGGGACACTGCAACCGTCATAAATACGAGTCTGTTGCACATAGTCATGTGAATTTTGATCACATGACTATGGGGATGCTGCAATGGTCATAAGTGTGAAAAATGGTCATACGTCATTTTTTTCAGTGCTGTTGTATGTCAAGAACTAAGCGTCTTTGCCGCCGCCCCCCTCCCTTTGAAATATTGAAAAGGGTGACTTTGTTTAGACAAACTAAATATATAATCCCTGGGATTTTGGAAGAGATATAATGATGTTGCTATGTGTCTCTTTTTGGGAGTACCAGAAGGAATAGGATTAGCTTGTAAGGATAGGAAAGGAGCACCAATTCTAAAAATAGTCTCCCTGATGTAGTTCAGAGAACACAGGAATGCTAAAAGGGTGCCTGCATCATGGTTTCCATGGACTGAAATTTGATTCAGAAGATTCTAGTGAAAGCCAGTGACTAATTGAAGACCCTTCAGTCAGATGTTGAGGAATATGCCCATAAATAGTCCAGTTGTCCAATCAAAACTTTGCAGAATACCAGTTTGTTGTGCATGCTTCCTCCATTAGATTAAAGGAAATAGTTCGTGAACATGACAAACAATTCATCAAAATTCCGGTAGCTAATAGTATATTCAGCTTTTTTCTCCTATCCAGAGATAAAACAGCAATAATTTAACTATTTGGAACCAGAATTTCTTTGAGCCCGATCCCATTAATTAAATAGCTTGCTCCGTTGTTTTCACATTTCTGTTATGTCGCTGAGGGAAAAACACATTTGGATTTATTCATCTTTCCAGAATGTCATAGCATATGAAATATTGCACATGAATTGATGAAATTTCTGCACAGGGATCAAGCATTCATATACCAGGTTCCTGTTTGTGCATTTTTTAAAATTAAGCTGAGATATTTTGCCTCACACAATTGTCCACAGCAGTATTGGATTTGGAATCTAAGCGCATTGTTATTCTATATTGCTTAGTGTCGTACATGCAAAAAAGACCCTATGCCATTTTTGACCAGAGAGCAGATAAACGTATTTGATGATGACATTACAGAAAGCGATGTTGATGAGGTTTCCTTGAGTGCTGAAGAAGTCAATATTTCTTGTTCTCTCTTGCAGATAGTCAGTCTGATCAAGAAAATACAAGTGGGGGAAATGAAGCACTCGACTTGACCTCTGGGGAGAAAGAGCACCTAGAGGAAGCCACCGAGTTTCTAGAAGAGCCGGAGTGCAGTCCCAAAGAAGAGGAGAAGATGGATTCATCCCAAGGAGAAGAGGCTGCACGAGCAAAATTGAGTGAGGGAGAAGACGAGCCAGAAGAAGATTCGGTCAGCAATAAAAGCCTGGACCTCAATTTTGCTAGCAAGTTCATGGAATTCAAGCTGGCTGAGAATGATCAAAACACAGGCAACGGGGCTCAGTCTGAGAATAAACACACCTGTGATACATGTGGGAAATCCTTCAAATTTGCTGGTACTCTTAGCCGGCACAAAAAAGCCCACGCACACGACGACAGGAAAGATGAAAAGAGCAGTGAGGATGAAAGTAAACCTGTTGAAGGTGGAGACCAAGCCCACATCCCTGCCATGCAAGAGGACCCACCTCTTGAACAGGAAGAGCCTGGAAAAGACATTAAGGGTGTTGAGTCTCCCACAGACGGCGAGGCAACAGGAAGGGAAAACGAGGAGAGCGAAAGCATCTCTGAGGGAGAGAGCACGGAAAGAAAATTTTCTGAAAAAAGTGATGAAGACCGGAAGCCAAAGCCCGGCGCGGGCACTAAGAGTGAGTCCAAAGCAGACAAAAGGAAGAAAGTCTGTACAGTATGCAACAAAAGATTTTGGTCTCTACAAGATTTGACACGGCATATGAGATCCCATACAGGTACGGGTGGGGGCCGCTGAGTATTATTTTCAATAATATAATCACTCTTTGATAGAATATATTCAGAAGTTCCAGATAGAATCCATAAGATGTTTAGTTAAACTGAGGAAACTCATTGTTTTTTTCTTTTTTTGTTTTTTTTTAAACTGGCTGTCTACTCAGAGGTGGCAGAACTAGGCGGGACTGTCAGATTCTGCATCAAAACCTGTTACTGTAAGGCACGGGTGTCAAACTCGCGACATCACATGACGTGTCGCGACATATCACAGCTTTTTTCCCATTGCCGGCAATGGGGGTGGGTGCAGTTTTGGCGTGACACATCCGGCCCATGGGCCGGCAGTTTTGACACCCGTGCTGTAAGGGTTTCTTTGCCTTGTGTACTTAGTAATATGTAGAACTAGCTCCAGGTTTCTGATCCTATGAAGTATGAAATATTTGGAGCAACATAAAGAAGGAAGGTAGCAACTTAACGAAAACTTTATTTTAGCATAAAATCATGTTGAGCCCACTTTTGCAAATTTAGGTTAGGATCCTGGACATAATTCTTAGTATCTTTGACATGTAAGTTAGATGCACATTCTAGTACAGATGGTTTACCTCAGGTTTGCAGGCCGTTTGATTTCCCTCAGAAGCTCAATGTTTATTGGCAAGTTGGGTATGCATTTTGAGAGATTTGCAGCGATTTGCACAAGGCCATCCAGTGTGAGATTCCATGTGAAATGATGGGAGCTCAGTTGGAATCGAAGGCCCTCAAAATATGGGAGAGAAAAGCCGGCCTGACAAAATCCCAAGCACAGGTCGTCTTCGGTTTACGACCATAATTGAGCCTTAGGTTGCTAAGGGAAACATTTGTTAAATGAATTTTGCCCCATTTTGTGACCTTTCTTGCAACAGTGGTTAATGTGAATTGCTGCAGTTGTTAAGTTAGTAACACGGTTGTTAAGTGAATCTGCCTTCCCCATTGACTTTGCTTGTCAGAAGGTCGGAAAAGCTGATCGTATGACTCTGGGACACTGCAACCGTCATAAATATGAATCAGTTGCCAAATATCTGAATTTTGATCACATGACCATGGGGATGCTGCAACAGTTATAATTGTGAAAAATGGTCATAAGTCACTTTTTTTTTTCAGTGCCTTTGCAACTTTGACCGGTAACTAAATAAGCTGTTGTAAGTCAAGGACTGCCTGTATTTACTTTCTCTGGGTTAATTAATATACAGCCTATCTACCTAATTTGTCCCATATTCAAGATAACACAGGAGGAATAGAGCAGAGAGATAATATTGTTCCCTTTGCTTTGCTTAAAGTGTCTTCAGATTTCGCATGCCTTCAATTGTTGGGTTGAATATACAGTGCTTTTGAATGTTTGCATGAGTGGTCATGCCCAATCTTGGCTCTTTGCTGAAAGCAGCAGGAAGCCAAGATAAACCACCTTTGCAGGTGCTGTAGCTTAGCTGCCTGGAAATGTGTCATTGGCAATCTTGGCAGAGAAGGGCCTTGTTTAAAGCTCTGCTAGGTTAGATTAAGCTCATGAGCCGTGATGGGTTTTCCTTCTCTGTTCTGAGGAAGACAAAATAGCTGGTTCTCTAATCTTCTCAACTACCAGTGATCCAGGCTAGACGTGGAGGTGATGATTGGTCCAAGAGATAGTGATTATCCAAGGTCACTTACTAAATTTCCTACGCTTCATTCAGCCTGCCAGTCATTCAGGGAGTTCCCTGCTTTAGCAATCTAATCACATTGACAGCTGAATTAGGCAAGAGCTCTTACAATAGATAGCTGTGGATTTTTGAAAGACTACAGCCTGTATTTCATTCTTTTTCTGTCCGTTCTACTCGGAATTAAAAAAAGATGTTTTCCTGCAAATACGTTTTCGGTCATTAGCAACTCAGTGATCTGTCTGGAACAACAAAGATTTCGTAAGATGATTTTAAAATGGCATTGGTCTCTCCCACGTTGCAATGGTTTGACAAGCTGCTTAAAAATGAACGATGTTGTATGAGGTACAGGTATAATAGTTGCCCATCTTTTAAGCTAACATCCATTCTGTAGAAAGTTTTAAGTCAAATCTTGTGAAATTCAGGCAGCTATGATGACAAGGCATTTTTCTTTGCAACCTCAAGAGAGACACTCTTTCTCTTAAAAAAGTAAAAAAAAAAGATAAAACTTAAGGTGAATCTAGAGAAAAATGGAAAAACAGTTTAACAATTCATGAAGATTGTTACAATCTTCCATTGAAGACCAAATACTTTACTCCTTTGATAAAAAGTGCTTCATTCTTACTTCCCACTTCTTTTTAGAAAAGGGGAAGCCAAATGAAACGAAGATAATGGAAACTCTGTATTTTTCCCTTTAAACTCTGAAGCTCTTACCTTTCCTTATAAGAAGCTAATTTTCCAGACTCCTTTGTATTCAGTAGAACCCTCTCTCTCTCTTTCTCTCTCTCTCTCTCTCTCCCTCCCCTACCTATCTACCTACCTACCTACCTACCTACCTTATTTAAAAAAACCACAACAAAACACACACGGTTTTGTATGTAGATATTAGACATTTAGAAAGGTAAAGTATGGCATTCAGTTGACGGGAGCAGAGAACTTTTTCCCTGTTCCCATTACTAGGGACAGATGCACAAATCATTCTCCTAGCAGCATTGTTAAGGGACTTCAGCTCTTACCATCAGCAAACCTTGTATCTGAAAGGATTGGGATTAATCAATTTTTTTTTGTCATAGATCAGCAAATACTGTACAAGCTATAGAATGGTACTTAAATTGTGTTAAAAGAAATAAAATCAGATTGATCTGATAACTTCAGATAAAGTTTTGGAATTTTTTTTTTAATATTTTTTTATTTTTTAAACCAAAAAAACAAAACAAAACATAACACACATACACACACAGTGTATACTCCTCCCTTTTTTTTAAACAGCAATTTCGTAACGGTAATCTTCTATTATTTACATTTCCCCCCCTTATTCTTCTTTAGAATATTTGTCCTTGTTGTCCCGTTGTTTTTATTACACACACATTTTCCACTTTTGACCTTTCCGCATTTATTCTCCTCTATTATTTCTAGTCTCAAGAAGTAAAATCAGATTGATTTGATAACTTCAGATAAAGTTTTGGAATTTTTAATGTGGAAAGGATTGCGATAGCTGTAATTGGAAACATCTAAAATGCACCCTGTTGCTTTCTCTGATAAAAAAATAAGACAAGAATGATAGTAACGGCGGCACCTCTACTAAGTCTAAGTGCTATTGCTATTAAATAAACAGTGTGAATTCATATGATGTAACTGTCAGGTTAAAGTTGGTTGGGTAAAATATGCCATTTATGTATGCCTCAGGGGAAATTAATTACATATATCACCATTCATGGTAAACATTTCCCCTTTGTCCCCGGTCAGCCTTGCTAAACCTGTAAATGTTAAAGAAAACTTGTCATTGGCCATTCCAACCAAGAGAAAAGGGGGACCCTCTCAGGGACGAAGGAATGTCCGACCTTTGATTTTGTCTCTTTTTTTCCCCCCTTGATCCCAGGGGAGCGACCGTACAAATGTCAAACCTGCGAACGGACCTTTACTTTGAAACACAGCCTGGTTCGTCATCAGCGCATCCATCAGAAGGTAAAAAGTGCCAAGAATCACGAGAAGGACAGCGATAGGGAGGACACCCGTTCGCGAGGAGAAGAAGACAGCGAGAACGAGTCTCTCCCCAGCAGCACAAACCCCATCTCTGAAAACGAGGGCGATGCCCTGGTGGGGCTTGGAAGCCATTCTCCAGTGACCAGGAGCCGCAGAGAAAGCCTGGCCAATGCCACCAAGGATTATGCTTGTAAGGAAGATAAGCCAGCTGGGAAAGCCTCTGGTCTAGGCCTCGCTGAGGCAAGCAAGAACGTGCAGAAATCGACAGCGAAGGAGCCGGAGTCGCGAGGAAAAGCCGATCGTGGAAGCTCCCCTGACTTCATTCAGGACTTGCTGGAGACCCAGAACAAGAAATCCTCCATGAGTCATATCCTCGCCTCTGCGGAGAACGCGCCTCAGCTCTTGGAAGTTGAATGACAGCTATGGCTTCCGCGGCACCTCAGCAACATTGATCCAGGACACAGGAATGACGTTGACAGGGCGATAGCTTTCCTTTGCTGCTGAGTCAACCTGCTGTGGTGACCCAGGAGTGGGCAGTGGGCGGGTGGGATCGGGGAGGAAGTATGGCCGTCTGGATTCAGTGCCATAAGCCCTTCAGTATAAATAATGCAAGAGACTACAATTATATACTGGTCTGAGTGCCTTACTACTTTATTAGGTCTTTTGGTATCGTAGATATTTTTTAAAGCAAATTAGATGATTTTTTTTAAAAAAAAACAAATATTTTAATTATTTGGAGAGGACCTTTTTCATTTAAGCATTAATGTTACTTTTTTTTTTTTTAATTTGGGTGTGTGAGTTTGTTCTTGTATATCTGTGATAGCCGCTTTTGTGTATTCTCTGAGCTGGAAACAAGGGGGGAGGGGAGAGGGTTCAGTGGTGCAAGGAAAGCCCTAAAAAAACTGCAGCCAATAACTGGAAGAAATTTTAAGAAATCCCAAGCAGAAGTAGTAGATATAAAAGGCTAACTTGTTTTCGGTTTGTCTTTTCAGATCTTTTTTTTTTTTTTTTAAATCACACGAGAGAGAGAGAGTTAAAGCAGTTCAACACATTAACATAAATTAAGGTTTTCGAGCTTGGTTCAGGCTAAAAGCAGGAAGCCACAATTACTGTTATCTTCATTATTTCTTCTTCTATTTCTCCTCCTCTTCACATGATCAGTGATGGCATTCTAGCTACTGTCATAACCCTTTCTGACCATTTGTGGACTTAAGAGAGTATACAGAAAGGGTGGCATAGTGACTTAAAAACCTATGGAAAATATGCGCCCACTGTTTATGTTTATATATATATATATGTGTGTGTGTGTATACATACACATATATATGCATACAGTTTGTGTGTGTGTGTATATATAAATGTTTGATTTGTGTTTCAATATATTATTGTTTTAATATTTTATAAAAGTTGTTAGTTTGCTAATCTCTGCATTCTGCAGAAACCAATGGACAATATTTGTCCACGGAGATCTACACCACAGCTTGGATTGCGTGCTTAGATATTTCTGCCTAAACTCTCACTGACTTTCTTTTGGGGTTTCCCGCTCTTTTAATATGTATTCATTAAAAACCTCTTAGCATCAAGTGGAAAACAGCGAAAGCCCCATTCACGGATCAATCCAGGTGGACTTAGAATAAATTTACATGGAGGGAATAGAAAGAGTGAATACTAGAGCAGTGATCTTCTCCCAATTCCTCTGGGTTCATACTGATGATACATAAGTAAGAACTGAATGTCTGATAAATGAATTTAGGAAAACAAGAGTCCTTACCTGAATTGAAAGTTCATGCCACAGAGGGTTGTACCTAGATCTTCTTTTCCCTACACAACCAATTGAATGCATGTAGTGTATGTAAGTTGCTACTGCGTGTCCACTTCTGTTTCCCATCCAATCATACAGTTGCCTTCAATTTCTTGCGAGCGATTGTGTCAAACGAACCCCAGCAGATAAGGGGGTTCAGTGTGAGCTAATCAAAGGGAGAGGAGTCAAATAAATTAATGGCAGGCTGGCATGAAGAGTTGGAAGAAGGCTATCCAGACTTCATGTGAAAGGCACTGCAAATGCCGTGGCATAATTGAGAATGGCAGTAGTTGCATTTTTTAAATTAATAACTAAGCTGATGTAGTCTTCCAGAAATAATAGAGAAAAGTGAAAACTTTTGAAGCCTTAAGTGATCTTACTACCTTAATGTGCTTTAAAGTAAGGAAATAGTCTACTACTGGCAATAAAGTTTCCAGATGGACAAAAATACTTTTTCCCAAGGTTTCTAGAGGTTTTTCCAAATGTTTAACTCTGTTCTGAGTTGGGAATGGACTATATATTCCTGTTGCTGGCAACAGGACCTAATGCAAGTCCACCAGCGTTAAGGCTGATCCACTGACTAGTTAAGCTGGTGTATTAGGTTCATTTCTTCTTTGATGTGAGGCCCATTTATCTTGACAGGAAAAAAAAATAACTAATTGTCCTCTCCATGTATGTGTGACTTGTGCGTATGTGTGCAAATATGGCTGCATCGCTACATTCCTATATTTCAATTTTAAAGATACAAATGCAGAATTGGATGTGAAAAAGACAGCTGACAATTTCGCTTGTAGTTCTGTTACTACTAACGTGTGACCCGCACACTATGGGGTCATGTTGTTATGTTGCTAGTTCTGTATCCAGTGTGAAAAAAGCTCGTGTTTTAGGATGACTATCCTAACTCTGTACCCTCATCTTAAAGATGGAGGAAATTTACAATTATTTTCCAGTTCTACGTGGTTGTGAACCCAGTTCTCAAAGCGATCTCTTTTTCTCTTCAAGGAGCCTTTGGCAAGAGACAATATGTCTCTCTGTGTGACAGATCCTCTTTTTATAAGTAACCAGAAACCATGTATAGGTGGGAGTCTGCTGAAGTAGTCCTTTGCCTGCGGTCCACATACTCTGATTCAGACTGAGTTGTGGGCCAGGAATGACCATTCACTTGGAATATTTGTGGGACATATATATATAATAGGGCAAAGGCATAGTATTTCTGGGATCTTTCTGTTGTTCTTTCACATTGAACCTCTTTTGTTCATATTATTATTTTTTCCTGCCCTCTTAACTTAAAATTGTTAATCCAGGGTGGAAAAAAATAGTGGAGTTCCAGATTGACTGGCTTATAAACACCCAAGCATTCTTAACCAGTGGCTGTTGTAACTTGGCATATTAATTTAATTTGGAAAACCAAATTTGGTCCACCTTGCCCTAAAGTTGATACTCTGTGCAAATAGCACTGAAAGCAAATTAGAAACAAGTTGATGTTACATAGAAATAAAGTAATAAGTAGATCCTGAATTCTCGGTCAAAATTGGGAATATTATACCAACCTATTTCATATTTATTATTTTTTAGAGATTCAACTCAGATTGCAGAGGAAGAGCAAGGAGATCATTTTTGGGGCGATGGTATTTCATAGAGAATGTGAAGCACAGATTTCATTGTATAAAACAGTTCTGAAACCAATCCTCTGGATTATTAAAAATAATTTCCAATTGTTTCTTTCAGAATATAAAATCATTTGCTAAATGATGCTTTCCATCAAAGTCAATTTCAGCATCCCTTAATATAAATTGCTATTATATTATTATTATAATTATTATAATTATTATTGTTATTTGGGAATATTTTGTTATTAATTTGAGGGGTATTTTGTTTTTTTGCAGCTCTCCACACTAAACTGCGCAATATTGTGGGGGGAGAAGCCATTAACTAAATCAGGAGTGTCAGAACTGCCCTCAGACTGAATGGGTCATTCTGCAGACCTGTTTAATCTCTTGACCTTTGTTTGGGGAGGGGTGTAAGTCTGACAGATCTGAACAAAACTTTATGCTGCAGAAATAATGTAGCAAATAATATCCCAGCACCCTGCCGGGACATCTGCTAGCAATAATCACTATTGATTTAAAGCTTTATTTAGTCTTTATGTATATCGTAGTATATAAAATCTTGCCACATTTTACTGGTGTTTTTATTAGTTGCATTTGATGGAAGAAGAAAAAAATGTGTTCCCTTTTGTTGTTTCCCCTCCTCACATTCACAATCCCCCCTTATATTAAAACTGTGAACTTTATAATGTGTTTAAACAATGGGTGAATCTTAGGCTTAGTTTGCATGTTGAGCTAGTTCAATTCTCTGCATCTTCCTGATTTTTTTTTTCCTTCTCCCTCCCCTTTCCTCTCTCAGGGCTTTTTAAAAAATCTGAAAATCTCTTGTTGGACTTGTAAAGGAGCTAATGGTGAAAATTCAATCACTACAATAAGCACTTGACTGTGAAAGTATAAAAAGAACCAAGAATAAAAATAGACCTAACATGTGCAGCAATAACAGCACTACTGATGTAGAGCTAGCTCTCTTGATGGTTTAATTCCAGCTTCCCAAATGATTTTAGTAGTCGTTTTCGTTCTACAACCTGATCCTCAGTTTTTCCATCAACGCCATAGACGCTGTCGGGAGTACCTTGCGTGTTGCTGTCTGCTGTGTTGGTCGGACGGTTGAATTGTGAAATAATTGAGAGTAGAGCCGACACTGCCTTAAATCCTCTGGTTTCTCAAAGCCATTAAGTAGGTGAAAAGATCCAGAAAGGAAGTAAGGGCAATGAGCTTGCATGAAGTAATAAATCCCTTACCTTGTGTCCTTCAGCTCAAGGTGACACTATCATGGTTTTGAGGAGGTAACTTATCCATTGAGGATTCTCCCTTCTGGTTAATCAAGTTTGGTTAGTATTGATGGGGTGGGGTGGGGTGGGGGGAGTATGTCTCTCTCTTCGCCATTCTCTCTTCACTTAAGATGGATGTTTTAATTCTAAAAGTGTTCAGCCCGTGCAAGGAGATAATTAGTGTGTACAATTTATATATAGAAATATAGATATATATATATTTTCGAAAGGGAACGTTTAAAAACTGCTGCTACAAGTTGTGTACAAGACTGATTTATGCCACATGAACAGAGAATCACACTATTTCTTTGGGTACTTCTATTCTTCTCATTCAGTTGTATGTTACTTCCAGATTCAAAGTGATGAAAATAATGCTGTTCTGTATCAAACGATCTACGCAATAAAAGGTTATATTTAAAAAGAAAATCGTACACTTGGAAGTTGCAAAACAATTATCTTTTCGAGCACATGGGAATCTCTACTTTTGCTCATTTTCAGTTGGGATTATTTTTCAAAAGCAAAAAAACAACAGAGAACGGTCCCAATGAACTCATACTTGTTATACTGTACTTGCTCTTTTTCCTAACGTGTTACTTTGTCCCCATCCAAAGATTTGTACTTAATAATTAGCTAAACTGTTTTTTTTCCCCTTCACATTTGCCCGTGCTTAGTGCAAATAGTTACCTTGCCAGTGCAAAGGCATAAAGAGTGAAGATCTTTTAATTCTTGAATTGAGACATACACCACATAAGGTATGCACTGTACACAACTCCTTTCCAAAGATGGGGGTGGGAAGTACAATAACACTTCATAAATGGGGACATGACCTAACGTAACATCTGCATCTCTTCTCAGAGCTTAAGGGAAGGGTGGATTGTACATAGCATCTTGATAGTGTAGCGGTGTTTCACCACTGGGTGGCACAGTTGTAAGAACATGGAACCCTGGAGAGATACTAGAAGCATCATCTCCAAAGTGATTACTTTGCTTTTTAAGATCTAATGGCTGAGTAAATACTTGCAGCGTTCCCTAAGCCAGATTCATTTCAACATGCAAGAGAGACAAGTGGGCAGATTTCCCTCCTCAAAATGATTTGATACAAAGGCAGGCAGGAGTATTTTATTAGACATATGTTTCTAATCATTCCTGTGATTGGGAGCTGTCCTGAGAGTCAACACTGATGGAAAAGGAATTATTTGAAAGCTGCAGTCTGGGGAGGTGAACAAGAAGGATAAAAAAAAGAGAGAAGACGGTCACGGGATCTCTAGTACATGTATACTTTAATCTAGATGGAAAAGCAGGCTGTGGAGAAAATCGGGCATTTGAAGTCTTCGGGCTCTTAATTTGATACGATGAATATGTTACTGTTCCTAAGCGAAGTAATTATAGAAGGAAATGAATAAATGTTTTCATATTTCAAAAAACTGCAGCATACCCCGTTACGAAAAATTGTACAGCGTATTCTTCATTTTTGCAAACTCACTATTGAGCATGAATTGAGCAAAGCAGTGTGTATCCTTAAGACAGCAGTGTGTATCCTTAAGACATTTCTAAGGGTATTTTGAGAATATCACTGACACCTGTAATGGACTAGATAACTATTTTTTTTTGTGAGGACACTGGCTGTATTTCAGAGGAAACTGACGCTGCATAAAAGATTTCTACGAACTCTAATCTCTGGTCATCTAGAGTCTGTCGTCCACAGGTTTTTAATCCCAGTTTCAACATTCCCACAATTTTTGTTCAGGAGCCATATAAAAGGATGTGAAGAAAGTGAGAAGGCACCTGCAGGGTCAAGAATACCACAGATGACACTTGTGATGTTTCCAACAGCTGCATTCTCTTGCTTTTCTTACGAGAATTAATACTCAGCCTGACAAAAAGTTTGGTTGTCAGTTCTATCAATAACCCTGATCCCAAGTTCAATGATCCTGGTTTATAGTGCTCTCTCTTCTGGTATCTCTTAAGAGGACATAGTCACACAGAGTCATTGTTGAGTTCCTATCAAACTCCAAAGCCTGGTTAAATTGCTCAAGCAGTCCTCATTCTGCTTGGAGCAGAATTTTAATTTTTAACATTGCTTCTGATCATAATGGGTACGTATAGATTGCAAAATAAATCCCCATTAGAGTTCTCACACCTCTGCCTTCTGGCCCTTTTCACAAAGCTCCCAACACCCACTACTTCTTCTGTTTCTCGTTGCTCCCACAGTTGGCATGCTTGCCATCTTCAAAGTGTCTGGAACCCATCATGGATTTCCTGACAGGCTCAGCTTGTTACTGGATTTCAGGATATGGGGAGAGGGTAGAAATGGATGGGTGGCTTCAGAATGCCCTCCCCTCTCTTAGTATTTTTGTACTTTTGATGTGATTTCCAAAGATGGTATTTCTATGCTGTTAAATGGCAAATGTGTCTTTAATCCTAAAATAAGTTCTCCATTTTTTAAAAAAAAATAACATCCATCCAATAATTGAAATTTAAAAAATGAAAACTATTAGTTTTGCAAAATGGAATAAAATCAGGGAGTGTTTTTGGAACAGTCACGCTTTTGCTGACATGCAATGTAGGAGATGACCAGGCTGAGTCTGAGGGAGGGGTCAAACAGGTCCTCAGTCATGAGTCCCTTCATGCCCACAGGAGATCTAAGTGCAGCCCACCCTGAATTCCTGTGACTTGCCGCCAATTTGCTTAGATCATTAGTAGTTCAGATTCTTGTAGAGAGCTTAGGCTTCAATAAATCTTTATACTCATTCAAACTGCTTGGATGTCCTGATTTCCCTGGCACTTCACAGTTACCCCCAGTCCTCAGAAGATGTTGCCCAACCTGTTGCAAGAAAATACACTATATATTTTTAAATGGCATATAGTGCACGCAATTCCAGCTATTGTTTGAGATTGAGACTAATTATGCCACTGGGTTTCATATGGAATATACACTCTGAAAAAAATGGAAACATCCCTCGCCTTCCATGTAAAATTTTATGGACATGACGTAATATAACATCTCTACCTCTCTTCTGTGAGAGCTAAAAGGAAGATAGACTCTGTACAGTGTAGCATTCTAATAAGACACTAGTTCAAATATGAAAGTGGATGTATCTTCCTTAAGTTTGGATCTTGGAGGAGTGTCATTATCAATACGGAAGGTACTGTCCTGGCCAGTATTTCCTTAATGCCTACGATGATATTGTTAGACTTCGCTATTGTCAAGTTTATATAAATGGGTTGACACTGCAGAGAACCTTTGCTGATTTTGAGGTAGTACACAATTTTTATTATCCCCAACCAGTCATGATTGACAATAAACGGGGACTGAAGTCTAGCAAAAGAGGAGTCCCAATTGGGGGAAGCACATGAAGGAAAGAAAGAAACTTGATGGGTTTAGTAAGCAGTGGATTTAAGACAGAGTAAAAAGAAGCAGAATTAAAAACAGTAATCCAACAGAGAATGAACTGCCTGAGAGGCTGATAATAAAATGTGCTATATTAATATGTCACTTGGGAAGAGGCAATTTGATGAAATGATTAAGGCAACAAGCTTGAAAGCAGGAGACCATGATTTCTAGCCCTGCCTTAGGCACAAAGCCAAATGGGTGACCTTGGGCCAGCCCCTTTCTCTCAGCCCTAAGAAAGAGGAAATGGTAAACCACTTCTGATAAACCTTGCCAAGAAAACGGGGGATGTCTCCAGGCAGTTTCCAAGAATTAGACGTGATTAAATGGAAAGACAAAATAAATCATTTGGGAGGTTAATGGGGTCAAGGGCAATTCAGAACAAACTTCTAAGTCAACAACTAAATAAATGGAAGCTCAGATGGGGGATACAAGAAGCATGTGGTTAAACAATACAGATCTATTTTGGATCCTGGGAAATTCAGTTTCTTTGTTGTTATCATTGGCTTGCTTACATTGAACAGGTTTGTAGAAGTTAATACATCCTTTGTTTTAGTGGTTCTTCAGACATGAATCAGAACAAAGATCTTGCCCTTTGAAAATTAGCTATTATTGAGGAGAATCATATAGTATTATATCTGTAGTTTCTTGGGATGCCAATAGCTGTGCCTTTATTGTACTCACCCTTCTCTATATTAATGGCATAGCTGGCCTGGCTAGTACCTTTGGATGAGTAATATCAGAATTTATTCATGTGGAAAGAGCCTGAGAAGAGGGAAAGGTAATATCCATTGCTTCTTATATATTTAGGGTATACCAGTTCTCAAAAATTCATCCTTCCCACTTATCTGAATTTTTCCACTTGCAGTATATATTTAGTATTTGTTTGCCTACATAAAGTATGAGTATAGTATCTCTAAATATCTCTATGTAGGCAGATTGTAAGCTTGACTGATTGTATTGTAACTCCCCTCTTAAGCATATGACTCTTCTTTGAAACTTATCCAGTTTCAGTTCCCATTACCTTCCAGATTTTATATCAAGAATTAATGTGACTGACTGCAATCCAGTCCATGTAAGTGTGCATCACGTTCATGAGGAAGTCCCAACTGTGCACCATCATTGCCAGTCTGTACTCTCCTCTCCATCCCCTAGATTTTTAGTACAATGTGGAATTAAATAATTGCACATGTTTACACTGATCCTGAGTAGTGTGCTATTGGCAGTTACTTGTACATGATGAAATGTGAAAACTAAGCCACAAAAGTCACTAGAACACAAAAAGATTTAGTAATCTGCCCACATATATAGCTATCTTATTAATTTAACAGAATAACAGAGTTGGAAGAAACCTTGGAGGTCATCTAGTCCAACCCCCTACTCAGGCAGGAAACCCTATATACCTTTTCAGACAAATGGTTGTCCATTCTCTTTTTAAAAACTTCCAGTGTTGGAACATTCACAACTTCTGGAGGCAAGCCATTCCACTGATTAATTGTTTTAACTGTCAGGAAATTTCTCCTTAGTTCTAGGTTGCTTCTGTCTTTGATTCATTGCTTCTTGTCCTGCCTTCAGATGCTTTGGAGAATAAGTTGACTCCTAATTTGTGGTATAATGAATTCGTACTAGGTATTGCTGGCACTCAGTTTTCAAAAGATGACTTGAATAGTTACTTGGGAATATGGTTTTTATTTTCCAAAGGTAAACAAACAACTAGACATAACTTAAAATGGCAGTTCATGATTTGCTTTGCTGTTTCCCATTAAATACTTAAAAAAAAAGATTAAGAAAGGATATGAGTAAAAACCAAATGAATGGTCTGATGGTTATTACACAGTGCCCTGGTAGATGGTAGCACCTGGTTAATCTGATTGCTTTTTTTTTTGAAGAATTAACCAGTGTTAGCTGAATCAGAATTTGGATGGACTTACTGCAATTGTCTGCTTAGTGAAGGATTCATTAGAACATTTCTGATGACCACCCAGCCGTTGTTTGAATATCTTCAATGAAGCAATATGTGGCAACCATAACCAATGGTTTCAACCATTTCTCTGGTTGAAAGCTCATATGGTTTTGAAATGTCTCCTGACTACTAGTCTGTTACTTCCTTATAGTTTCAACCCATTTATTCAGGTCCTGCTCTCTGGAGAAATAGAAAGAAGTCCACTTCCTCTTCTGTGTGATATTTGAAGACTGATCATATCCCCCAATAAAGGAGAATATTTCCAGCTCGGGGTTGAAATGTGGGGTCCTTGGTGCTCTCTGAGCTTGCTTGTTTTTCAGATGTTTCATTACCCAGACTAGATAACATCATCAGTGCTAGTACAGAGAGCACCAAGGACCCCTGATCATATCTCCATTCTGTTGTGTCTTATGCAAACTAAATATACACTGGGTTCTTCAATCATGTATTATAAGGCTTATAATCCATCCAATGCCCTTCCATCCTGGTAGCCTTCCTCTGAATTTGCTCCAACCTGGATGGATTACAAGCCTTATAATGAATGATTGAAGAACCCTGTCTATGTTTAGCTTGCATAAGACACAACCGAAGGGAGATATGATCAGGGGTCTTTGGTACTTTTTGAACTATAGGGCCCAGAACTCATATCGGTGTTCCAAGTACTTAGATGAGAAAATGCAAGGAAATCCCAAAGGGATAAGCCAGGGGTTTTCAAACTTGGCCCTTTTATGACTTGTGGACTTCAGCTCCCAGGTTATATTTATTGGAAAATTAATGTGGATAATTCCTAGTTTAGCTTGAACTTAGCACACTTCCAGTCAATCCCTATTGCTAGATCAGAGCAAGCACACACTTTACTCAGTTCAAACAAAATAAATATGTGTATTCAGAGATGAACTATGGAGTCCTTGATGCTCTCTGAGCTTGGCTGCTTGCTCTCAGACATCTCGTTACCCGATTAGATAACATTATCAATGCTATTCAGTTCAGATAGCAAAAATATAGGTTTGAAAAGCTAACCGGAATAAAAGGCAGGCAAAAGTGAGGGAGAGAGAGATGTAGACTACAAGGAAGAGTTCATTATTTATTTGCATCGCTATATCAAAAAGCAGAGAATATTCCAGAATTCCTGGAAACCAGGTTGTGGCTAACTATCTTGGCCAGTCCCAATGGACGTGGCCTTTGGTGGTTCCAGCTTTAACCCTCTCTAGTACACTGCAGTAAAAGAATAGAGAGGGAAAGCAAGACACCATCTGATTCCCCCCCTTCCAGAATGCACCATTAAATAAATAATATGGTTGAGAGAGATGACGTATCAATATTAGGCCATGCAACTATAGTCCTGTATGTAGAAATATGAGTTCCTAAAACATCCTAAAATATCCAATGAATAACGTTCTTGTGACAGACTCATAGACTCCAAATGATCTTCTAGAGAAGATGCTTTAACCAAAGTGCTTTAACCAAAAGTACTTTATCCTTCTTGTCAAGGCTTTTATGGCTGGGCAGTATGGATTTTAGGGTTCAGGTGCCCAACAAAGAAGCAATCAGAGACCAGCCCTCACCAACCTGCACCAATCAGAAACCAGTTAGCTAAAGCATTCAGAATTCAGGACTCCTGGTTATAAAGACAGCAGCTCTGTCAACCCCTCCTTAGTTGCCTTTGACCACCTTGCCTCTGAAGATATTCCAACAAAACATCAGGAAATCTATAGGACAGAGGTGGGGAAACTGCTCAGGCAGGAAACCCTATACCATTTCAGACAAATGGCTGTCCAATCTCTGCTTAAAGACTTCCAGTGTTGGAGCATTCACAACTTCTGAAGGCAGATTGTTTCACTGATTAATTATTCTAACTGTCAGCAAGTTTCTCCTTAGTTCTAGGTTGCTTCTCTCTTGGTTAGTTTCCATCCAAAGAAAGAAGCAACCTAAAACTAAGTCCACAAGTCATAAAAAGGCCATCGTTCCCCACCCCTGTTCTAGGCCATGATTACTAAATCCTGAAGCCCAACAATGTTATTAGTTAACTGGACATATCAGTTTTGTCTCTGGGGTACGTATTCATGAGGGCACTGGAATAGTGAGCTATCTGTCTCTTTAATACTTCAAGGCTCTCGTTGACTTTTTAGCCTCAAGGAGAGACTAATTAGTTCAATGCACTGCTATTCTGGGAAAGAAACATAATCTTTTAAAGGATATCTTCTGGCCAGCCCAGATTTTGTTTGGCTGGAGAACTGCTTGACAAGAAGAGGCAGTGGGGATGAGGAGTCCTTTTCAACCAAGGGTGAATAACCAGGAAAAAAAATGGGGTGGAGTGGCAACTAAAACAAGAAGATTTGGGGTCCTCGTGTCCTTTATCTGACATCTTTCAGATATCTTAATGCAATTAGAGAAATATTGGGGTTAAAAGAAGACCCTTCATTGAAACCTGGATTTAGACTATAAGCCCGATTTAGAATTTTTAAAAATGTACACTAAAATGTCCATTTAGTTATTTATTTTTTTGTATTACCCATGTATTCTGCCCTACCCCCAAGGAGCTTTATTATCTTTAGAGAATAAATAGGATTTACTTATCTCACTAATAAATATCCTCTTGTTTGGTTGAAGGTGCACTACTATGTTAAGTATGTGGGAAGGAAGCTATGTATCACCTTCAGAAAAATTCTGTAAGATAATTTGGCCTTTTCTTCACCCAGAGGGATAGGTCTGCCTTGCCACAGAATAAAAAAAAATCTTATGGGGTAGCCTTACAAATCTGGAAGGCAGCCTATGTCCAAATGATTTTGATATGAGCATTTTTTTTATTTTTAAACATGTCTTAATTCATAATAGAATATATACTCTGTATCCACAAGCACTCAAAGCAGCTGAACTACAATTTGAAGATACAAAATATAAAGAATAACAAAATCAATGGAATGAGAATCAATCAATCAGTCAATCAGAATAAAGCTGGAAGGGACCTTGGAGGTCTTCTAATCCAAGCTCAAGCAGGAGATCCTATAACATTAAAACTAAATCAATCAAAACTAAAATTTAAACCTTACTTATAAGTAGAAATTAAAAACATGATTAAAATAATTAGATGGATTTTTGCCTTTTTCCTAAATACTAGGAGGACAGACAGACAAACGCATTCTTAAATTGTGCCAAGTAGAATACTAGGAGCCAATTCAGATCTTTCTGTACAGAAATCATGTACGGTAATCCTTCTGCCTTGCACCAGTTAGCAGCCTAGTTACATCAACTATAATTCCAAGACACTTTTCAAGAATAGTGCATAAAGTGCTTTGTAGTAGTCAAGTTTGGTTGCAATCAAGGCACAGGTAACTATCAATAAATCTGATTGACTTACCAAGTCAACATAATTGTCCAAACACACACCTTCATATAGCTTCTGGGCTTTTTACAAGAAGAATAATTGGAACTACCACAAGATTCATTCTTGCCTCATGGCCAAGAAGGATAACAAAGCTAATGGTGTGGAAAGGCACCAGGAGGTCTAGGAAAATTACCAGATTGTACTTCCCCATATAATTTTCAGCACTGGTTATATGCCTTTGTATCATATCCCAAATAAAAATCCAATTGCATCTAGAGCTAATTTTTAACCACCTTAGAATATTTGACATGATCTACAGTATATTTAGAAAGATCTTCCAGGTCAAGGGAACACTTTTTAAATAGAGGTCTTGCTTCTTTTAAACAGGCAGGACTATATCCCACATTCAAGGAAGCATTGATCACTTCCCTTCACCATTGGACCAACCTCAACTTGGTTGATTTTAGCAGACACAAGGGGCAAGAGCCCAGCAAGCAGAAGGTGGTCCTTTCCACAAAGTCTGTCCGTGTCTACAACCTGTACAGAATACATCTGAACCTGGCAACTAGCTTTCCAAGGTAGTCTCTTTGTAACCTTCCCCAAAACTGGAGTCAACACTGAGGTGAATCTGACTAGCTTAGTCTGCAAAAAACAACAACAATCTTCTTAGTGAGTTCCTGAGTATTCTGGCTCCCTCCCCAACATTTTTCAAACAATGTTTCTTCCTTAGTCTCTTGCCTTTCTTATTTTTATATGTGGGAGTCTGAAAACTGAGCAATTAGGAAAACTTCTTTTTCTTTCTGTAAATTATCCCTGATGGTTGCTCCACCAATTGTGCAAAATGAGACTGTGTCCTGAAATTACTCTCCTAGCTTCACAATATATAAGTAGAAAATTGCTTGAGTTAAGCCCTAGTCCTTTTCTCCCCATTAAACTAGACATACCCAATTCCTGTAACTGTTCTTCATATGTTTTTACCTTCCAGCCCCTTAAATTCTTTATATATACAATTTTATCTGACGGCATTTAAGGAGGCACTATCTCAGGTTTCAGGATCACATGCAATCTGCCACTCCACCGGGTTTTGCGCAGAACTCCTCCAAAAGTTGCCCTTGCATTAAATAACTTTATGAGGGAATGTTTATTTATGTATTTGTTTGTTAAATTTATTTGCCGCCTGCCTGTCTCAAAGTGGGGCTACTCAAGGTGACTTACAATAATAAAACAAGAAGAAAACGAAACATAACAGAAGTAAAATAATAGAACAATAACATAAACAATGAAAAAGAAGACCATGAGGATACATCAGTATTGAAATGTGTTTGAATATTAGTAACTCGGGTTGCTAGTTGAACTGTTGATTTGGTCTCCGAGCTTGGCGATTTGGTTGCAAATGTTTCATCTCCATTCAAAGAGACACGAAGACGTCCCCTCAAATGGAGACGAAACATATGCAACCAAATTGCCAAGCTCGGAGATCAAAACAACAACAGCCCATACATCAGTATGATAACCAAAAAGATGGACAGGTAGAGAGCAGGGGGCCTGGGGGGTGGAGAATACAAGGAAGAATATAATATTTCAGTAAGAAATAAAATAATTTTGAACTAATTTGATTTAATGTAAATTTCATTGTTGTCTTGATTCCTGTTCGCTTTATGTTTTGGCTTGAAAAACATCCTTAAGAATTTGGTTTTTGAAGGTACCACCCTTGGGTTGAAGATAAAGCAAGCTAATGCACTTGTTTTACGCATAGTCTACAAGTATGCGCAAAACTAATGAGTAGGAGCACACAACAGCAAGCCCCTTTCCCAGTCACTCTGTATTCACCTATCAATGTACAGTGAATGTGTGTAGCTCAGGAATTGGCAACTGATGACTCTAGGTCAGTGGTTCTCAACCTTTTTAATGCTGCGACCCCCAACCGGTTGTAAGTCGAGGACTAAACCGGTTGTAAGTCGAGGACTAAACCGGTCGTAAGTCGAGGACTTTTCCTGCCCGGGAGCGCCGCGCATGTGTGGTTCCGCCCCCTGCGCCGGCCGAGGCGTAGCTGGCAAGCGGCAGAGACGGAGCAGGCCGACCACCAGCTGGCCCAGCCCAAGGGAGGTAAGGCACCCGCTGGAAAAGGGGAAAAAAATGGCGGACAGCCTTGCTTGGCGACCCCCGTGAAATGGTCGATCGACCCCAAATGGGGTCACGACCCATAGGTTGAGAACCGCTGCTCTAGGTTGCCTGAAATGTTCCCCATCCAGATCAGTTTGGGGGTTTCCTGAAGTCACCTAAGATCAAGGCACTGCAATACGGTGGCAAAATTGTCTTTTTTTTAAATTGTGTTTTAAGAAAATTGGAAAAATCTTGCTGTCACTAGTGGCCCCTTAGGCTGTTTCCTTGCTATTATTAGTTGGAATTCCATGCTATTAAAGCTGGGAGAGATACTTAAAACTTCATTGGTGAGCCCTTTAATTCAAGTGCTCCTCAGTGAAATGAATGGAAATGGTGCTAATTCCTGTTAGTTATGCCATTGTGCAAAAGGATTACATTGGAAAGGAAGTTTAGAAAACAAGAGAATTCTGCCTTTTCTGACCTGCCAGCAGAGAGTTAATTTCCCAGCTGCTTTAGGGGACTCTTTGTGACTATACAAAATAAAAATAAAAATAATAAAATAAAATAATAAAATAAAATAAAATAAAATAATAAAATAAAATAAAATAAAATAAAATAAAATAAAATAAAATAAAATAAAATAAAATAAAATAAAATAAATAAAATAAAATAAAATAAAATAAAATAAAATAAAATAAAATAAAATAAAAAAAAAAAAAAAAAAATAAAAAAAAAAAAAAAAAAAAAAAAAAAAAAAAAAAAAAAAAAAAAAAAAAAAAAAAAATAAAATAAAATAAAATAAAATAAAATAAAATAAAATAAAATAAAATAAATAAAATAAAATAAAATAAAATAAAATAAAATAAAATAAAATAAAATAAAATAAAATAAAATAAAATATAAAATAAAATAAAATAAAATAAAATCTTGTCATGCTAACGGACCAGGGTCTTTGATAATTTCTGCAGGGATGCTTATTTATTTATTTTTAATAGCTGGAAACTGAGTCAGTTCCATACGGCCAATAGAGCTGACTGGTTTAGTGAAACAAATATGTTAACAAGATGAAGGCACTGATGCTGAACTGAATTATATGTATCAATGGCCTTGCAGATCTGATTTTGTTTATAGGATTTATACATTTCTAGTGGCTTACATACTGAGTTACATCCTGAGCATGTTCAAAAGCAAGCCACACTCTTGTGGGGAGAATTTTTCCCCCCATAGAGTTAAAGCCAGAAGAGTGGAAATGCCTGAGTGCCTGAAATTCATTTCCTTATCTGATGACCCATCCTGTTTGCAAACCTCCCTGCTTGCTGTAAAGTTTTCCTGAGGCTGGAGGCAAGATTATTTATCTGGAATGGGTATCTAATTTTTGTTTGTAGTCTCATCCTGCTTTTGTCTCATAAATAGATTTTATAGAATCCTTCATTGGTACCCTAAATATTCCATAAGGCAGTGTTTTTCTACTTTGGCAATTTGAATATATGTGGACTTCATCTCCCAGAACTTCCAGACAATGTGGGAAGTCTACACATCAAGTTCCCGAGGCTGAGAAACCCTGTTTTAGAGAAGCTACAAACTATAAAGCCTGAGTCAGCACAGGAGATACTGAAGGGGTGGTTGGGGGGGGGGAGGGAGAAAGTCTGTGTGTGCATCTGTTGGAAACAACATTGGGGGAAGATTATGCATATCGGTACTTCAGGATCTCTTTCAGTTTCTCCTTGAAACTGAGTGAGGTCCCTTTTGGAGGCCATAAAAGAGAGCAAATTATTAGTGTCATTCATTATGATTGCTAATTAAGATCAAAGAAGAGGAGAGAAAAATGCAGACTTTTCATGTGTGGTTGAGGTATTGAGCTAGGAGACAGGAGGTGTTTTTTTTGTCCACCTTTAATCATGGAAATGCACCGGGTGTAAAATATTTTGAAAATTTTGGGTCCTAATGCATACAGTGATAGAAAATTAATGTTCAGCTGAAAATAGAATTTAATTTTGTTGGGTCCTGTGGACAGACAACTAGAAAAGATTGCTTTTACATACAACATGGTAACTGCAGCGAAATTGTTATATGAGCAAAGATGGAAAGATTTGGAAATACCCACAACAGAAGAATGGTTGGTGTAGATGACAGTATTTGCAGAAGAGGCAAAATTGACCCATTTGATTAAGGAAAAGACAAACCTTTTACAGACTTTTTGCTGAAAATGGGAAAAAATGAATTGGTGATTTATGGATTTGATGGTTAGAAAGGATAAAATGGTTAGAAACGGATGTAATGATGTAATCCTAAAAAGGGAGGATAGAAGATTGCTTCACAATTGCTGTGAAGTAAAGACAAGGATAGAAAAAGCTCAAACAGCATTCTTCAAAATGAAAAAGGTCTTCTGCAGTCACGACATAAGCCTAAGACTGAAAATCAGGCTTGTCAGATGCTATATTTTTTCTATCCTGCTCTATGGAGTAGAGAGTTGGTGAGACTGTCTTCCGGTGGACTTCTCTGATCTTCGTAAACTTTACACCTAAATGTCCGCCGACAATGCATATTGCTGGGTTGACAAGATCAGAAATGAGGAGGTGATAAGCCGCCTGGGAAAGCCAAGGGAAATCATCAAAACAATTAAAAAACGAAAATTAGAATATTTCGGACATGTGATGCGACACCCAGAAAAATACAGCATACTCCATTTAATCCTCCAGGGAAAGATTGAAGGCAAACGAGATCCAGGCAGAAGAAGAACATCGTGGCTTGAAAATCTAAGGGACTGGTTTGGACAAAACTCAGCAGCACTTTTTCGTGTGGTTGCTGATAAAAACAGGATCGCCAACATGATCGCCAATGTCCGATAACGGATATGGCACAAGAAGAAGAAGAAGAATTGCTGTGAAGTAGATTGGAAGTTCCTTCTTTGTACTTTGTTTCTTCTCTTTTTCTCTTTTTCTATGCATCTATGCCTCCTTGTGTACATAGAGCCAATAAACAAAGAAAGAAACCTACCAATACAGTACGAAATGCCTGCCACAGTTATGTATCTTTACCTGTTTAGATTTGGGTGGAAGGGGCAGCTTGCATAGCAAGATGTTTCAGACCAATTGATGACATGATCTACCATTGAGTGCAATGTATTTTGAGAATATGCAAAGTAGGTCGCTCATGGCCAGTTGGAATCCAAGCATGACTTTGTCCATAGGAAGGGGGGAAATTTTGAGGCCTGAGGTTAGCATAGTGCCAAACAGAAATGCTACCCCAAATTTATATTTAGCATTGCAGGGTTGGGGAAGAAGCATCCAGGTTTGTTTGATGAAAGACTTTTGATATCAAAGAAGCTGGTGTCTATACCAAAAGCAAAAAAAATAAAAAAATAGCTCTCTTATCTTGTGCTCTGCAACTGTCAACTAGAGGTATGGGTGCCATTAGTGAAAGGAAAAGAGTGTCCCCTGGAGGTACCAAAATATTTCCAATCTTTGGTACTGTTGATAATGATGCATATATATACTTATGATATTATATCCATTACCTAGAGGGCTGGTGGGATGTCCTTCATGAAAAGCCTTCAGACAAAAGAAAGACAGCAATCTTCTGTGGGGATGCCAGGTACAAAGAATCAGGACCATTCATGTAAATTGCAGTCTGCATGATTTATTGAAGCCTATAAATAAGAATCTGGTCAACTAACCATCAGCACTAAATTGATAGATAAGGATCAATGGAACTCAAGGGGGATGGACCTGGGTCTTTTGTATCAAGGCAAGAATTCTAAACTGATGATGCATTGTATTCTGCCTCCAGTTGTGCCAGCTCTTCTCCTACTATAAGCTCCTTTTCTCAGTTGAATAGGGTTTGGATTAGATGTCCAGCCTATCATGATCCTGATGCACTCAGCTTCTATCCCTTTTAACTTTCTAGCTCTGCTAGTAAGGCACATTTTGTCCCAAGGTCACGCTGTAGCCTGTTTGCATTTCAACCTCTTGGCTGTATGGTTTGCAGAATTGGATGGCAGTTCCCAGCCTTCCACCAAGGAACTGTTGGAACAGTTGTAACTCATACAGATAGCTACAAATTCATAGTATTGCTGTGGTTTGGTATCTTTTCCCCCTCAATGGGAGGAGCAGCTTCTGGGCTGCATGTGCTTGGCTTGTTGCTCCAGAGAGTTGGGTTACAGGTAGGCACTAAGCCATCAGAAAGAATTTTGAAGAGTTGATGCAGAAAGGAAAATTACTAGCTCCAATTCCCTTTGCCAAGCCCTTACATTTGAGTACTAAAAACACACAAGAAGAAGCCAAGGCTGGTCTGATCCTCATGGGAAGCTAGCTATTTATGTTCCTAGACAGTTGAACCCAGACAAGAAATTCTGGGCTTCTTTACATTCATTTATTTTTGTACTTCTGAGGTTTGTATCCCAGCTTTCCTTTCAGAAACCAAAATAAGTATATATGGCATTACTCTTTATTTTTTTATCCTCAAAACAGGTCATCCTGTGAGCTCCACAGTCATGTGAGGGATTGAAACTTGGGTCCCAGTCCAACAATCAATATGCCACAGTGACTCTTTCCTTTACATGTTGTAGATTTAACACGTGCAAGCAAAAAAAGAAGGAAATGCAGAGAAAATAATGGAGCTTTCCTCAGTAGATGTTATTTAGGTATTGCCACAAAATCAGAGCAGGGAAACCACTGAAATGAGCTTCATATTGAAAGAATCTAGAAACAAATAAAATTATAACTAGAAGCCAGCATGGGTTTGTTAAAAACAGATCATGCCAAACCAGTCTTATTTCATCCTTTGACAAAGTGACTAAATTAGTAGACCAGTGAAATGCTGTGGTCATAGTATACTTAGAAATCAGCAAAGCATTCAACAAAGTAGATCACAACCTACTTCTTGGTAAGCTAGAAAAATGTGGGATAGACAGCATCACCATCAGATGGATTTGTAACAGGCTGACAAACCATATTCAACGAGTAGTCCTTAATGATACTACATCTACATGAAGGGAAATTTCATTTTCATTTTCATTTTCATTTTATTAAATTTATACCCCGCCCTTCTCCCGTAGGACTCAGGGCGGCTTACAGCCAGTTAAAAACAATTTAATACAATACAATAGAAGTTTTAAAAATCATTAAAAATAAATATATAATCGGCCGCTACTACTAAAATTTGGCTAAAACCAATTTAAAATACCCCTAGGCCAGTCCTGCCNGGTGCTCCGACAGAGAAGGCCCTTGCCCTGGGGGTCGCCAGCCGACACTGTCTGGCCGACGGCACCCTGATGAGGGCCTCTCTGTGGGAGCGTATCGGCCGGTGGGAAGCAATCTGTGGCAGAAGGCGGTCTCGGATATAACCAGGTCCAATGCCATGGCGCGCTTTAAAGATGATAATCAACACCTTGAAGCGCACTCAGAAGGCCACAGGCAGCCAGTGCAGCTCGCGCAGTAGCGGCGTTACGTGGGAGCAACGAGTTGCTCCCATCACCGCTCGCGCGGCCGCATTCTGGACTAACTGGAGCCTCCGAGTGCTCCTCAAGGGAAGCCCCATGTAGAGAGCATTACAGTGGTCTACCACAAGGTTCCATCTTAGGCCCGGTACTCTTCAATATCTTCATAAACATTAGATGAGGGAATAGAAGGGGAACTCATTAAATTTGCAGATGACACTAATCTAGTAGGAATAGCCAACACCCCAGAAGATAAGCTCACGATCCAAAAAGATCTTGACAGACTTTAACAATGGGCCCTATCCAACAAAATGAAATTTAATGTGGAGAAAAACAAGGTTTTACACTTAGGCAGGAAAAAACCAAAGGTACAAGTACTGATTAGGTAAAATCTGGTTCAAAAACAGTAACTGTGAGAGGGACCTTGGAGTCCTAGTGGATGATCACTTAAATATGAGTCAATAGTGTGCGGCAGCAGGCCAAAAAAGCAAACACAATCCTTGGTTATATAAACAGAGGCATAGAATCAAAATCATGTGAACTATTAGTACTGCTTTATAAAGCCTTAGGAAGACCACACCTGGAATACCGCATCCAGTTTTCATCACCACATTGCAAAAAAGATGTTGAGCCTTTGGAAAAAATGCAAAGAAGAGCACCTCAGATGATTAAAGGCCTGGAGGCAGAAACATGAAAAACCGTTGCAAGATTTGGGTTTGGCTACGGTAGTCTAGACCAGGGGTCCCCAACCCCCAGTCCATGGACCGGTACCAGGCCGCAGCATGCCAGCAACCAGTCCGCACAAACAAGCAAAGCCCCATCCGTGGGATGCAGGCAGCACACAAAACCATGCACTCTCCGGTCTGTGGAAAAACCTTTCTCCACGGAACCAGTCCATGGTGTCCAAAAGGTTGGGGACCTCTGGTCTAGGCAAAGAAGGACTAGGGGGATATGTTAGCAGTATTCCATCTCTGTTGCCACAAAGAGAAGGGGGTCAACTTATTTTCCAAAGCACCAGAGGGCAGGACAAGAAACAATGGATGGAAACTGACCAGAGAGAGAAGTAACTTGGAATTAAGGAGAAACTTCCTAACAGTGAGGACAATTAAGTAGTGGAACAGCTTCCTGTCAGAAGTTGTGGGTGCATCATCACTGGAGGTTTTTAAGAAGAGACTGGACAGTGACTTGTCTGAAATGATATATTGATCAGGGGGTTGGGCTAGAAGACCTCCAAGTCCCTTCCAGTCCTATTCTGATTGATTGATTGATTGATTGAATGAATGTACTGAGAATCATTGCTGTTTGCAGTGGAGCTTATGAGGATATCTGAAGTCTGAATTTTGGGAGTTGAAGTCCTCAAGTCTTAAAGTTGCTAAGGTTGGACACTTCTGATGTAGACAAAAGTGCTTGTCGTACTATATTTTACTGTATCTTAGAGCTGATACATATACATTTCATATCTCCCTGGCTTTGATGTTCTCTCACCTTATTGCTCCTAGTAAGTTAGTAATATGTACTGTTTGAATAATAATTTGAACCCAAATTTTTGCCTACTTGGGCATTCTAAAAGTGGTTTCCAACTTTTTTTCAATAATGCCTCAGTTCAGTAAAATAGTTTTTCTACTACACTTATTTTTTTTTCCAGAGTGTAAATTCAGATGGAACCCTTTATATGGGTAAATCATATCTCATTGTGCAGTATAAATATAAGAGAAACGTTCACATAAATAAAATAGAAGACTTCACATAAATAAGTGAAAAAAACAAATTACCAGGAATAAAAACATCAAAAAATCAAGCTGTTTTATTACACAAAACCCCACCAGAAGACAAATAAAAGTACATCATTATCCCAATATTCTCAGTTTATGACAACGCAGACAATAAGTGCGAGCACAGATACAGTATTTTAATAATATCTTATCACTTTCACAGTCTGTACAATCTTAAGCAAATTCTTTACGAGTACTGATTTATCAACTGAGTATGCCACTATTTATAGTTGCAAAGAAAGAGCTAAGAAGTTCTGGAAGAGTGCATCTACAGTATGTCACCTTAATATTAGATGTGATCATGTATTTCTCAATGCCCCTTATTTAACTATCCTCTTGAGTTTCAGAGTCACTACTTCACAATGCCTAACCAAAAATGCAGGAAAAGAACAAAGGAAAAATAATTTTCAGGGAAAGGGGAGGAGATGGGAATTACACACTGGGAAATTGCATGACATAGGAGTGTCTCCTGAATTTTCCTTTAGGATATCCATTTATATAAAAAGAGAAAAATCATATCTTGAGAAGATAAAGCAAGACACCAAGGTGCATGAGCATAGACATATGCTAATTTAAAAATAGGGATTGTAATGTATGAACAATTAAATATTTTAAAAATAATGTATTTGATCACAGCAAGGAGACTGTGACTCTTACCAATTTAGTTGCCCAAGCCCTTGTCCCTGACTTTTTCTTATATACTATTAGCTGAAACAATCAGAGATAATGTTAGAGATAGAAATAGAGATAGAGAGATATAGAAATATAGATAGATAGATAGATAGATAGATAGATAGATAGATAGATAGATATAGATAGATAGAGTGCTTTTTTTGTAAAAAAAAAAAAAAAAAAAAAAAAAAGGTGCCGGAACTCACACATGTCATACAACCTGCCTTGCCTACCCTACAAGGTTCCATCCAAAAAAGGTGCCGGAACTCCATTCTGGGTGTTCTATGACAAAAAAAGCCCTGGATAGATAGTGGTAGGTAGGTAGGTAGGTAGATCTTTGAGACAATTTAATACTCCTTTTCTTACACATCAGATGTACCTAGTTCCATGGTGGCTATAATCATAACATAGAGAGACATGCTATCACCAGATCACAGAGTTTGAAGAAGTCATTGAGATATCAAGTTCAACCTTCCCCTCCCACTTTACTCCCAACATTATCCCCAATACATAAATCAGAATTAAAACATCCTTGACAAAGGACTAGAATGTGAATCTGTCACTTCTTTGGTATTTCAGAGAATGATGATTATATTTTCAAATGTTAACATTTTTGTGTCAATTGTTTTAGGGCTATGTTTAATTAAGGTGTTTTATTCATTCAGTACCTTCTTTGATCCTGTCTTTCTCTTACTTCTACAATAGATCAAAGAATAGCAGATGCCTTTTTGTCTCTCTATTCAGCAGCCTCTCTCTCTTTAATTTCTAGAAAAAGTGGGGAGAGAGAGAGAGAGAGAAACAGAGAATCTCAAGGAGTAAAAATGGCATGATTTTTGTTTCCATTCATTTTTCTGCTCTGATCCTGAAGGAACAGAAGGACTATTGACTGGATTGGAGCATTGGCATACAATTGATTCTTAGTCTTGCTTGAGGTATAGGTATATATGCCTATATTCACCTTATAGTATAAGATACATTATCCATGGGATGAAAGCAACAATGAATAATGGCACACTTATTGTTACTAAAAATTTTGAGGATCAGATTCTACACTATCAGATGCATGTCTGAGGCAGACCTATTTTCTATATACATGGTACATAGTTTCTCAACTTTTTGGAACTGAAGTGGTACATTTTGGAATTTGAAAAATTCTAGAAGATACTCCAATATACAGGTATCCCTCGGCTTACAACCACAACTGAGCCCAACATTTCTGTTGCTAAGTGAGACAGTTGCTAAGTGAATTTTATGACCTTTCTTCCCAAGTGAATCCCTGCAGTTGTTAAGTTAGTAACATGGTTGTTAAGTGAATCTGGCTTCCCCATTGACTTTTCTTGTCAGAAGTTCGCAAAAGGTGATCACATGACCCTGAAACACTGCAACTGTCATAAATACTGTACATGCCAGTTGCCAAGTATCCAAATTTTGCTCACGTGACCATGGGGATGCTGCAATGGCCATAAAGGGTCTTAAGTCATAAGTCACTTTTTTCAGTGCTGTTGTACCTTTGAACGGTCACTAAACAAATGCTTGTAAATTGAGGACTACTGGTAATGCTGCCAAGGGGATAAGAAAGCTTACTTGGTCATAAAATGTCTACCACGATGAACCTGGCCAAGACAGGCTATTGTAACTCCAGAAAACATTTCCAACGCAGCAGAAAGAAGCCAGGATCTGTCAAGATGGAAAGTCCCCAGTGATGCTATCAACTGAGCAGTAGGGAGCTCAGTTTGCTTCCTGCAAGAATCCAAAGCCATGTCTGGAAATACTCATTGAACACTGTTGTGAAGATAAGAACTCTTTTACCTCACACTAAAAGTCTAGGCCTTAGAAAGGAGCTGGCACAAAATCTAATTTTACTAGGGAAAACTGGCAGGCACTACAGTTTTGTCAGATGGAAATAGCAATGAGGAAAAGAAAAATGAAACCAGATGTTTCCCCTTACAATTGCTTCATATTTAGGTTGGGATGGAGGGAGGTGAAATGGACTATTAAAATGTTACAACTCTTAATTTTCAAACTTCAGAATGCCACTGGAGAAACCAGAGTTATGCTTTGCTTCTTTCATTTGCTTCTTACACTATCAAACCTCCATATATCTGTGTCCTTGTATTAGAAATTGAGAGAGAAAAAGACTTGTAGTTGAGTATGTAGTTCTAATACTTTATATTGAGAGAGAGAGAGAGAGAGAGAGAGAGAGAGAGAGAGAGAGAGAGAGAGAGAGAGAGAGAGAGAGAGAGAGCTGGCACCATAGAACCATGTAGCTTAAACTTCATCCATTATATCATTTTTATAGGATAAACTTTATCTACAAGTTCCACGGAGATTAAATCAGTGAAGAAGATGGATGGCCATTAGTCAACTTGGAATTTTGGTTTGAAAAGATGTAAGCTGATGCAGTAAGAAAGCCACCAGAAAGCTTTTCATTTTGAAAAGAGCTGCTCAAAAAAGCTTTTCTATTTCACATACTGACATACCGTTCACCCTAACAGTCTCCTGGGGCCAATTAACTCTACATCCTTTCGCGGAGACAAAGGAATGTCATCATTGATGCAGTTTAAAAATGTGTCCTGTAAAAACAATCCATAACTTAGTGATGAGAATGAAGCTAACCTTCCTTCTGCAAAGTGACAGGTGCATGACCATCAGTCTCTGAACTGTTCGAATAAAAACCTTGCTCACGTTCCACCATGAACGTATCGTCACAGGAAAGAAAAATTGGGTAGAGGAAGCAAAATCATGTGGACATCCTTGGAATGCATGAAAGTGGAGAGACAAAGGGATAAGAAGTAATGGGTAATTTATGAATATGTTTCTCCTCTAGTTGAATAGCAGGTCGCCGTGTTTATACAGGAAATGTAAGATCACTCTGTATTTCAGAATATTTCTAAAATCTGGTTGTGGTTATGCTTACTTATTCAGTGGGAATTAGTTATGGGCATCAGAGAACAGGATCATAGTTCTAATGTATGAAGTCAGGATCTGGAGGACCTGTTCCAATTCAGCGTTTGGTTGTGTTTCAGTGAGTCTTTCCATAGACTGGCAGAAAATGGGCCAATTTATGACATGCTTAAAACTGGAATTCTGTTTATTAAAAAGTGTTTTAAAACACACACACAAATGTTTCTTTTAAGTAGATTTCCAGATCTTCATGTGCCAATAAAGCAGATTACCTTGGTATGTAGCAAATAATCCATCAGTATAGTGGCCATAGATTTATAAGAAGGTGGCAGAATGTTCAGGGCAATCTGAAGTAATAGTCAACTGCATCAAAATCAAAATGGTGGATTGATCAAAGCCTACTCCTTTTTAATGCGTAGTCATATATATATGACTACATATATACATGACTACATACACACACACACACACGTACACATACTATATATACATATATACTACAGTATATATCAATTGATATATACTATATCAATTAGAGTGCCAAATCTATATGGATTATTAAGTTTCTGGTGTAGTGAATAGTAGCACCACCAAGGAGAGGGTGACAAGTTGTCTGCTGCTGCTTTAAAACTTCTCTGTGCTAGAAGCATTGCCTTAGGAAAGTCTGTTATTTTATAAAATATGTTTCTAATAGAATTGCTTCCCTAATAATTCTTTGGGAAATAACTGCAGAATAAATCATGAAATAAATATGTCACTACTGAGTAGGAATGATATTTCTACTCCTTCCATTTTTGTTGTTGTTATCCAATATAATATTTTAGGGTACAGAATATGAAAGTTGTTCTCACATATTGAAATACAAGAGTTTTGGTAACAGTAATCTGGTTAGCAGTGATGAAAATAATGGTTGAGAAAAGGATCAAGGGAGCAGAGTGTTCTTTTCTTTTTACGGAAAATGATATGTTACTGTACGCCCTATTAATCCAGCATCTGCTTCTTTCTTCTTAGCAAACAGCTCCCATTTTGTGCCCAATTGGCCATTTGTGCAGCTGTGGTAGTTAATCTTGATTTTGCTGTTGGATTAAATTATAAGAGCTTCAATTCATCATCCAATTGACGTGGATTAACAACATACTGTGCTTGGCAGAGATGTTTTGCACATGATGTGCAGGAATATTTTATGTTACCATTGTATATATAAAACCTCTGTCTCAGAGATATATTCAAGAAGGAGTGACCTACTGAAATCAATTGGACTTTCCCCGAGGGACGTTTGCCCTCCCCCTTCCCCCATTAGCACATAGTAAATGTTTTCTTTCATTGGAGGACTGGATTAAACTGGAATAATGTGGTGGTGCAGTGGTTAAAGTGCAGTATTGCAGGCAAATTCTGCCCACAGCCTGGAGTTCAATCCTGATGGGGCTCAAGGTTGACTCAGCCTTCCATCCTTCCAAGTTTGGTAAAAGGAGGACCCAGAATGTTGGGGTCAATAAGTAAGTAAAGTTTACATAGTAAACTGCCAGAGAGTGCTGTAAAGAATTATGGGGTGCTACATAAGCCTAAAATGTTATCACTACTGCTATTAAGACATGATCTTTAAAATACTTTGTGCTTTCTCAGAGATTGCATTTGAAAGTAGGATATGGGTTGATTGAAGCTATGGTCACATGATATTGTCCGCCATCTTGAATTTTTCTTAATTACACTCTGAGGACATCCCTGACTGAGGACTAAAGTATATCCAGCTCAATATTTAAAAACTCAGCATTTATATGCCTCTATAATAATAATTGCTTTGGGAATCATTAATTCAGAAATGAGCAATGAAAGGTTTGTATAAAGCCTTACAGTGCTCAATCTGCAGTCTCTCCAGAGTGCCCCAAAATGCTAAGGGGCAATATTTTGGGATCACTTTATTTGGGGAGGGATTGAGGAGTTGCTCCATAAAAGTCACCCTAAATTTCCTTTGACTTTGGGAGTTGTTAGAACATCATTACCATACCCCCACAGTCCTTAAGTCAAAAAGAAAGAAAACATGTGATCATTGTTATGTACCTTAGCAACAGATTTTCAATCAACAAAAAGATCTCAACTTAAGTGGACTGCTTAAGTCTTTAATAGTTGTATATAAAACCATTCATAAACCTTATGGAAATCTAAGTTTTCTGTCATTGTGTCATTTGTGTTTTGGAAGTGGCTAAGTGGCTAGGAAAACTGAAAATGTTGGCACGTGTAATATTCCTTGACTCTTCACAGGTGCATCAAGCCAAAATTTCCTTTGCTGCAAATATTTTACACGCAATAGGCTTTTCTTCTTATATATGATAACTTTAAAGAGAAAAGCTGACGAATAGATTTCTGTGTTTCCACATTGCATATAAAAGAACATCATGGATCTGAAATTTTGTGTGATGGTTCATCCTGCAGTGGTATTTCACAACATTATATATATTAAGCCAGGAGGTACTGACATTATGTGTTTACTTCTTTGCTTTGCTTAACATATGCAAAACTGTGTTTACAAACTGGTATGGTGTAGTAAAACATAAATTTTTATCACTTTTTGTGACACTTGGAAACCTGCTAAGAACCCCTACAAAGAAAAGTTGAACTTCACACCCATCATATGGCTGTACATTTGTATGCTATAGGTGAAAAAAAAGGTTAGAATAAAAGATGAAACAGCATTTGTGTTTCACAATAGCTTACCAGATGCCCATGAGAAATACACGTATAATAATTCTCTCCCACAGTTGTTCTCAGTGACTGTTGTTCTGAGGGAAGCAACATAGATAAACCAGTTTTGCTTCTTCTTTGTTGCCAGTAAACATCTGTTAGCCATTCTGGCAAGAAAACTCTAGGTTTTCATCAGATTTTCTTATACTTTTAACAGATAACAGAATAACAGAGTTGGAAGGGACCTTGGAGGTCTTCTAGTCCAACCCCCTGCTCAGACAGGAAATCCTATATCATTTCAGACAAATGGTTGTCCAGTCTGTTCTTAGAAACTTCCAGTGTTGGAGCATCCATAACTTCTGGAGACAAGTCGTTCCACTGATTAATTGTTTTAACTGTCAGGAAATTTCTCCTTAGTTCTAGGTTGCTTCTCTCTTTGATTAGTTTCCATCCATGACTTCTTGTCCTGCCTTCAAGTGCTTTGGAGAATAGGTTGACCCCTTCTTCTTTGTGGCCCCTTGGATAATGGAAGACTGTTATCATGTCATCCCCTAGTCCAGAAGTCCTCAACCTTTTGAGCACCAGGGACTGGTTCTGTGGAGAGAGGTTTTCCTGCGGACCGGAGGGGGTGTGGTTTCATGTATTGCCTACATCCTGCGAATGGGGCTTTGCTTGTTTGCGCGGACCGGTTTCTGGCCTGCCGTGGCCTAGTGCCGGTCCATGGACCGGGGGTTGG
This sequence comes from Protobothrops mucrosquamatus, assembly GCF_001527695.2. Taxonomy (NCBI): domain Eukaryota; kingdom Metazoa; phylum Chordata; class Lepidosauria; order Squamata; family Viperidae; genus Protobothrops; species Protobothrops mucrosquamatus. The sequence goes on from NW_015386408.1 coordinate 2,587,198, forward strand.
GGACCCCTGCCGTAGTTCTTAGTTCTAAACATACCCTATTTCTGCAACCATTCTTCATGTGTTTTAGCCTCCAGTCCCCTAAACATGTTTGTTGCTCTTTTTTCTATTCTTTCTAGAATCTCAACATCTTTTTTACATCATGACAACCAAATGTGGTCTTACCAAGGCATTATAAAGTGGTATTAACACTTTCCGTGATCTATTCCTCTGTTATTTCGTTTTAATTAATTTTAACAGGGGTTTTGTATTTTTTGTATTTTAATTGATTGTTAGCCGCCCTGAGTCCGAAAGGAGAAGGGCGGGATATAAATGCAATTAAATAAATAAATAAAATAAAATAAATAATGCAGCCTAGGACTGCATTGGCTTTTTTGGCACTGTAGCACACTGCTGGCTCATATTTAAGTGCTTGTCCACTAGGACTCCAAGATCCCTGAGTCAATTACCACTATTGAGCCAGGTACCACCTATACTATATCTGTGCATTTAGTTTTTCTTGCTTAAATGTAGAACCATATATTTTTCACCATTGAATTTTAAATGTAGAACAATTTATAATTTGATTCTAAGAGAGATTGTCAGTCTAAGATTGGTGCTAAGAAATCTCTGGAACATTATACTGCTGGAAAAAAAATATGATTAACTATGAGTGGCAAGTGGAGATAAGGATGCTGTGATCCTTATTTCATACAGTAACAGAATGTTTTAAAGCCACCCAGTCCACATGGATCTTTATGAAGCTATCTCATCAAATAGCATATAAAACAAATTGTTTCAACACAAAATAGACTTTATTACCCACATCTAAAGGAAAGAGTTTCTTTTCTCCTGCTTTCCCTTCTGTTCTCAATTATTTGATTGACAGTGCAGTCACGTTTGCAGTTGATTTGTTGAGAAATATCAGATATGCATATGTATGGGCATGCAGCTAGTCCTCAAGTTACAACCACAATTGAGCCTAAACTTGTATGGCCTTTCTTGCCAGAATTGTTAAATGAATCACTGCTGTTGTTAAGTTAGTTAAGTCAATTTGGCTTCCCCATTGACTTTGCTTGTCAGAAGGTCACAAAAGATGATCACTGGACACTGTAACCATCATAAATATGAACCACTGGGCCAAACATTTAAATTTTGGTCACGTGACCATGGGGATGCTGCAACTGTTGTGTGAAAAATGGTCATAAGTCACTTTTTTTTCAATGCCATTGTAACTTTGAACTAAATGAACTGTTGTAAGTTGAGGACTACCTGTATGTTTGTGTAACCATGTAAAAACAAAGAAATATGCCTTACCATTTTGATATTCTGACTGTTCAAGTTTACTTAAATTATTCTTATTCAAAGTTTTCATTCAAACGTTGGTTAAACGAACTATCATATAATGTGATATTTGAGAATAGTGAGGAATACTTCCCGGATTTTAGTACAGATGGAAAGGATGCGGCATCTAATAAATCCTAGTACCATAGTGGTGGACTTGAAACTTGGGTGATTGGTGTTTGTGTTGAGTGTAGGGAAGAGAAATGCAGCAATTCACCTCACAACAATCTAATTTTATTTTCACCTTCATTTTCAAAATTGTGAAAACCATTTGGGAAAAGTGTATTTTTGAGGTTTGATGGCTAATAACACCACTTTTTTTTGGAGTAGTACCATAAAATTATATATCCATGGAAAAATAATTTAATCAAGAATGTAATGCAACAAAGTTTGTTCAATTATCTGCACTGTATTCTATGAAAAGTTATAGCCAAATAACCAGAAAAAGGAAGCACAACTTGTTTAGGTTGATATCAGGTAGCTTTCCTTCATCTAATTGTAGCCAATGAGCATGAGTGTTTAGAGACCCAATCAGGTGTCATCTTGTTTTGGCAATGAGCTAATCAGATCACAGTAGGATTCAGTTATTGATGTCATGTATTGAAGCTGAGAGGAGGACATTTGTCAGTGTGTTATGTGATCACTATCAAGTTGGTTGGGGTTTTTTGTGTTCTTTCATTTAGTGAGCTTGTAAAACGTAATACAATTAAAATAATGGTGCAAAGAGTTGACTGGTTGCCCGGAAAGCGATGTAAGATAGTATTATTAAGTGAACAAGGCTACAGTTATAAAGAAATTAGAAGAAAAATTGGTGAAAACTTAACCAAAGGTGGCATTTCTACTGTACACTTTTCCCAAAAGGTTTCCACAATTTTGGCCACTAGTGTATTAGAGTCACACATGTCAGGTAAATCAAACTATTTGGAAGTGACCCACTTGTCTGCTCTGGTCATTGAAAGGAGAAAAGAGAAAGAAAGTGAAACAGTAGGCTGATGGAAATTAGCTCCTTTAACCAGGAAAAATGTCACTACAGGTAGTCCTCGACTTACAACAGTTCACTTAGTGACCATTTGAAGTTACAACTGTACTGAAATTTTTTCATACTTATGACCATTGCAGCATCCCCATGGTTATGAGATTTACATCCAGATGCTTGACAACTGACTCATATTTATGACGGTTGCAGTGTTCCAGGACCATGTGATCACCTTTTGCAACCTTTTGACAAGCCAAGTCAATGGGGAAACCAGATTCACTTAACAACCGTGTTACTAATTTGACAACTGCAGTGATTCACTTAACAACTGTGGTAGGAAAAGTTATAAAATGGGGCAAAACTCACTTAACACATTTCTCACTTAGCAACATAAATTTTGGGCTCAATTGTGGTCATAAGTTGAGGACTATCTGTACTTACCATCTTGACAATTTGTGTTGAACCTCCTTGAGGCGTGACACACCTCTCCAGCAGCCAAGCTAATGTATTTTGAGTCAGATTCACATAACTGAAGATTGTATCCAGGTGGGGAGGTTGAATTTTCCTGTTTCATCTGTGCTGACATAATGTCATGGTCACAAAACATTTGCGTATTAAGATGTTTCCATTTTTCTTTCCTGAGAGGGAATTGTAGAGCAGGATATATTTTGCTGAAGGACAATCCCCTCTCCTACTTGTCCACAGCCTATCCTCAGAAGCCAATTACAGGGAAAAGAGAAATAACAGCATGCTAAAGATCTGCTGCTTATACTTGTTTAATAAATGCCCAGGGACATAATCCCACAATAAACTCATGCAATCCCAATTGTTTACCTTTCTCTCATTGGCTGATCCTAATCCCCAGACTAATCCTTCCTTTTCTCTTTAACTCCAGATCCTCCTCCACCTTAAATCTT
>NW_015386408.1:2590510-2601452 GCF_001527695.2 Protobothrops mucrosquamatus
GCTAGGGAATTGAGCCATACTCTGATGGCCTTTCCTGATTGTACTTTTTTTTTTTTTTTTTTTACTTTTAACCATCTTTTCCTCAATGTTCTCTCACAGAAACTTCTCCTGCCCTCCCTTTCCTCTCCCTTCCTTTCTCTCTTCTCTCATTTCTCCTCTCCTCCTTCTCTTAGGACCCCTTGCCCTCAGCCTTTCCCACCTCTCCCCTCCTCTTTTTCTTTGTTTTACAGAGGCTGATAGGACCCTCAGGCCTTGAACTTTGTGGTGCATAAAGCAACCAAGCTTCAGTCCTACTGATTTCAGGAGGATAAACTTAAATTGTGAGATATAGCTATTACTGCTTCCATGACGACTAATGCCTATACCACAGGTTAAAAATAATTGAATATGTTTGACGGGAATGGCTTCAAATAGACAGCATTTGTTCAGAGGGATGACTTAGTGTTATTTCAATGTAATTGAGCCTTAACCCCCTCTTTCTTTCAGTGACCTTAATGCACATTGCCACACAGTCACCATGAGTTGACAGCCTTATAAATTTCACTTGTAAATAAATAAACACCATGATGGTGACAAACTACACCGACTGTCCTAAATGGAGTACAAACAATATTCTTAGCATAGGCATAGAGCTGGCGTGATTATATTGTCTGAGGGGAATCTATTATATTAAAATGAACAGAATATCTATTATATTAAAATGAACATAAACATATAAAAATGTTGTCTGATAAATGAGTCTCTTATTCAACAATGCATACTGTATATTAACATCTGAAGACTGCAGTTAGAAAAAAAATCTATTTTTTTCTGCTTTCATTTCCATTCTCAAATATGTGGACGTTCTGAAACAAATATAATCTTGAAATGAAACTAATCTGTCCATGATGAATAAATCAGCTAAAGAGCAGTTGCCTAGGGGTCCTGTGGATTAATTTAACTAATTAAAGATAACCCAATAACAATGCCTTTAATCTGGGATTCAGTGCTCTCTCTCTCTCTCTCTCTCTCTCTCTCTCTCTCTCTCTCTCTCTCTCTCTCTCTCTCTCTCTCTCTCTCTGTTTGTGTGTGTTTTAAATCCAGCTACTGTATGAACAGAACAAATTAAAACAATTAAGAGCATGCTGCCCTCTAATGGTTTGTCCCTCTGGATGGTCTTATAGAATATACTTTTCATGACTGAAATAATTCCTGCCACAAGCACTTTTCCCCCATGAATTGAAAGGAGACGACCAGTTCATTTACACAGAGAAAGAGAAAATATATCTCCAGTTTTTCAACTGCAGCATGAAAGAATGAGAGACATTAGTTGATGTGTTGCAATTGCAGGTCTCAATTGTCAAATTAGGATGAGGTTTTAGGAATATCTTTGTTCAATCTAAAGAGTAACATATATGCATTTAAAATTAAAATAAATTGTTTCTTGACAGCCTTCAAATAGAGTACTTGTGGCAGCAAAGTATGACAGATGAGCACTTCTCTTCCTGTATTTATTAATTGTTGGATATGTTGTTTAGCCCAGGAGTCTCCAAACTTGGCAATTTTAAGAATCAACTGCTGGGTGAGGAATTCTGAAACCCGAAGTCCACAAATCTTAAAGTTGCCAACTTTAGAGACCGCTTGCTTTAGTCCATCCTAGTATAGTTGACTCCTTCATTTCCTTCATCAAACTGCAGATCTTCTAAATCACTGTGAAATAGTAATGATGGAAAAAATGTAATTACTCTAGCAATTGTTGGGAGAACGACTCTGCCAAGTGAAGTTCTTCCAGAAAATTGATATTCAGATTGAAATTAACCAAATAGTTAGTTTAGGGGCTTAGTTGAGGAACTGGATCTAGAACTGGAGAAAGAGACTGTATAATGTTCTTGTTGTTTTTGGAAAACCTGGATTTGTTGTCTATCTTCCCTTAAAAAAAGGGAAATCTTATGATCTTTCCCCAATCAATAATAAGGCTCCATATCATGAAAAGCTAGTGGGAAAGAGGGTCAAGATGTGTGGGAGTTCTCTAAAAAAGAAGATCCTAAAAGTACAATTGCAGTGAGGGAAGAAGAATGGAACAAGCAGAAGAAGTCCATGTAGCTACATAAAATGCTTAGTGAAGATCTGAAGAAATGGACACATAAGAGGGGCCTCACAGAATGATACATGGAGATAAACTGAAATTGTAAAGGTAATGTCGGACTAAGGCTTAGAATAAATTGAAGCTGGCAAAAAAAAAAATGCTACCAACAACAAAAAGGGCTGAAGAGAAACAAATCAGTATGTTCACTTCTCAATGAAGAGGTCAAGAAAGGGCAGAATTACTAAGCTCCTATTTTGTCTCAGTCTTTTCTGAGTATATGTTCCACAAGACAATTATGAAGAACAGAATGAAGGATTAAAGTGAGAACTTAATGGAAATATGAACAGCAAATAACTATTTATTAGAATGAGTTTGAATTTCATCGTTAGGGTATTGAAAGAACTTGCTGAGAACTTGTTTTTCTCTGGCTAAGAAACCCTGGAGAACATGTCAAGCACCATAAAACCTGAAGATATGTCTATATCTTCAGAAAGTAACAAAAGGAGGATCCCACAAATTATAAACCATCAATATTTGGAGTTTTGGAAAAGTCAGAATCTTGGTTGGCAAAAATTATATATCCTTCTATTTTGCCTTCTTTGCACATACTAGGATGGGATGTCCAAGCGAATAATACTTGATGGCAAAGTGTTATCTGGTTGACAAGATGGTGGTTCTGTCTTATCTGTCTGTTGGCTGCTTCCTGTGTATTGTGTTAATAGCTGTGTGATGATATTGCACATTGGAAGGATGGTTTGTTTTTTCTGTGATCGTTGAATTATAGATGTTTTGTTATTAGGTTAATAAGGAAATTATTCTAGTTTGGTTTATTGCTGTGTGATGGTGGGATGTGGAAAGTTACTGTGTGTTATCTAGTACAGCATCACAATCAGTCTTCAGCACCTCCAACAATGCAACATGCCAATCACCCTGAGCTACACATATTTACTACCTTAGTTATTTGAGAAAAAGATTTTGGAATAGCGACTGATTGCAAATTGTGTATGAGTCAGCAATGTGAAGCCCTTCCAAAAACAATGCAATTTTTGGCTGAGTCAACAGAAGTACTGTTTCTTATTAATGGGAAGAAACTGTTCACTTTATTTTAAATCAAACCCTACTTTGGATGCTATGCTCTCTGCTAGGTATCATATTTTAAGATGGATTCAGACAAAGTCAAAGAGAATGATCAAGGGATTAGGTACACAGTCCTAGACATACTGATGAAATTGGAATGTTTAGCCAGAGGAGAGGAGAGATAACTAAAGAGAAATATGATAGTGGCTGTCAGGTATCTGAAAAGACGATACCCAGAAGATTTCTGTCAAGGCATGGAATTGATGTACTCAAACTTTAGGAAGGTTGAATATAAAGCAGTATAAAAATTCTACTGCTAAAGGCAGTTTGATAGTGGAAACAGTTGACAGAGAGGCAGTGGGTTCCCCCCCTTCCAATTAGGTACATTTAAGAACAGGCCAGATAGCTGTCTGTCATGATTCCATTAATTTAGATTCCTGGATGGACCAAGGGATTAGATTCAATGCTCTCAATTGACTCTTCCAATTGTTTAATTCTAGCACATCATGTAGAAAACCTTACTTGGAAAAAAGCGTTCTTGGCTGACTTATAGTTTCCAGAATTTCTATTGGAAGCTTCATTAATTAATTAGAACCTCCTCCTGCAGTGTGGATTGTCATTAAAAAAAAAAAACCCAAGAATTCTGTTGTTTTGAGCTTGTTTGTGTGGTTTTCTCTGTTATTCTGATACAAGAGGAAATGAACTCATAGGGAACAGTCAAGGCTCAGAATCCTAGATGATTAGACCAATACTGTGGAAGGAAACACCGGTTTATTATTATCCACCTTATGCTTCTTGAGATGGGAGTTGTTCAAAAGCTGATTCAAGGTAACATTTAACAAATCATTTATTTTATCCAGAAACTTAATGATAAGATTAAGGCAACTGGATATTCAGAAATTCTCAGTAAGCTAGTAGATCCCGTCTCACTTATGTGAGCTGAGTCACAAGTGTTTCACGCACAAATCTTTGCTAAAGAAGCAGCTCTTATTGGAGTAAGGTACCATCTATAACCACAAAGATCATTTGTCTGTGGAAGGGAGTGTCTTGTGTTCTTTTTCTTGGCAAATGTCGAAGACTTAAGACGTCAAGGTGATTTTCAGGGCACAGTGTATACTGAAAAGGAAGGAAACTAGAAAGACCAGTTGGTGGGTTAATGACTAACGAAATGGAGAGTGCAATGACCAGATATAATCTGGTTGTCTTTGGCAGAAAAATCCAGGATATTGCTTAGGGCAAAGATTTAGGGCAAGAGGGAAATAATATGCTTCTAAAAGCAAGGAGGAACAACATGGTCTTTCACTGCCATTCCATTCCCATTCCCTTAAGCCATAGTGAGGATCAGTAGCCCACAATATGCAATCCTCATATCACCTTTGTCTTTTTTTATATATGCGCTTGCTGGGGAATTCTGGGAGTTGAAATCTACACATCTTAAACTTCCCAAAGTAGAGAACACAGTTTTAGAGGAACCCCCACCTGCAAGGAAGAAATTATTGTGAGGTCATGTTACAGATTCACTTAAGAGCAGTTATTGAGATTTTAATATTTTTCTAGTTGTCTAAGACAGGGCTTTTCAACATTTTCACCCATTGTACCACTTTTAGGATATGGCAACATCCGAGTACCACCAGTCGCCTAACAAGGTGTCAAAAACATGATGACACCCCCCCAAAAGGAAAAAAGTGATAAAGTACAGGTGGTCCTCGACTTACAACAGGTCACTTAGTGACTATTCGAAGTTACAATGGCACTGAAAAAAGGGCCCCCCAAGCCACAGCCGAGCAAGACACCTGCCTGCCCACCCAGCGGCGCTCTTCCTCCTGTCCGAGGTTTTCATTGTTGTGAGCATTTCTGTTGAGGATTGGCAGCGGGGATGGGGTGGGGGGTGTTTGGTTTTTATCCCCCCCCCGTCCACTGGGTGGTTACAGCAGATTTTGTTCACTTCACATGACCCTGGGACACTGTGACCGTCATAAATATGAATCAGTTGCCAAGCATCTGAATGTAAATCACAAGACCCTGGAGATGCTGCAACATTCCAGCTGATCGGTGCTTCTTCTGGGCTCAGCAGAAGCACCAGGATCAGCGCCGAGCTCCAGCTGTAGCCTAGCACTGATCCTGGCGCTTCCACTGAGCCCTGACAGTCCCGAAGAAGCACTGATCCTGGCGCTTCTGCTGAGCCCTGACTGCCCTGCAGCTCCAGCCATCTCTCGCTCAGGCCTTGTGCGGTGCTGCCCCCGGTTCAGCTCATTGCCCTCCCCCGCTACCACTTTTCTAGGATGGTCGCGTACCACCTGCCAGGTGCCCATGTACTACAGGTGGTACCCGTACCACTGGTTGAAAAGCCCTGGTCTAAGAGACTTAAAGCCTATTTATCATAATACTCTGATATATTGGTGGCATTGGCTAGGCCAGTACGATCCCTTAACAATGCAATACTCATGATAGAAGGTTAGTCCCAATGAGCACTATAGATACGACTTCTTAAAAAATATGCAGAGGATTGGAGTGGATGAAATTTCCGCGCTGCTGTTGCTCAGACAAGTATTTCCAAAGCCCCATTTCTATCTATCCAACTGCTATTTCATCTTGTTCAGAAGTTAATATAATTTTATGATCTGCATAGTTTATTACATGCATCACCTTCTATGCTCCAAATCAATAAGCCCCAAACAATTTTCTTCCAGAAACAAAGAAGCTAATGGTCTCTTCCCATCCTACTTTCAGTAGCTGAGGGGCCTGTTAGTGATGGAATATTTTCCACCAGGCTTGCAGTAACCGACTAGTGTAGAGGCTCAGGACAGGCCAAATATTTGGGATTTATCTCTCACTTTGTCCACCAACCCAGAGGACTTTTCAGCAGAAGTATTCATCATCTGTCTGAGACCATTATTTCATTTCATCTTGTGATAGGATTGTCTCTAGATGATCCATTTCTTTCTTTCTTTCTTTCTTTCTTTCTTTCTTTCTTTCTTTCTTTCTTTCTTTCTTTCTTTCTTTCTTTCTTTCTTTCTTTCTTTCTTTCTTTCTTTCCTCCTTCCTTCCTTCCTTCCTTCCTTCCTTCCTTCCTTCCAATTTCTATGCCACCCACCTTCCCTACAAGGTGACTTTAGATCAGCAAAATGTTTATCTTGGAGGAATAGCATTAAAATGATTTCACCATGAATTTTAAAAAAAATAGTTGATAATATAAAGGATCCTCATATTCCTCTTCTCTGGAATGGGGGGTGGGTGGGTGGATTGGGGAAACGGGCAGGGAAAAGCTTGCAGTGCAGCCTGGCAAAGTCCAAGATCAGATGGAGAGCAGAACTGACTTAGGTTTTGCAAGGCATCCGGCAGGAATGCCATCTTGCCTTGCCAGGGAAACAATGGCAGCAATAAACTGAATGCAGGGAGGACGCAGGAGTTAAGCCAAGAGTTTCTTGCCAAGGTGTGCTCTGTGGCTGGGCAAAGCATGGGAAGGGGAGGATGTGGAGCAACACCATTGGCTACTGCTGTCTGAGTTCCCAGAGAAACTGTTGTTGTTTTTTTCTTTTTAGTTACTTTTTGCATATACTCTGGTCCTCTAGCCGGATTGGGTTACTTGCTATTTTGCAAGCCCAGCCAATACTGCAAACAAAGGCAAGAGCACTCTAAATCATGTGCTTGTAAAGCCTGTAATTAGGACTGAAAGGTGCTTATTTTCCCTGCAGAAGCCAGCAATTCAGGCTACCTGAAGGAACAAATCCCTCAGCAGTTCTTTCAGCGAGGGAAAGGCTGGGTCTGTGTGAAATAGTTATTTGTGCCATGGTTGGCTAAGGTCTTCCTGGAGTCTTTGTGCTCAGGTTCAGTTCCCAAATAGCAGGCTCACTGCTTCTCTGGTAGGGGGAATTAGTCACGACTGTTGTAAACTGGAATTGTACTCTCTCTGTGGTAAGATGTACTTAAAAAGAAGTCTTAAATGAATGCATGAAGCCTCTGGTAGATTAAGGCACCCTCTTTTACTTAATACCAACAAATCCCACTCCCTCCAAAACTTTGCAGGACCTGGCACATCTTGGGAATGTCCTGTTATGCAAGCAGGCTGTTCCACAAAGGCTTCCCCGGGTCACCTTCTGTGGCCAGCTGAGGCCCTGATTCTGCAGATTCCATTGCAGAATCATGGAGTTTGAAAGGGCCATGGAAGTTTTCTCATCCTACTCCGATTCTTCAGGATATTCTTCTCTAGCTATATGGATTGCTGTCTATCCCACCCCCCACCTCTTTGCCACAATGTTTATCTGGATGCCAAAGTGATGAACTCCTGGAACAGCATACTGCAGTGGTGGCGAACCTATGGCACGTGTGCCAGAGGCGGCACTCGGAGCCCTCTCTGTGGGCACACGCACCGTTGCCCCAGCCCTGCACTGTCCTCCCGTGGCCTCCTCCTCACCAGCAGCCCTCCGGAGCAGAGTTGCCCCCGGGCATGGCCCACACAATGCTGCACAGCAAAGGACATGGTAGCCAGGCAGCGGGGACAAACCGTTGCACCCTATCACGCGCAGATGATGCTGCAGGGCACGGGTGGTGGGCGTGGCCATGGTGCTGCTGGGCTGCCTGGGTGATCTGTGGCGGGCCATGGAGGCGGTGGGTGGTCCAGTGGGCACGGTGGAGTGGGGACAGGGGTGGGCGGGTGGTTTTTGGGCACTCAGTCTCTAAAAGGTTCGTCATCACTGGCATACTGTATGTTCCTGCAAGAATATGAGCATAAAAAAGAGTCAGACCAAAAGGTGCTCTAAAGGGAACGTTTGACTGGGGATTGCAGGTTTTGATAGAGAAGCATCAGAGTTTCCACAAGAATTATACGCAGATGATGAAACCAAGTCATTCCAAATCACAAAACCAGTTCATATCTATGAGGACCATAGAAGGGAAGTATCACAATGAGTCACCGTCTGGTTCTTTGAGACAGGAGAGAGAAAGATTCATGGTCAGGTTGTTTTCAACAACCTGTCTAGGAAACCAGGTTTTTGTATTTACTTCCTTGATTGTACAACTCCCTCCCAGCCCAGATAATCTTAATTACTCCCCGGCTGTATAAAGCTAGCACTTGCGCAAGTTGATCTCTCAGCTTCTGCAGTTTCTCATTTCTTTGTGGCTCAACACGTTGCATGGCCACATGATGGCACTAAGCTTAGGGTGCAGCACTTGCTTCTGCAGATATGCATGGCTGGAGCCTTTCTTGGTAGGGCAAAGGGTCCACAGGAAGAATGAATGCCTCTCTGTTGTGTTTTGAGACCCATCTCACAGGCAAGTGCAGTCTCTCCTAAAGGGGTTGCGGCCCCTCAATTTCTCTTCTTTATCCTCTGAGTTGCTCCTTACTACCCTGATCTGGCCAAACTGCATCTGTAGAGTTTGCTGCTGAGGGGAGGCAAAGAGTTAAGGCTAAATCATAAAGTGTCAGCAGACCTGTGATTTCCTGTCAAGTTCCAGTCAAGTGCTCGGCTTCCTTCTCTCATCAATATTCCCATTGCTATGAGAGGTTGCCTAGTGTCAGCCTTTCAAGGAAATGGGCAGGGTAGAGATCTCGGGAATAGTCTTTATTGCAGTGCAGTAGAAGAACAAAATCTTGAAAACTTTCGCAAGTTTCTGTCCGTCCCATCTTCTATACTAAGCAAAAGCAAGGCAGCATTTTGAATTTCCTTCTCAGGACTGAGCAGTCGTTCCTCAAAATCCCCTCTTAATGGTTCACTCATTCCTTCCGTATCTACATATCTTCGGTATGTAGTTGTATCTACATTCCTTTACAGCTTATTTAGGGATCAAAGATCAAAGAAACGGTGGCTACTGCCCCCTCCAACAGTTTAAACCAGGGGTAGTCAACCTTGGCTCTTTTATGACTCATGGACTTCAACTCCCAGAATTCCTGAGCCAGCACAGCTGGCTCAGGAATTCTGGGAATTGAAGTCCATGAGTCATAAAAGAGCCAAGGTTGACTACCCCTGGTTTAAACTCTCAACCAAGGTGTTGCTCCAATCTCAGAACAAAGTGGCAAGACCAGTTTGCCCAGACAGTGAAGTAGCTAGTCCAGCAACCGGTGGACCTCATCTCAGTCCCAGCCTAGGACCATGGAGCCATTGCTGTATCAGCCGTACCCTTTGATGCGGGCTTCACAACCATTTTCAATATGAGCCTTTTCTCTCCCTGAGAGATTTCCTTACCAACCGAATCTGTGCAGGTAGTCCTCGATTTACAATGGTTTGTTTAGTGATGGTTCAAAGTTACCACGGCACTTAAAAAAAGGGACTTATGACTGTTTTTCACACTTACGACTGTTGCAGCATCTCCACGGTCATATGGTCAAAATTCAGATGGCTGACAACTGACTCATATTTATGACGGTTGCAGTTTCATGTGATCCCCTTTTGCAACCTTCTGACAAGCAAAGTCAATGGGGAAGCCAGATTCACTTAACAACCGTATTCCTAACTTCATACCTGCAGTGATTCATCTTAACAGCTGCGGCAAGAAAGGTCATAAAATGGGCTAAAACTCACTCAACAGATGTCTTACTTAGCAACATAATTTTTGCTCTAATTGTGGCCGTAAGTCGAGGATTACCTGTATTAGAATTAGAATTAGCTGAACAGTTTATACAAGGGACAACTTTCTTTCTGATTAAGAACAGCATGGATCTGAGAAACTATGTGAATTTGAGGGCACATGTGAGAACTAACTTGAAGATTCCTTTACCCCAAATCCAAGATCTTATGAAGCGTATTAGTAAATGTCATATTCAAAATTAACCTATGTGAAGCAATTTAGTGACAAGAATTTATAGGATATGCGGTTTGTTTTTCTTCTCTGTTATGCTCCTACCTTTTTTTTTGCAAAATCTACGATGGTTTCCTCCATGTAGTCTGTGATTATTGACTCCAGAACTCCCTAACCATTAGGAATCACTACTCTCTGCTCATTTCTAAACTCTTGGAATGGCTGCAAAAAGCCTGTTTGGATCTCAAATCTGATTTACATGGAAGGTATTTAATGGCCTTTTATTTTAATTTAAATATGTCTATCCTTGATCTTTAGAAGATCAGTGATTAAAGTTTTTAAATTAAAAAAATTATGAATATGTTTTCTGCATTTTCTTCATAAGCTCTTGATATTTTATTTAGATGAACTGCTTATCTATTCTGAAGATTATGTTTAAGTTGTTTTTAAAATACATTTGTAACTAATGTTTTAATGCTAAGCTAAAGAAATATTTCTTTGAACTACGTATATTAGAATATCTGGGCTACTTCATTTCCTTGGAGGGAATTCAGGTGGATCCAGCTAAGATATACATCATCTTGGATGCTCCCTCCATTATCAGAGACATGTATTTTAGATGCTTTGCCAATGTTTACTGTTAATTTGTTCCTTATTTTGGTTTACTGACCACACCATTGTCTCATATTAGTAAGAATGGGCTTCCTTTTAATTGATTCTGATCCCAGTCCATCAAGCCTTCCTCTAGTGGCATTCACTTTTTAGCTCATCCCCTGTCACCCAGACCACAGCCTCTCCTTAGTGGACATATTTATTTATTTATTTATTTATTTATTTATTTATTTATTTATTTATTTATTTATTTATTTATTTATTTATTTATTTATTTATTTATTTATTTATTTATTTATATTTGGATTTATATCCCGCCCTTCTCCCGTAGGACTCAGGGCGGCTGACAATCAATTAAAATACATAAATAACAGTACAAATTTAAAATTAATTAAAAGGAATATTTAAATATTTGTCAAATTTAAAATATAATTAAAACCCCTCTAAAAATTG
>NW_015386408.1:2601552-2624251 GCF_001527695.2 Protobothrops mucrosquamatus
TGGAACAGCCAAGTCTTGAGGGCGCGGCGAAAGGAAGGGAGATCAGGGATAACCCTGATCTCTGGGGGCAGTTCATTCCAGAGGGTGGGAGCTCCCACAGAGAAGGCCCTCCCCCTCGGGGTCGCCAGCCGGCACTGCCTGGCTGACGGCACCCTGAGGAGACCCACCCTGTGGGAGCGTACTGGTCGATGGGAGGTGACATGTGTTCCTTCTCTGTATATTCTTTTTGGCCGTTCCTATAAGCTAAAATAAACTGTGATAATTTTAACAAGGAGCTGTTGGTCATCAAGGAATACTTAACAATGTTAATACCATCTCCTTGGAAGTTTTAGATATTCTCTAAAGCAAATCACAAGAATTTGAAAGACAACTTTCTAACAAGTATATAGAACAGTGATGGCGAAACTTTTAGAGACCGAGTGCCCAAACTGCAACTCAAAACCCACTTATTTATTGCTGGGTGCCAGGTGGATGTGGCCCACTGGGTGGCTGTAGCGTGGCTGTGGTGGTCATGGCAGACTGGGTGGGTGTGGCCAAGGTGGGCATGGTCACCTCGATGTTGCTCGTGGGGAGGGATGCCTGTTGGGGCCGGGCAGGGTTGGGGGAGATCCAGGGGGTCTCTGGCAGGTGGGGCGGTGGGCAGGAAGCTCATCCTGTGGGGTGAGGCAAGGCAAGGCGAGGCAGGGCAGAGTGCCATTGCTGCAGGGCAAGGCGGGCCAGGGGCCGGGGCGGCTGCTGCTTGACACCATCAGCCCCCACACACAGAGGCCAGCATAGCTGGAAGTGAGATTCTCCCGGTAAGATTGGTTTGTAGGGGCCAGTTTGGAGGGGTGCTTGCTTGTAGTAGCCCTGCTCAAGCAACTCGATGCTATGTCTAAGTTGCCATTGGATCTCCTCAGACTTATTGTTCTGGTAAATATACCAGACTAAATATACCAAACTAAGAAATCAACTCCACTGGATTGTTAAAATTACTTTGATAAGATTTCTCTATCGCTAAGCTAAGTAAGACAGTTAAGTGAGTTTTGCTCCATTTTAAGACCTTTCTTGCCACAGTTGTTAAGGGGATCACTGAGTTGTTAAGTGAGTAAAGCGGTTGTTAAGTGAATCTGGCTTCCCCATTGACTTTGCTTGTCAGAAGGTCGCAAAAGTTTGCAAATTGAGGACTATCTGTGTTTGGGGTAATGTAATATAATGTAATGTAATGTAATGTAATGTAATGTAATGTAATGTAATGCCCTTAAAAAGCATCTACAAATTGTAGTTGGTGTAGAAAATGACTGCCCATGTGCTAACCTGCATTACCTGGTAGAGTCAGGTAATCAGTAGGTTTCCAGGTACAATTCAAGTGCTAGCTATTGCCTTTCAAGTTCTATGTGGCTTGGGACTTACTCCCAATAGTATCTGGTTGCCCAAGACTGACAAACATTTTTGCTGGAAGTCCTTGCTAAGAGGGGAGGAGACTTGAATTTTCCCCTTCTGCAAAGCATCCTCCCTCAAGAAGTAAAATGTGGGTCCTCTCTCCTGACATTTACCAAGTTGCCAAAAACCTACTTATTCCAGAGAGCATTTGGGATGGTTACAATAGTGATAAATTGTAATGCCACTAGTACAAATATGGAATGTGATTATGCAGTGGATTTTTGTCTGTGATGTTTTATTGATTTTTTTTTACATTTTATTGATTTAGTTTTAAGTGATCTACATTGTGTGAAGATATTGCTGCATGCTGCTAGGGGTCTGATGGGCGAAGCAGCTTAAAAGCATTTGAAATAGATGTTTCTATGTTATATAGAAGCGGTGAATGCTCCAACTCTGGAAGTTTTAGGAAGAGACTCGACAGCCATTTGTCCGAAATGGTATAAGGTTTCCTGCTTGAGTAGGGGGTTGGACTAGATGACCTCCAAGGTCCCTTCCAACTTTTATTATTATTATTATTATTATTATTATTATTATTATTATTATTATTATTATTATTATTATTATTATTATTATTATTATTATTATTATTATTATTGTTATTGTTTGCAAAAAGAGGAAAGCAGGTGCTTCTGCTGTTCTTCCCTGTCTTTCTCTTGCTTGTTTCATTGATGCTGGTGGAAGGCTGGCAGGGAGATTTTTAAAAAGTCAACATGGTGGCCACAACCATGTGACCAAGGCCCCCCCTCCCATTTTATATACCTAAACAGGACTGGGGCTTTCATTGCACAATTGGTCTTTTTTTAACCCCCCCCCCCCCTTGTGGATATTACTCCTTCCCCTTGGCTGGGAGTTAAATAGGTAACCCTGCTTTGCTTTAGCAACAAAGTGAGCCTCTTGTGTGTTTCAGAGGCTACAGTTTAGGAGTTTAATTATGCTGATTTCTAATTTTGCATTTTTACTTTAAGAAATATAACTCTTCAGTGTGTTTGTTTATGTGTGTGTAAAATATGCGGACTCTAACATTTCTGAATGGTTCTTATTTCTTTTCATTTTTTAAAAAACTTTAACAACCCCTACCTAACTATGTGTGACCCCTGTCCTGACTTAGGACTTGTCTTTGCATAAAAAAAAATGGATGGCTGCCTCAAGTCCATGTGACTTTTGGCAGGTTAACACTGCCATCTGCTGTGAGGTTTGAAAGAGAGTAGTTTAGGCAAGGACCAAGAGGGCTCTAAGTATGAAATGGGGGAAGGTAGATTTTTGAACTAGAATTAGGGGGAAGTTAACTTCAAACAGGCAAGTGGAGGTGAAGATTTCCTTTTTCAAATATAATTTTTACTGCAGAAAGTTTTAACAAGATAAAAATATTAGAACAACAAAAATAATAAAAAAATAGTGAAGAAGTAAGAAAAAAATAGAAATAGAAAGAAATAAAAGATTATAAAGAAGTGACTTTCCAACTTTGTCAAAGTGGTTATAAATGTGTTTGGTTTTTTGCCCTGTCTCTTTCTCTCAGGTGATATCATAATGTCCTTTTTTTTCCAAATAAGGAGGCCGGCAATTCTGTTGAAACCTTTGTGGTGCTGTGAAAATTCAAGATCATGCAGGCCACAGAAACCTTTATTCCTGCTGTGTTGATTAATCTGAAAAGGCTCCTCTTTCCTATCTTATTTACTGTAATATATTTATTTATATAAAACTGGTTCACGTCAGCGTCTCTGACTCCATTTGGACACCGGCTGCTCAATTCCCTGACATTGTGAGATGGCTGGAACAGGGATGATGGAAATCCAGGCCTGAAGCAACCAGTGATGGATGACATCACCCCATTCATAATGTGGCTCTAAAAATCTCAAATAAGACTAAGTTGAGGGTCAATCAGTTGAGATGGTACGTTAACAAGAAGGAGGCATTGTGAAGAGGTATTTCTTTTCTATGGGAATTAGGTAATCATCTGCTTTGTACTTTTTCTGAAATGGGATATAATTGTATATAGCTGGGGTGTCAAACTTGCCGCGTCACGTGACGTATCACAACTTTTTTTCCTGGGATAGGCACAACTTCCGTGTGATGCATCCAGTCCACGGGCTGGCAGTTTGACACCCCTGGTATATAGCTATAGTTGTTCGGAACAACCTGACAACAGTGGTCTATGCATTGTTGTTATTGCAGTGCATTGTCAGTGGGGCTATTTCTGAAAGATATAGCCCAGTGGTTCTCAACCTTTTTAATTTAATTTCTGAGAGCCCTCAGGAACTGACATTCTACATGCAATCCAAATGTTTTATTGCTAAGCTCAGGACCCAAATCAAAATAGGAGACATTTCTCCTGAAGAAATCAAACCTTGGTTTCATGTAGGCCAGTGGTTCTCAACCTTTTTAATGCCGCGACCCCCAACCGGTCGTAAGTCGAGGACTAAACCGGTCGTAAGTCGAGGACTAAACCGGTCGTAAGTCGAGGACTAAACCGGTCGTAAGTTGAGGACTACCCAACCGGTCGTAAGTCGAGGACTTTCCCTGCCCGGGAGCGCCACGCATATGTGGTTCCGCCCACTGCGCCGGCCGAGGCGTAGCTGGCAAGCGGCAGAGACGGAGCAGGCCGACCACCAGCTGGCCCAGCCCAAGGGAGGTAAGGCACCCGCCGGAAAAGGGGGAAAAAATGGCGGACAAAAAAAAATGGCGGACAGCCTTGCTTGGTGACCCCCATGAAATGGTCGATCGACCCCAAATGGGGTCCCGACCCACAGGTTGAGAACCACTGATACAGCCAGTAACAGATGCTGCAGCAGGATACGGTATACGCATTATCATTTGTTCTGAACACACTGCATTGGCTGCCCATTGGCTGTCAGGCTAACCTTAAAATACTTGTGATATATAAAGCCCCCAATGGTTTAGGATTGGGATATTCCTCCCTTACACATGGGTCCATCAGCTAACAGCTAATGGAGATGCATTCTTGAGGGTAGAATATTTGCTAGAGGGTTGCTTAAGCAGTAACCTGAAAGGGCATTTTTAATAGAGGTGATGCTAATTTAAAACCCAGCTGTTCATCCCAATAAATTCAAATTCCATGTGCATGCCATATCATCCTTCTTATTGACAGCCTGTACTAGCACTTTTGTAGCTTTGCAGTGTAGGCAGCAGTTTTCAAACTATTAGTATCACAAACTATTTTAAGTGAGGCTTTACTGGAGCACAAATTAAATGTGTTAATTTATTTTAAACTCTTTTTAATTAGCCATTCTCTGCTTTAGGATTGCTTTTAACAGGTTTTAAATTGTAAAAATATATTTATACTATTTATTATCCACATGTATGTAAGTCAATAAATACTTCATATAAACTACAAAGTACAATTTGAATGAAGTTTTCAGCCTGGTCTGTAGAAGACTATAGTTTAATTTGAATACTAAGAGAAAGGAATGGTTGGTTGTTCCTGTGCCTGAATTACTTTGATTACCACCTGAGAATTCCTTAAATTCCTTTTCCAGACTTAAACTTTTCATAGTAAAGCTGCTGCTTTTTCAGACAACCAGCCTTTCTCCCTCCCAGTCCTTTTGCACCCCTTTCAAATACACTTGAGAGTGAACTGTTTTCTCTATTTTCAGAACTCTGTGAGCATGACAACTATCAGACAATGAGCATACCGTATTTTCCGGCGTATAAGACGACTTTCTAAACCCTGAAAATCTTCTCAAAAGTCGGGGGTTGTCTTATACGCCCAGTCGTCTTATACGCCGGAAAATACTTCTCAGCGCTTCTTCATCCGGGGCCTTTTCGGCGTTTACCTCTCACCCCCGGTGGGAGTAGCTTGGGGGAGGTGGAGCTTGAAAGGAGGTGGGGCGGTAGGAGATGCTCATGGGGGATGCAGTGGCAGCTCATACTGAGCGTGCGACCGGCAGCTGCGGAGGTGGGCAGGCAGGCGGCGCCGGTGGTGGCGCAAGGCGTTCCCTCTTTCCTTGCTCCCCACCCAGTAGGGAGGAAGGAGGAGGAGGCTATGGGTCTGGAAGGTGAGGGGTGTCAGCTAAATTCCTCTCGGAATTTATCACAAGATGTCATTGATATTTTTATGATATCAGATGACGAACAGGATGATTTTGAAGGCTTTTAAAGGGAAAGTGTCACGCCAGCAAAACCTGTAAAAATAGCTTGCAGTTATGATGGGCGTTGCTGACTCGCCAGGGACTTGCCCGGCACTTGCTCTCTCTATTGTTTGTTATCTTCCTCCTATCATCATCAGTTNTTAGAAAACAAACAGCATGGCAGCTCCCATGGGTTTATTGTCTTATCCTTCCTTTCAGCTTTAGAGTGAATTAGGAAAAGTTTAATCCACTTGCACTGTTTTATGTTTACATGTTTGATGACAAACAGCCTTATGTTTATAAGTGACAGTTTTCCTGCTAAGTACCTGCATGTCATAAGCATTTGAATTAAAATTACCACATTGAAATCAAATCTGATGTTTTTTTAATTTTTATTTGGTGTGCGTTGGAAGAGGGGTAGTCTTATACGGCGAGTATAGCCAAAACTCTATATTTTAACTGGAAAAGTTGGGGGTCATCTTATACGCCCAGTCGTCTTATACGCCAGAATATACGGTAGTTACAATTTTGGAAGCCAACACTCTGCAAAGAATCACCAATTGTCAGCCCTCCCAGGTAAACCAGAAAGGAAACACAACTAGATGAGGTAATTCGACTTTTCTGCAAGGCTACATTAACAGAATCTTGAAAGTCTGAAAGTACAAACTTCCCACCACCATTTTTAATCACCTGAACTTTAGAGAGTCTGTGGCAAATCGGCATGGCCAACTTGTCCAACTTGCCATGGAAGACCTCACCATGGGACAACTCACCGCAGGACAATTCAATGCGGGAGTTGTTCTTTTTATTATTCATCAAAGCATTACAAAAGTTGGTAGTCATAGGAATGATTTCCTGTGATACAAGAGGTAAAATAATTTTGATGAAAATGTGGTCAACAAAAATAAAAGGAGCTAAGTGAATTCCACGATGAGTTGTCCTGCAGTGAGTTGGCCATGGCAGGCTGTCCCATGGCAACTTGGCCATGGCAAATTGGCCACGGTGAATTGGTCACAGAGAGTTGGGCATGATGAGTTGGCCATGGTGAATTGTCCCATTCTGACAATTAGGGTAGGTCCTTCCTAATTTTCTTCCCCTAAACATTAATCCATTGGTGGCTCCTGCCTCTCTCGTCTGTTTGTTTCCTAGGCTCTTCTCTTCTTCCCTTTTCCCAAGGTTATTTCTACATTGGTTCAATTGATTTTCTAGAGGCTTTCATTATTCCATTCAGTTTAATTCTTCTTTCTCTTCTGTCTCCAACTTGTGCTATACGAGGTGGCTACATTGCCTATAATGTCAAATCCTCTTTACTAATTTGTTAATAGTAAACACTAATGGATATTTTAATTGCAGAATGTCTTTTATTGTTTATTTTATGGTTTGTTTTTTTAGTATATGCCATCCAAAGTCTCTTTTGTGAGATGGGTGGCTATATACTGTAAACAGGATGAATAAATACATAAAAAGCTGACTCATTCTCGCTCCATTAAGAAGGAAAGCATGTTACAGGTTCTTAGATATAGAATGAAATAATTTAGGCTTCTCTATCATCATGTTATTTCAAATCAAAGATTTTATATACTAAATGTAGATGGAGGAGATTTTGTTCTCCTCCATCTGCTATCTATTACTCACTCTATTCAGAAAAATAAAATAAATAAAATTGCTCTTAATGCTGACTTGATACATTTGGGCTGTTGCACCTAATCATGTCAGCATGCTTCTATCATGGGATCTCAGGAGTTGTAAGGTGGGATGAGCCAAGAATCTCATCCAATAAAAGCACAGATCATATTTTCGAGCCATGACAAATCACTGTTTTCTAAAGACGATTCACTACTCTGAAATTGGAGCTCCTTATTCATTGACAGAATGCCATTGGCTCACAAATGGCTTAAAATGGCTTGTAAGTGCAAAACTCAAAGTTATGACACCACTTAGTCATTAATAGGGCAAAGCTCACTGTTCAATTTCATTAAGGGCTACATCAGCATTGCGGTTGCCCTCGGGGGGCTGGGTGGGTGTGGCCAGGGTAGGTGTGACCTACTGGGTGGATGTGGACGGAGTGGGTAGGGCCTATTGGGTGGGCATGGCCAGCTCTACATTGTTCAAGGGAGCCTGTGGGGGCCTGGGCAGGAGTGGGACAGATCTGAGGGTCTCTGGCAGAAGGGGGTGGGACCGGGGCAAGTGCCAAGGCATGGTCCACTGGAGGAGCCTCACTGCCTGCTGAAACCCCTCCTCCAGAGCCCATCAAGCCGGATAGGTGAAGTAGGTGAGGGCCATTTGCTGGCCACTTCCAGGTGATGGTGCATTTCTTCATTCCTCACAAAGGGTGACACTTCCCCAGCATGCACCCAGGGGGCGGGGCCGATGCAGCAGGGACTGGTTCCTCGCTGTTTCCAGATGGCCTTGTGGAGCTAAGACTGAATGCGTTTCAGCATAGATGGCCACCACAAAATTGTACATTGGCTCTCTCCTGGCCAGCCTGGGCCAGGACCAAGGCAGCAGGGGCCGTTCCCTCACTATTTCCAGGATGGCTTCGCGGGCCACATGAAACCACTTCGCGGGCTGCATCTGGCCCCCGGGCCTTGTGTTTGACATGTCTGCTCTGGAACAACAACAAGAATTTTTTAAAATTTCGCACAATGTTCCATGACTCCAGGGGAAATCAAAATGATAGCTTGTACACATTCTCCCAAGTTCCATTTGATGCTGCCTTGGAGCATTGCTGTCCATCGTTGGTATTGCTTGGGATTCAGTCAGATCTGGAGTAAATTAATAATTATGCCAGGCATCTTTATCCTTATTTCCTCCACCTCCCACTGCTGCAGCAATCTTGTCTCTCATTCCTTCCAGTTTAGAAGTGGTGACAACTACTGTAGTGTTTCTACCTTCTTTACATCGTTCCTTCAGAGGGAAATATTTGATCAGAAATGGAACATAGAACATAGATCATCTAGTCCAACTCCCTGCACAAGCAGGAGATTCTGTACCATTTCAGACAGTCTCTTCTTGAAAGCCTCCAGTGATGAAGCACCCACAACTTCTGAAGACAAGCTGTTCCACTGATTAATTATCTTCACTGTTAGGAAATTTCTCCTTAGTTATAGTGTCTCTCTGTGTGTGTCTGTGTGTATGTACTATAGTTATAGTTATAGTTATACTATAGGGTTCCTCCTAGAGGTTATCTGGTTGATCATTGCTAGGAGTGAATCAGTGTCCGATCTATCAGGAATTTGAAGGAGACCTAATCTTCCCCAACTTTTAATTTCTATTGTACCATGCATATTAAATTTCCGTAGTTTTGTGTTCAGACCATAACTCCTAGAATACCCAGAAAGGTATTGAAAAGATTATTTTCACCCATTATTGTAGAAGATATCGGAATGGCCTAGAAGGACAGGAGGAGTTGCTACTAAGGCAACAGTCAGATAAAGTAAGCTTGAAAATAACCATCTCAGACAAGCCCCTCCCTCCTTCACATGAAGATTAAGTGTCAGAAGGAAGAAGGATATTCAGACTAGCAGGATTCTGTTACTATAGTTGTTGTAAAGATATTGAAGCCTTGACCTATATGGCAGTGGTTTCTTAGCCTGTTCTTCTACCTTGTAGAACTGACAGTTACTACCTTCAATTTTTCTACTGTCCTATTCAAAAAAATTCATAAAAGAATAGAATGAGATGTCTGAAAGAATGCTCCAAAATTCAGTATTACCTTTAACAATGATATTAAAGAAGATAAAATTTAACTATGTGTCACCCAAGGATGTTGTTACACTTGAGATCTGTTAAGTTGCTAAGATCTAGCTGTGTTTGATATTGTAAGCCTATTTTAGACTGATACAATCATTGCTAAATGAGATCTAAATCAGGATGGAACTGCATGTCACCTTGGCAAGTGTGTGTTCACACACCCACGTTTGTTAAAATAATATGATTTAGTGCATTTTGGTGCATTTTTAGGGGAGAACTGGGAAGAGGAAACTGCATTTAACCCCTCTTATGTCTGCTGATAGTCATTGGTAAATTACTGATAGTTTAACTTCTCCTGCTTCCAGGTTAGGTTTCCCATAATATATTCCAGTTTTCTTTCACAGACTCATTTATTAGATTTCCAATCTGTTGTGCAACCTAGTCCAACTTTCACAGGGGCCCATCAAATGTCTTTGGGAAGCCAAGGAAATGTCTTTTGGCTCCCTCCCATCCATTTTCTTCAGCCTAGGGAGACAGTGCAGAGGAATCTGGACTCACTGAGAATGCCTAGTGTCTAGGTGAAAATAGGATTTTTGTCCCCCAATGTGGATCACATCACAGTTAACTTTGTCACTTTAACCCCCATTCCTCCAATTCCCAGGGAGTGGTTTGGAATTTTTTGCCATCATTCCTTAAAGAAATAATTCTGGTATTTGGTTCTATCACATTTGGTGATCTCACACTGCTCATTCCAAACTTCAAATAATTTCTGAACTGTTTTTTTTTTTAAAAAGCACTATTTCAATATTGATTCTTCTGGGATTCCACAGTTTACACCCACTCAGTACAAGCACTGCTAAGTATTCTTTCTCTCTCATTTCTCTTCTTTAACTTGTTACTGATCTATAACAGAACTTCTTAATAAACTAGAAATCAGGGAGGTGGCCAGGTATTCTCCCATCCAAGCAATGACAAGATTTAAACCTACCTAATGCTATCCTTGGAAGGAACAGCTGATGGAGGATAGCTGGTTTTTGTTCATTCAGTCAGTTCTGAGTCTTTTGGATATCATTTTGCTAGGATTTTCTGATAACAAGAAAACTTTGACTTTGGAGATGTTAGGTGAGGCCAGAGGAAAGCAATTCTGAGGGCCAGTGGGAATCTTTTAAGAAATATTGTGCGAGCATGTTATGTGTGCTGCCGTAATGAAGTTTGACTCTTAATAGAATTGCTGCCCTGATGCTTGAGATCTTTTATAAAATTTGCAGTTACCAAAAGACAAACTACTACTTATTCAATTCATGCTTTAGTATCCCAAGATACTGTACTCCAACCACCCACTTTTATTTTTCTGCTGAACAGAGCTAAACACTTCCAGACAAAGCTCTATATGCTGTTGATAGTCTTATTTTTGAGAGATGATTTTTCAAACTCATTTGGGGCCCAGTGGTATTCTTGGGAATGTCAGGCTGTAGAACAGTCTATTTATCCAAAAGCAATTCTTCCAATCAAAATGCCCATGGTGTCTTCTTTAACAAGATTTATGGGGACAGAGCTTCAAGAATTTCAGCAACTGAACTATTTCTAATTTAGAATCAATTCATTTCATCAATTTAACTGGATGGAAACTTTCTTAGTTTTGTTCCAACCATTTTCTGTGAACTTATGGGAGATTCTTTTACTGATAATGAAGGAACTTGAAGGTGGTTATTTACAAAGCTTTCTCCTTATCAGGCTGTAAACTGATCATTGCTGAAGATAACAATGATGCTAAATACTGTACTCTATTTTGCTGCATTCCAGATTTCTATTTAGCTATTTTTGGTATGAAAAGAGAAAATAAAAAAAATCGGGTGGTTACAAAGAGCGGTATTAATAGTTGAATTTGACTTTAATACTTAAAGTCTCAAATTTAGCAGAAATGGCCAAGATTTCTGCTTATGTGAAGGATTACCTACAAGAAAGATATATTTTGGTTTGGAGAAGATGGATAGATTATATTGAGAGTAAATATGGTACTAAAAAGTTTCATTTGGTTTTTGAGTAAATTTTAGAGTGTCAATGTAGTTTATGTGTTAAAATTGGATATTTATTTTTATCTATAATTATTAATATGATGTTATAATTATTGTGTTTAATATGTTTGTTTAAAAGAGAGTTAAAGGATGTTATAGATTTGTTAATCTAATAGTTGATTAATGTTAGATAGAGTATGGTTACTGTATTGTTAACCCTGTGATTGGCTCTGGGAAGTGGGAGGGGGAGGGAGGGGGGAGGGGNGGGTTCTGGGGAGGGGGGGAAGTATATTGTAAAACTTTCATAAAATTTTCAATTAAAAAAAAAAGTTGAATTGGTAAACTCAAGTATTAGTTCAAGTTTTCTTTTATATTTTCTACCCACCCTATGTAAAGGGTCTAATAGTTCTCCCAGTGTGCTGTCTTCATGATGAGATCAAAAGTTTGGGGTTGCAAAAATGTAAGATTTTTTTTTGCATCATGTGGACTGCTCATAGGCTTGGATTTTGCTATTTCTGATTTAAAGAACCTAAGGACAAAAATGTATTAAGAAGATAGATTTGGATTATAAAAAGCCACCATGCTGCTCAAGTTCTATAAAATGCTTCATCATTACAGAGACATTACAAGAAGTGGATGAATTTTGCAAGCATTTAAGTCCCTACTATGTTGTGGATATGAATACTATAATTTAGAGTGTAGAGTTCATAAAAATCCATGCTTTGTATTCAGGCATACATGAAAGATTTTTCTAGTACATTGTAAAACTAGGATGGTTTTACAGTTTATTAAAGGAAGGTTACGTTTGGGTTTTAATATCGTAAGTTATGAAAGGACTAAGCAAATGTTACCAGAAAAGATACCACTTTAACCATCACTGAAGAACGTGAGTTGCAAAGTTTCATTAAGGGATGGAGTGTTGTTTTTCATATCACTTTGTTACCCTACAAAGTGTTTAGTAAGTTATGTACAGTATTAGCTTTCTCCCAGTTATATAGACACATTCATTGCTCTCTTCTAGAGGCTTATTGATTTGTTAGTCAACACAAAACCTTGGGGTTTTTTGGTTGTCTCCCATCCAAGTATTAACCAGATCAAACCCTGTTTAATTTGGAGGATTAGACAAGGTGCACTGCACAGTGGCTCAGCTATCAGACAGTGAGGTTTGTAAACATGTAACAGGGCTTAATCACTCCAGTCAATAAATCACAGGACTTAACACTAAACAGACCCAGTCAGACATAAATAAATTAATTTGACCCAATCACTTGAAGAATAGGAATAATTTCAACTGACTTATTTGATTTACTCTGCATCTCTAGTCCTTTAAGAAAAAGATTTGAAGAAGAGCAGCTGAAAAACCAGACCCTTGTCTTCATAAAAAACATGCTGCCCATGAACAGAATGTACCTCACAAATCGTGAATGGTTGCAATATCAATATCTATAGCACTCAGACTTATATACCACCCCATAGTGCTTTACAGCACTTTCTGAGCGCTTTACAAATGTCAGCATATTGTCTCCAACAATCTGGGTCTTCATTTTACCTACCTTGGAAGGATGGAAGGCTGAGTCAACCTTGAGCCGGTCAGGATCGAACTCCAGACTGTGGGCAGAGCTTGCCTGCAATATTGCTTTCTAACCACTGCGTCAGCAGGTTTGTAGTCATGTCTACTGCCATTGTTTGCTTGTCAAATGGGGAAGGGCTGTGATATCACAGGAACTTGTCAGTCCTCTCCAGACTCAGAATTCATGGGATAGTAGGCACTGTCATGGTGATAATGGTTTTTGATCTTGATCAGGATCCAATACTTGGCACATGGGTTGCATGTGGCCCTGCACAGCTAGCAATGCAGCCCCACAAGATAATGAAAAATATTTTTTTAAAAATAGAAGTTTGTTATTTATATTAACTATATTATATGTCAACGCTGCAAATACTGTATATTCTTGCTTTGACAATATGCAGAACTGTCTGGCATTTTTATAGTTAAACCAGGCAACAGAGAAAAGGGAGGAGAACAAGGATAGCCCGGGAAAAAGAAACCGGAAGTAAATCACATCTTCCAATCAGCTTGGAAGATGTGAACCATGACCCCAAAAGGGGGGTGGTGGAAATCCTTAAAATGTATATGCGTAACGGAAGAGAAGCCAGACCTAAGCATTTCCACCATGCTGTACTGACGTCTCTGTAACCTT
Source organism: Protobothrops mucrosquamatus (assembly GCF_001527695.2). Lineage (NCBI taxonomy): Eukaryota > Metazoa > Chordata > Lepidosauria > Squamata > Viperidae > Protobothrops > Protobothrops mucrosquamatus. The sequence goes on from NW_015386408.1 coordinate 2,614,969, forward strand.
AATAAATGCTTTTAGGAGAAAATATGCCTGAAAGTCCTTTTAAGTGTTTCGTTAATCAGACACATGACATTATATATTTTATATGCAGCCTGAGACAATTCCTCTTCACTCAGTGTGGCCCAGGCAAGCCAAAAGGTTGGGCAATCATGAACTAGATGCTGTGAGAACATTCTCACGGAGAGATTCAACTGGGTTAATAGTTGACTGCTGTGGGAATCAAAAGGACTTGGATTTTGCACTTCTAGGTTTGCTTTCTCCCTTGGTTTGCTGATACATGGTTGAGTCTCAAGGAGCACAATATTTTGACAGACTTAACTTTCAGTAGTGCTAATGAGCCAATGTATAAGCACCTTAAATTCTGCTGATAACAGAAAATAAAATAAAAAAATCCTACTTTAAAAGTTTCAAACTAGCAAGAGAATACGCAGCTCTGCTGGAGTGGCTTTGCATAGAAAAGATCCTAGTTTCCACTTTCAACATTTCCACTAGGCCACAGGGATAGACAACCTTGGCTCTTTTATGACTCGTGGACTTCAACTCCCAGAATTCCTGCGCCAGCCATGCAGTCCACGAGTCATAAAAGAGCGAAGGTTGCCTACACCAGCACTAGGGCTAGGGAATAGGAATTTTTAAAACTTTGGATTGCTACTATCAACCAGCATACACAGTCTACAGCAGTGATGGTGAACCTTTTAGAGACTGAATGCTCAAATTGCAAACCAAAACCCACTCATACATCGTTGGGTGCCGGGTGGGCATGGCCCATTGGGTGTGTGTGGCCACACATCTGCCATAGGTTCGCCACTACAGACATAGGGTTAGGGTTAAGTCACCATGAACTCATAGAGCAAAAGGGACATCGCCAACAAACTCGGAATGCTTGGGTATAGTTAGGAGAGCACTGACTTTTCTAGCCTGCCCTATCTATGTTTCCTGGTAAAATACATGGGAAAATCCCATAGGAGTTAAATTCCACTTAGGGTTAGGGTTAGGTCAACATGACCTCATAGAGAAAAATGGATGTTGCCAACAAATTCAGAGTGCTTGGGTGTGGTTAGGAGGGCACTGACTTTTCTAGCCTGCCCTATCTATGTTTCCTGGTAAAATACATGGGAAAATCCTATAGGAGGAAAATACCACTTAGGGTTAGGGTTAAGTCACCATGAACTCATAGAAGAAAATGGACATCACCAACAAACTTGGAATGCTTGGGTATAGTTAGGAGGGCACTGACTTTTCTAGCCTGCCCTATCTATGCTTCCTGGTAAAATACATAGGAAAATCCCATAGGAGGAAAATTCCACTTAGGGTTAGGTCAACGTGAACTCATAGAGAAAAATTGACATCGCCAACAAACTCGGAATACTTGGGTACGGTTAGGAGGGCCCTGACTTTTTTAGGTTGCCCTATGTATGTTTCCTGGTAAAATATATGGGAAAATCGCATTGCAGGAAAATTCCACTTAGGGTTAGGGTTAGGTCACCATGAACTCATAGAGCAAAATGGACTTCGCCAACAAACTCAGAATACTTGGGTATGGTTAGGAGGGCACTGACTTTTCCAGGCTGCCCTATATATCTTTCCTGATAAAATATATGGGAAAATCCCTTTGGAGTAAAGTTTCTCTTAGGTCACCATGAACTCAGCGAGCAAAATGGACATTGCCAACAAATTCGGAGTTCTTGGGTATGGTTAGGACGGCACTGATTTTTCTAGGCTGCCCTATCTATGCTTCCTGGTAAATACATGGGAAAATCCCAAAGGAGGAAAATTCAACTTAGGGTTACGGTTAGGTCATCCTGAAGTCATAGAGAAAAATGGACATCGCCAAAAAATTCGGCGTGCTTGGGTATGGTTAGGAGGGCACTGACTTTTCTAACCTGCCCTTTCTATGTTTCCTGATAAAATACATGGGAAAATCCCATTTGAGGAAAATTTCACTTAGGTCACTATGTATCCCCGAGAGCAAAATGTAGATCGCCAACAAATTCGGAGTACTTGGGTATGGTTAGGAGGGCACTGGTTTTTCTAGGCTGCCCTGTCTATGTTTCCTGGTTAAATACATGAGAAAATCCCAATGGAGGAAAATTCTACTTAGGGTTAGGGTTAGGTCACCATGAACTCAGAGAGCAAAATGGACATCGCCAACAAATTCAGAGTGAAAATTCCACCTAGAGTTACAAAAACTGAAGCTAGAAGAAGAAAATTTTCTGTGATTCAAAAACAGCACAGGGTTTCCAGTAGTGTTCCTTTTTGCTTCTGAAGCCACTTGTTTCTTTTTCAACCAGAAGATTAATTTTGTTCCATGGAGGGAGCTGTGACCAGTGTTCACTGTGCTAAATCACACTATGAAGCTGTTACAAGAAAAGCATTTTCTTCTTAAAAGGCTCTCAAACTAACATTTTCAGTTAAGAGTTTTCCTCAGGAACTGATTGTGGGGGGAAGAAGAATACCATCAATCAATAAAATATGTGTAGCCATTCCAGTGTGCAATGTAGCAATTAAGGTGTGTGGACTGACACCAGGAGACTCAGAATGAGGTCCACCCATTATGTGACTGAACCAGTTTCATTTTATCAGCCCAATCTAGCTCTTGTTGTGGGGGAAAGTGGACGGAGAAAGCACAACAAGTACCACCTTGAGCTCCTGAACTAAAAGTGGGGTATAAGTACTAACAAACAAACCAAAAACCAAAAAAATGCATCTCCAAAGCAAGAGACAGGCATTTGACAAATCTGGATTTAGGTTAAATGGATCATAATCTCAAATGAAAACTATTTCATAGCTGTGAACATTTCATCAAATCTAATTAACGTTTATATAAAGGAAATATTTATGGCTTAACTCTGTATATGTACTTCTGAAAGACAGAGAGCTCATTTTTATATATTCTTGTGAATGGATTCTTTCCTTTAGCTGATACGTCTATGGAGATTCTCAGTCATTCAGTTCATAGTTGTCCCAAAGGTTCTTTTTGAAGAGGCAACTGACTTTCTTGTTATTCTTTGAAGATGTTTTGCTTCTCACACAAGAAGCTTCTTCAGCTCTGACTGGATGGTGGAGAATGGAAGGATTTATATTCCTTGCAGACAGCTGATCATTCACATTCTTTTAGAGAGTCATTCTTTAGCTCAGGGGTGTCAAACCGCCAGCCTGCGGGCCGGACGCATCATCCGGAAGCCACGCCCACCCCATTGCCGGCAATGGCAAAACCGTCCCGATACGTTGCGTGACGTCACGTGACGTCGCGAGTTTGACATATCTGCTTTAGCTGATATATTTATTTATTTGTTCATGAGATCTGACAGAATCTAAACCTTTCCAGAAAATGACCTTTTATTTAATAAAGTGGCAAGATATTGAGTTGTAGCTTTTGTGTGTGGAAGTAACCACGGTTGAATTCTTATTTTGTTCAGCCCAGGAAACCTCACAACAAAATCGGAACAAAATTAAGTAGATAAATTCCCTTCATGTCTCCTGACCAAATGACAGCCCTCCATCTGACTAAGCTGATCTCTTGGCTGAGGAGTATGTTCAGAGAATGCACAACGTTGCAGTGGATTTCCAAAATGGCATTCCCTCCATCCAGCACAGATGAGACCAGCTTGCTAGATGGGCTTGTCTTTTTTCCTGGAAGAGGGTGAGGGCAAAATTGCTCGTTTATTGATCCAGCTGGCTGTGGATAGCAGCACTTACCCATTTGTGGCTTCATTAGCTTGCTTTGTCCAAGCCTTGTTTTTCAGTGCAAGATTTTTTTCAGTGTAGTGCTCCAGGCTCCTAGAAGTATGGATCTCTGTCATACTTACTCCTTCAAAAGACTCATTTTCATGCAAGGTTGCCTGCACTGCTGGCATGGTCAAAAAGATAAAGATGGCAGTCTCAATCACACAGTGGTGGCCACCATCTTGACTTTTTGGATGTTCCTGCATAAATCCCAAATGAACTGCACTGACAAAGGAACTGAAAAAAAGGGTATTCTGTCTTGCTTTGATGGGAATGAGAGTTAGAAGGAAAATGGGGTGGAAGTGGAGGGTTTGGGGGTAACAACATACAAGCCCATTACCCATCACAAGAGGGATATTTAAACTGACTTAAAGATTGGCACGTGTACTAAACTTTATTCAAAAATCTCCCAAAGACCAAAATGGATGAAATTGCAAATGATAATCTGTTGAAATCATATGAAGTTCATTTATGCTTTTAGGGTACCGGTAGTCCTCGAGTTATGTCCATTCCTTCAGTGACCGTTCAAAATTACGATGGTGCTGAAGGAAGGGACTTAACAGCTGTTCCTCAAAGGTCAATAAGTTTTTTTTTAATAAGTGCTCTTATGTAATGAATGAAAAAGTTTGGGAAGCACTGGTCTAGGCAATGCCAGCTCGAAAAGCAACAAACAGCAACTTCTCAGTGATTACTGATGTAAAAATCAGCACAAATAACTGTGTGATGGTCTTCGTTGAAGAGCTCAGCTGTTAAATTAAATTCTCCCTGTAAGAAAAAGAAAGGAAGGAATATGTTCTGAAGGAATTAATTAATTAATTAATTTGTGGAGACTACCACTTCTCTTCTAGAATGTTACTGTGGCTGTTGCTTTGAGTTAGTCAGAACAATGTAATATGTGGCAATTGTCAAAAGGAATCCTGCAACTGAAGCTGGCATTGAAATAAACTGGGAAGTAAGACTTTCAAATGTCTTGTGAAAGACCAATAAGATGAGATCATTTTAACTGGGTGAAAGTGCTCCTTCCCTCATGCTGCTACAGCATAATCCCTTGAAGGCACCAAGCAATCCATTCACAGGCAAAAGGAAGACCAGGTTATTTGCTTTAGCAAAGGGATCTGAGGATCCTGTTGTCTGAAGATTCATTATTTGTATCTGCTGGTTTTCTGCACTTTATAAACCTTAAAATACCAGGATAATGTGGGGGATGTTGGGGTAATTAATTACAACTAGCAGGGTGACATATGCACTTCCTGCATTTTTCTCTCCCTCCTTTCTTGTATCATACTTTCCTAAACAAAGTTGATCATTTTATATATTTAATTTCAAACAAGCACCAGTCTGCATAAGTTTTTTTTACAAACATAATTCTTCTGGTTTTATTTTTCATTGCCTGTATTTCAAAGTTAACTGCCATCACTTATTAGGGCAGGACAGAACAGGAAGTCCCCTAAATGCTGCTGGATTAAACTTTCCAGCATCCCTTATTACTTGGCATGCTAGTTGTCACTGCTAGGACTTGTTCTACAACAACACAAGTTCTCCACAATTGCATTAGAAAGTTAAATCAGAATCAGAATAGAGTAGAGCTGAAAGAGGTCTTGGAGGTCTTCTAGTCCAGCTCCCAGCTCAAGCAGAAGATCCTATACCATTTCAGACAAGTGACTGTCTAGTCCAGGGGTAGGCAACCTCGGCTCTTTTATGACTCATGGACTTCAACTCCCAGAATTCCTGAGTCAGCATAGCTGACAGGAATTCTGGGAGTTGAAGCCCATGAGTCATAAAAGAGCTGAGGTTGCCTACCCCTGGTCTAGTCTGTTCTTAAAAACCTCCCGTGATAAAGCACTCACAACTTCTGAAGGCAAAAGCTATTCCACTAGTTAATTGTTTTCACTGTTAGGAAATTTCTCCTTAATTTCAGGTTGCATCTCTCCTTGATTAGTTTCCATTGATTGTTTCTTGTCCAGCCCTCTGGTGCTTTGGAAAATAAATTGACCCCCTCCGCTTTGTGGCAGCCTCTCAAATACTGGAATACTGCTATCACGTCCCCCCTAGTCCTTCTTTTCTCTAGACTGGCCATTCCCAAATCCTACAACTGTTCTTCATATGTTTTAGTCTCCAGGCCTTTAATCATCTTAGTTGCTCCTCTTTGCATTTTTCCAATGTCTCAACATCTTTTTTGTAACGTGGATGCAGTATTCCAGGTGTGAATAATTTTTTATTATTGAAAATTATTATTATTATTGTTATTGTTATTATTTAGTGAAAAATCATTTGCTCGTATGCTTTTAGTGATCTCCTAAGAAGAGGTCTGCTGATCAAACAAAATTTTCCTTAGTCTGGCTTCTGTTCTTATTATGGCCATATAAAATTACAACCAATCTTCCTTTTTTCAAGTCAAAAATTCTACTTGTCATTGAGTGCTGCACGTGGAGCTACACTTCACAATTTGCCTGGATACGATCTACATTTGATTTGGTTTGATTTACACTGAAACTTAATGAAAGCTTAAAATTGTTAATGATTCTCCTCTGCTGTTTTTATTATCTTTGTCTGTCACATTAGAAATTATAATGTACTGTAGCAACAGTTATCTCTAGCGTACTCAAATAACCCTGGGAGTCAGGCTGTGTACCTCTATCCTGCGCAGTTGTCAAGCAGTAATATCAATTGCTCCTAGGTTGTCATATGAGAATACATGATCCTTATGCATGACATTTTACTAGATAATGTTGCGACAACTACATTCCTCTTTAACATGTCTTACTTCTCCAGTAAATTTGTTTATAAACATAGCATTACTGCATCTATTAGACATTTGACAAAGGACATTTTCCCTTCATAAAAGTTAGAAAAACTTACGTGTGGGATGTTCTCCATGTGCAGGGAGACAGGCCCTGAGTAATAAATATATTCTGCAAAAAAACAAACAAACACATTTCCAGTGATGAGCAAGAAAACTGGTTGAGACAGAAACTATTTTATACAATGAATGCCATGAATAACCTCTATGATTAAAATACACCACATGCATACGCAGAGAAACACCCTCATTCTATTGGATGGAAACCAAGAATCAGATCCTTGCTCAATAATTCACTTAGACGCAACATAACTATTCTAATACAGACTTGGCACACCGTCTTCAGGTCTCTGCAATAACGAGCTGCTGAATTTTGTAACAATACTGTACCTGCCTCTTTGTGTATGGTTTAAAAGTTAATAATATTATTTATTAACAAATAATGTTTCTATTGTTTGTTTTTCAAAATTGTAGCCAGTAGCCCACCTCTAACAGACAACCTTGCAGTAAGTCAGTACAGAAGTCATTGAGAACATGTATTCGTTGTGTCTATTTTTTTATTATGTAGACCACCCAATCAGAATAAATATCCTTCCAATCAAATGTGCTAGATCATAACTTAAAACATGAACCACAACTGAAGTCAACAAAGTCTTAACAAAACAAAAAAGCTGCTTAATTCCACCACTATTGCCCTAGTGTCCATTTCAAGGGAATACTTTTTGTCTCTTCATGAAACCCTAACAGTGTGAGGCCAAATCAACTTTGGGGAGCTATTCTACAATGTCTGGATTACCATTGAGGTTTATCTCCAGCCTTTCACCCTCTTAGTCCTTCATGAGGTGGGGACACTAATGCTTTCACTGGGTGGGCAGATTCTAATCAGAGGAGGCAGTGCCAAAGGTAACAGAGAGCCTGAGCATGTAGGGATTTTACAAGTTAGGCCAGAACATTGAGTTGGTTTTCTAAACCTAAAGACAGCTAGTCCAGTGGTTATGGCACAAGTGTTGTGCTGCTGAAGTGGTTCTCACTCACTGGAAATCAAGCTGTCATATTCTGAAGCAAATGCAGTTCCTGGGCAGCCCAGAGTAGAACATGTCACAATAGCCTAATCACATGGTAGAAAGGCATAAATCTCTATTGTAAGACTTTCCAGTCCAAGCAAACTATAAAGGATGCACCAATTGAAGCTGGGAAATGATGCCCCCTAGCTATGGCTTTACCTGCTGCCGAGTGGAGCCATAAGTCCAGGAGATGAATCAAGTCACAAACCTGCTCTTTCAGGAGGACTGTGACCCTTTCCAGAAGAGAGCCCACATACAAACTAAAGTGACCAACTGTCCTCCTTTAAGGAGGACAGTCCTCCTTTTGTAAGTTCTGTCCTCCCTCAAAAAGTGTCCTCCTACATGTCCTCCTTTTCGATATTTGAAGACTAATCTGCAGTGCTTTTTTTTTCTCATAGAACGCTCAGAACGGCGTTCCGGCACCTTTTTTTGATGTTTTTTTTCAACTTTTGCATGAGCTGTGCTACTCCTGCTATTGGCTTTCGAAAGCCAATAGGAATTGCTGCTGAGCGTGCCAAAACACCCGGCTGACAAACTTTGCACATGCAAGTTGTCTGTATTATTGTTGCAATGAATAAAATGTTTCTTTTATTTATGATATTTTTTTCTTCAATTTATTTGTGTCCTCCTTTTCATTGTAAAAAAGTTGGTCACCTTATACAAACAGTAACCCCCTTTGGCTCGAATTCAGTCTAAGCTTGTTTTGTCCCATTCAATTGCTCACAGTCTGTAGACTCCAAGTAATCACCTCTGCTATGGCCCATGGGTGATAATATATAACTGGGTATCATCCATCTATTGATGATATTTCCCCCCCTTCCATTCAATCGTTTCAGATTCTTAGCGACTACCTAGACAAGTTCTTGCAGTTTTCTTGGCCTAGGGCTGAGAGAGACAGACTGGCCCAAGGACCCCAGATGGTTTTGTGCCCAAAGTAGGACTAGAACTTACAGTCTCTGGATTTCGAAGGAGTGGAGTGACCAGGTATTGGACTGCTCGACCTCCAGGACTGTCAATTAGAACTACCCACTCAGAAAGGAGTAGAATAGCCATTTGAGAGTGCCTCTAACCCCAATCCATATAACCATATAAATGGTTTTAAGGATACCATGGTGAATGCTACTAAACTCTACCTAGGCACACTTGCTCTATAAAAGATCCTAACTCAGGATATTCAGCGATTTCAGTCCTATGTCCAGGATTGAACTCTTCCAGGAAGGGATTCAGATAATCCAAAATATTTCTGATTCTCTGTAGTTGATGCTCTAATAATGCCATTTAGCACTCTGCAGTGACGCAGCAGTACCCTACCAAGGTGCAGAAAATGGAGAAAAATATAACAAGGAAAAACTCTATATGCCACCTTCCGTCCTTGAATGAAAAAATAATAAACATAAAAGGAATAATTGTAGGCGTGGAGTAATAGAGTCATAATGCAGCCACTGACAGAAAGTGAAGTTGGTCAGAATATTCTGAGGAGACTTAAAGACTGCAAACACATATTACTTAAAAAAAACCCACCCAGTCTAAACAGACAAGTTTTCTAAACAGATGAATGACAAAATGAATCAGAATTGTTATGTAATAGTGAGATAATATGACATTGCATTGTTGTAACTGTTTCAACCAAGAGACTGAAATGTACCTTACTCCCCTTATATGAGTCAATGAATGGTCTGTTAAGGACACTGGGGGG